>NW_021636152.1:0-322826 GCF_004799145.2 Neltuma alba | reverse complement strand
TGAAATCATGGTTTTAACCCAAAACCCTGGTTTCTATTTTTTTGGCATCTGGGACTCAAATCATGGTTTGAATCCCAAATCATAGTTTTCTATGTTATCCAAACAGGCCCAGCGCCCATTAACATAGAAGAGAAGTCGTGCTGGGAAGTCCGTGGGAGTGAAGTTATAACTAAAGTAATAAACTCATAATTCATTGATAAAATATGAAGTCAAACCCTTGATTGTCAGGAATCGCGTTTGCAAAAGTAAATTTTATACTAATTGATTGTTGAAGATTAAAGTCTGTAAAAATAATTACTATAATATGATTTATATTGAAATAAATGATATTATTTATATTGAGTCAATCCTCAACATTGCATTGTGGAAGAAGTTGGCGCATCTAGCTATATGAGAGAATGGCAATAATTAAAAAAAAAAAGCAAATCTGTGACGATTCTGTGACGATTCTGTGGAATGATGAGACAAATGACTTTGGTTTGGTGTGGTTAATTTATGCATGGCTTCCAAAAGCCCCTCTTCCTCCCATGTGACGCCACACGTGGTCTCCCACAGACAAAAAGAATGTGCAAACTGCTCCTAACTAATTTATATTATTCTGCCAACCTCATCCCATTATTTAAATACCGCCAGAATTTTATTTTATTTTATATAAAAATTCTTCAAACTGTTCAAAGCCCTGCTATAACTATTAAATATCTACACTAGCTACCGCTCCTCCATCTTGCTGGCACACAATCTCAACCAAATCCAGCATCTAAATTTCCCCTATTTGTCATAATTAATTAAAATCGATCACAAGTGGGAGTGTTTTGTTTGTTTTTTCAAGGCACACGTGGCAGAATTGATGATGATGATTAAAATTATTGGACGGTGATGATGACGGAGGGAGTGAGATTCGGGGGACGGGAGGAAGGGCAGGGAATCATGATTGCTGGCGTTTGTGTGTAAAGCGAGCAAACTGGTGCTTTTGACCATTGACCGGGAGGCACGTGCACCGCATCCTCTTTTCGTTCAAATTGCAGAGACGATGATTTCGGCGACGCACGTGCACTCCCTCCTCCCCCGACATGTTTTAACATAATGATCCTCTCGATGTTCTATCTCCTTTATTTTATCCAACTCCCCTATCTTCTGCCCCCTCTTTTTTTTTTTTTTTTAATTCTCCTCTCAGTGAATCCTTTGCCTTATGCTACTATTTTCCCCAGCTTTTCAGATATTAAAATTTTTAGAAATTTTATCTTCAATCCCCACAAATCTTATGACTTACCATTTCCGTACTTATTACTCTTCTGGTGTTTAATATAAAATCTAATTATTGAGTTAACTTTGATTTTAAATATAAGATCTCTTTTTATATTTATCAATTTTCTCTAAATTACTTCTATGGATACTCCGTCAACTATAATCAAGTAGAAGAAAAAAGATGGGGTATTAAGAAAAATGATTATGGTATTTTAGAAAAAACGTGTCACATTTCTTATAATTAACTAATTTACCTAACTTCCTTAATCTAATCAAATTAATTAAATGGGTTTTATATTAAGGATTGTGGGAGTATAAATATTTTTTAACCAAGTATAAATCACTTAAACGATTATTAATGAATTTTACTCCAGGAAAAAAATAAAAAAAGTAAAAAAAAATGTATAATGTAATCTTTTAATTCAAATTTTTTAATAAAAATAAGCTTAAATTTTTTTATTAATTTAACTGGATTGGTTTGCTCCTTGCTATTTGGCCTCTGTAATAAAATAATCCTATGCTTCTAGTCTAGTTTCATCCCGAACCCTGTACTAATATAAAAGCATTGGGAGATATGTAATGATATTCAGAAGACGACAAAATAAGGAAAAATAATTGAAATTGATCACATTGAATGAAATAATAGTGGTTAATTAAGAAGGAAATGAACAAGATTTACGTTATTCGTGTGAGGGGTCCCCCACTCAGCACGTGACGTTCCGGAACTATAATGTGAATCCAATGCTTTTTACCACGGTGAGTGAAAAAAGGTGTGGTGAGTTAGGTACGATCACAGAGTTGAAATTTGATTATAATATTGACACCGTCATTAGCGTGGCTTTCATTAACAAATTATTAATATTTTCCAATACTTATCATCAACAGTGAACAAAATATGTGAAAATTTATTTTTGAGGATGTGAGATTACATTTCTGTTTCACAAACTGACGGAGTGATCAAAGTTTGCTTGGGCCTGGGCTTCTTCATAAAGCCAAGCCCAGGCCCAGGAAGGTTAAATCATCGGACCATCTTAAATAAATCCTAAATTTCCAATCTGTGTGTCGCGTAAAGCTTGAGGCTCCCAGAGGAAAAGGAAAAAAAAAATCGTACTGTGGACAACCTTGAGCGTATGGATATTTGATTTTTTTCAATCGAATCCATTTTTTTATACATAAAAGTTTAGGTGAATTAGATTTTAGAAATTCATCAGGGCCATGCATCCAAGCTCGAAAAAATACTCATAAAATTTGGTTGGGCCTGGACTTGTTCATTTGAGCTAAGCAGAAGCAAAGCTATGTGATAGTGAAATAGCGACTGGATCTGGATCCAGGCAAACGAACTCGTATGCTTGGGAACGAGTCTCATTTTCTTTGAAGAGTGAGCCCAACTTAGAATTGAGCACTGCAATTTCTTAATCTCCTTGAACTATTTTATTAAATATTTTTTTATTATTGCTTCAAATTATCATGGTTAAAATTTAAACAATTTAATCCAATTTTATTATTTTTTATTAAGAAAAAGAAGTAGAATAACTCGTTAAGAATCAGAAAAGTATTCACTTGTCTAACGCTTGAGCATCACATTTGCTGCAACACCTTTTTTTCCCCTCCCTCTTTTGCCACCTTCTCGTGATTGTTCCCAGTACCAATAACCGCAGCGATATATTAATTGTTGTGGATTAAAATGTACAAGAACAATGGTTCTATAAAGAATTTCTTTTGAAATGGCAAATTGAGATATGTGAAAGCAGCGTTTGTGATTTTACAGGCTATTACTAATTAGTAGTGTAGGTGTACCTATGAATCATGTCCCCTTTCTTCATCAGCTGCAATATCTTCTAAAAGCTCCTAGCTCGGGCTACTTCTTCCATATACTTTCCTCCGAAACAAGAATTTGTGCTCGACTAAAGAGATGAAAAATTAATAGACAGATTCAATGAATGATCTTTTCCAAAGGAAAGTTATCAAAGAATAGCCCAATGCAGAGAGAGAACCATGATTCAAACTCCCAAACATTTTGCCCGGCAACAACACCAGCCAACTTTTTTTGGCAGTGAATATTCAGAAGGCGAGGATGGATCGGCAGATAAGTCTTCGGCTCGAGACCAAACGTAGACTCCTCGTTCTTGTCGACTGCCAGGCACAGTGTTATCCAGTATGAATGCCACCAAGAGTGTAACCACCATGTTCATGGACAAGAGAGCATTGACCGCAAAATCCAGCTGAAGCATTTTGGACCAAAGACAATGATATGTCAGCTCATGTTTATCACAAGAAAAAAAAAAGGCCATAGTTTTGTGCGCGAAAAAACTTGGAAAACTTATATATATATATATATATATCAGTTTTTGTAGGCCATAGATATTTGTTATCAGCTTTGATCAGGAAGAAAACAGCACAGATATCAGAAACATTACCACCAATATTTTAAATATGATTTGCCTACGACATGTTCACATGCTCTGGTCATTATTAATTTGGTTTACAAACTTTCTTTCGATCAAGTCCATCTAACTAAGAATCTCTCTGAACGAAAGGTGACTTGCCTGTTCAAGGCCAGTGTTGAATGGTCCACTTGATGCTGCAGCGTAAGGAATCAGATAGCTTGGCAGTATTAGAGCGGTAACAGGCTGGTATTGTTGGAAGTAAGCAGGGACAGATAGGCCAAGGAACAATGAAACTCCAACTATTGTTATGTTCCTGAAGCTGCTTGACTGACCATATTGTAAAGTGGAGAGGCCCAATGCTGCAGTAAGGGCCCACATGAAGCATAGTACAGAGGCAGCCAAGGCCAGTGGAATGGAAGCAAGAAGAGCACCCACTTTTCCTACAAAATACGTTAAAGGTATATATAACAATTCAGATTCACAAATTGGAAAACTTCAACTGTATAAGAAAAATATCTATACTTCAAAAGGTGTCAGATCAAGTCAGCTGATATAATGCTTTAAACAAGCTTGAACAGCATTAGAAGATCAGTTACTGAATTTTAGATCATAACAATTCATGAACCTTCCCAGCTTAAAACCTAAGAGACGAAATAGTCAACTATATGGCATCAGACCAATGGGTCTGGAATTTGTCAATTTGAACCTTTTTTTTCTCTGCCCAATATAAGATAAGGGCGGGCATGTGTTTTGGGTGAAGAGGCAATAGCTTTCATTGAGCTTTGAGACTGAAATGGTCCTTTACAATTATAAACTAAAATCAAGTTCAAATACATGAAAGTTAAATTACAGCACACCCTGAGATCCCCACTAACCAGCATGCAGCAAGAAAGAGTAATGAAAACTTGGTATGAAGTTGTTTAAGAATTTCAACATCAAATCAGGCCAGTCGCCAAACTTTGAGGCTTTACCTAAAAATGAGAATAGGATCAATAAAGCTGCCCCAAGCTCCACTACCTTTCGATTTGCCACCTTTGTTATATCAATTGTGTGCATATTTTCTGTCAAAGTTGTTGACCCTGTACCTGTACCCCAAATGCCAGCCAATATGCTGCAGAAGCCCTCCACTGCAATTCCTCGACCCACAACTCCTGGAGTTGGAGCCCTTGAATTAACTCTTAAAGATGCAGTATGATAGGTTCCAACCTGGAATATGAACTAACCAATTCATTTCCAGTTCCAGTTCACATATTGTCCTCCATTCTTCATGTAGACATATTATTAACATTTTATAAAAGAAAGGGTTTTTGCAGCTTTGATTATGAAACTTAGACGGTGATTGAATTTGCTTAATCTCATTTCAAGAATGTCTGTCATATAAATTCCAACGCGCCCTTACATGCATTTCAAGAAAGTCTGTTATATTTAGAGGGTGATTGAATTTGCTTAATCTCATCATATAAATAAGATTGTTCATTCGAGAGTTAAAGAAGAAAACAACTTGAATATTCATAAAGCTTTAGCTACCTCATTACGAATTTCTAGTTCCAAAGCATATCATAAATTGCACTTGAAAGCAATGATTTAATTAAAATACTTACTGAATCCACAGAGGCAACCAGTGACACTATGATCATGATTATGGAGGTCCTAAAATGGAAAATAGGGATACCCCACTGTAAAGGGTAAGGGAATCTGACCCATGCAGCAGTTGACAGTGCATTGGAAACATCAGTCCTGCAGTACTTCATTGTATAAGCATGCCTTCTACATGCATCATTCAGAATGTTAGAACTTGGTATATTAGGACTACATCCTTTGTAATTATATGCTCCCCCAGCTGTTAAAAATGATGCATATATCCAAATTATTGTGACACTAAGCGGAACCTGCAGATATTAAAGCATGTAAACATAACCCTGCAGGTCAACTAAATAATTTCAAAAACATATCCTTGCAATTTAGGATACTTACAGCATAAATTCGAAATATGTGATGTCCGAAGATAGATATTCCTCGAAGATACTACGAAGAGAGAGAGGGCGAAAAAAAAAAAAAAAACAGCAGTATGAGTTCCTGGGTACTGCTGAAATGAATTGAAAATAAATTAAAAACGGCCAGTTTACAGAAGACAATCTCTAACTAGCGGTGATCATGGGCTGAGACAGGTGCTGTTCAGCTCAATTCAAGTCTAATACCAGGTCAGTTGGCTCGGCCATCCATAAATGACTTCCAAAGTTTCATACATGTTTTTGTAAGAATTACATTTTGCCCTGGAAAAAAATCTTCATATTTTTTTTTTCCACAAAAATAATAGCCTTGGATTGAATTGGGTCAAATGGGACAACATATATTCCCCTTCTTTGGGTTGAGTCCAACCTGGTCTGTCTGACCAACACTGTCCCACCAAGTTGAATGGTACCCTTACGCTAAGAAAGAAGCAGTAATTTGCTGCTGTTTAGGAGTTTTCAAATCCAAATACTTGGGGAAGGACTCACCAGAGTGAAAATTAGAACCAATGCTATGAGCGGAATGCTGATTTCAATGCAATTACCAGCTTGAGGAAAGCCGTAGCTGAAGAATGCTAAACCTACAGCAGCAACAGTTGGGGCAACAACAATTGGGTTGATTAACCTACAAAAATATTGTCGCGAAATTTCAAGAAATTAGCGCATTAGATTTCTTGAGCCGCTTAGAAATTTATTTCAACAAAGTAATAAAAGTTCGATATATATCATGGACTTCATCGAAATGTGTTCCTCATGGAATATGTGCTTTACCATTTTCTTTTCTAAATTATTCAATTTTTTTTTTGGATATGCGACCCATGTTTCTTGACTTTTCAAAGAGTCATGCAAGAAACAAGGAAGGGTAAGGCATGACTCGTTCTTCTGTTGCTGCTCACTTTTATTTTTGCTTTATTTGACCCAAAAACCGGATATAGAAAAAATGACAAATATTTACATGATTTAACAAATTTGATGCGGTGTAAATTTGGTAAAGCTAAAGCACACGTAATTTCTATTATCTGAATTTCAGTTCACCTAGTAAATCTCATGGCAAAAAGGAAGGTAACGAACTAGAGAAATTTAGTAAATTAAACGTGGAAGACGAAATATATTTCTTTCACACCAGAGATTTACTGAGCTCTAATGAACACAACAAAAATATCACTTAAAAAATTGTAATGCACCCTTACCTAAGCAAAAGAGACATTAAGCCACTAAATCCCAGGATGCATTGGAATATTGAACCAACAATTATAGCTCCTTGGAGTTCCCTCATTATGTGCCTAAATTTCTGTAGTTGGATCAAGCATTCATCAATATGGAAGTAGGGAATAGCTCAGAACCGGAGGAAAAACAAAAAGCAAGGGTTAAATGGGATTTGAAGACAATTTCTTTCATTCTGTCACCAAAAACCAACGAGGCAGTAAGCTTTTCCGAAGAATCCAAAAAAGATGCATAGATGCAGATAGAATGAAGAAGGGCAATTTATTTGGTTACTCCTAAGATATATAAGTTTGAGCATTAAACAAATACAAAGGAAATCTTTGAGTTCTAACAATTGCTTCTGAAGTAAGAATTAGCATTTTGCTACCACTGAACTTACATGTTCGGTGAGATTTCGATATTCTTGAGCATTTATGATCACTAATGCTGGTGCCAGATATACGAATGAACTCCCTTGTACTAATGGCAGTCGGGTACCAAAGTAGGAATGTAGTATTGTTGTGATGCCAGAAACAAACAACATAGTAGAAATTACCGTAGCAGTATCCTTCTGTCACCATTGAGTCAAAAGATAATGTATAAGAATATAGAGAACCATCAAGTTCCTTAGACCACAATAAACATCACACAATTTACAACGCTGAATGCTTACATCTGTTCCCCCCATGGCTGGTACCATGATTAGTGGAATAAATATAAGTGACCCTGCCAATGACAAATAGTGCTGCAAGCCATAATAGATAAGGAGAACTGCAAAGAAAGATTGATAACTATGAGACAGTAATTAAATTAAACAAATAATTGTTAAAGAAAGGGTTGCCTTCACAAAGCCCTTAAAACATGACGAATGACCAGATATGTGTTTTATTTCTTTTTGCATTTTTACCCTGAATTCATTTTAGACAAGCCGAAGAATTCTGAACAGTGGTCATTTGACACTACTTGAATGGGACATGATGTAATGGGAAGACACGAAATTTAGTTGCTTTCTGAAGATGTAGAATCACGCAGTTAAAAGATTATTATAAAAACCGAAAAAAAAAAAAGAATAGATAATGATATCCTGAATAGAACCCGCATTACTAGACCATAAGACATTGGCTTCTACATATCCCTTCAGCTTTACTACACTCCGGATGGAACTAATCCAAAATTGTCGTTCAACTTAATTGATAATAACGGATAAGAACCAAGTGAGGTGAGCATGTACTCAATATTCGTAATGGATAATAATGGATGAGTTTTTAACTAACCAAACCCCGGATTTTCTCTTAGCCCGCACTTCAAGCCCGGCGGTCGCTGCCACCCTCCCCCTTCACCAGGTCCCTCCCCCTCCGGATACATGTTGACTTTGACATCTCCTTCGGCCATATCTTCCTCCTCCTTCTTCACCTCCGGTACTGGAGCAACCGTGGACGTTCCGTGACCATTGCTCTCTCTATTCACAACTCCATTAGCATTACCATTCCCTCCGAAAGGATGTTTCTTCTGGTTTTCAATTCCCAAATTGAGAGCTCTCTCATTATCCGCTCTTGTTGCCGCATCACGCGTCGACCCATTTTCTGGTTGGATCTCATTCCCTCGATCTCGTCTCGTCCTTCCCAGAATTGGATCTATCTCTATCTTCGGGGAAGTCCCTCCTTTTTTCTGCTCATGATTCCTTTCCAGATTCAACCCAACACCATCGAACTTTTCACTGGCACTAGTACCTGCTTCCCCCGAGTAATCGGAGACAAATCCAGTCCTCTTCGCCCAAGAGCGCAGCTCTCTCGGGTTGTGGTCGGTTTTTGGCACAAAAGGCTCCACTCTTGCAGGTACAGGATTATGTCTCTTGCCATTCCTCAGTGTCAAGCCTTCGTCAAATTCTGAGCTTGACCCAGTTTCCATTTAATCCTTCCAATACAGTGGAAAGAAGAAAGATGAAATCTTACAGAAAGTAGGAACCAGAGGATCCAATTCAAATTACAGTGAAGAATGAAGATACTAAGTGCAGAAAGAGAGAGAAGAAACTAAGCTCAGCCATAGTGAAGTGGCAAATAACATGAGAACAGGAAATTGAATGAACTGTTCCGTGCAATGATTAACAGTGAGTGTGGAGGGAGGAAGAGTGGCATGGAGGCTTCACTTCGCTCCCGAGTTGCTCTCAAACGGAGCTTTCAAGTTTCAAGTGGTGACTGTGAAATTACCGAAACATCCTTCGTGGCCGTTGGCGACGCTGAGGGAAACCTTGTTTTTTAGTTTACGGTCGCCCTTTTTAGGAATCAAACAACTCATTCTTGAGTTATTGCATTTGATTTATCTCATTTTTCTATTCTGTTACTTTATGGTGGGAAACCACCGCTTTGCTTCTCTTTCCTTCAATGTCAAGTTTCATCTCTTTTTCATAAAGGAGTTTTCTAAACCCCCCGAGCTGTGAGTTACAGTGAAATGGAGGTGGTTAGCTAGTGACAAAGATGACGAAGAAGTGGACATATATTGCAAGCTATTTCCTCTTCATTCACAAAAAATAAAAAAAAATACAAACAAATAAATTCACATCTTTTGAATTTATATTAGTTTTACGAAAACAAAATTACTGTATTATATTTGTTAGACGTTTGAGCGGAGATTTTCCTCTTAATATATACATGCATGAGTGTGTAAACTTTAAATTATAAGCTTTGCGTATTGACCAAATTTCATCTTTTTTCAATGAGGAAAGCTTCGTCTTATTTTGCCCTAATTAAGACCCTTCTTCTATTTGTAAAATTTACATTTTCCTCAAATCCTTAACTTTGTTATGAATGTTTTTTTAATAAGATTCTTAAATAATTATTGATAATTTAAATTTAAATATATTAAAACAAGATAAAATCAATAATCTACCCCTCAAAATCGCCAATAGTTCAATCGACCCCTCAAAAAATACAATTGATAAATATTTGATAAATAAATATACCAAATAAACTCAAAAAAATAATTAAAAAAATGTGCAAGATAACTGATTTACATATTCCTTTTGGTTTATGTTCGCTCTTAATTTCTTGTACGCATAATAGAAGCCATTCGTCAATTCACTCAGATAAGGCATTTTTGGTAGTCACATAAGAATGATTGATTCTGTGGACTTTGAGTTTAAGAAGATAAGATTGTTTCAGTGAAGTGATCCCCCAACAGAAAAGCCAAGCGTTTTTAATTTTAATTTATTTTACTTGCACGTCTTCAAGCATCAACTAAAAGGTGTGAAAATTTATTTTAACCAACTTATTATTTATCATATCATACTATTTCTCCCATATTATCCATTCGTGCTGGCAACTCATAGTTCATCATTTGGTCCTTTTTTAACAATTTTCCGTGTTACGGTTTAGGCGCGTGGCTCCTTTTTTTTTTTTTTTTTTCGTGTTAAAAGGCGAGTGATTTAATTATGGTGGGTTCAGCTCTGAAGATAGTCCCCATCATTCTAATTTTAATTTTAGAATATAGATTCGATTTATTAATTACATTCTTCATTCTTACGCCATTATTATTAAAGGCTACAGAAAAGTGACGAGGATGTCGGAAAGGGCAGGGAATGAAAAGGAGAATAATTTGAGTAGCTTAAATAAATTAGTTAATTGTAATATGACATAATTCTTTTAAAATGCTTCCACATAATATTAGTTTATCTATTAGTTAGATAAATTAATTTGAAAAATAATAATAAATTTAAAAAATAAATTAAATTGAAATATTATATTTAAAATCAAATCTAACTCCAATTAACTATAATAGAGATAGGTGCTGGTAGATTGATAAGAATAATATATCTCCATTAACATTTAGTACCAGAAGTTGTCAAAACGAAAGGTTGGAATTAGGTTTATCCCTCCCCCATGTGAACCATCTATTATTAAATATGAAGATTAATATGTAATTAATCTCATAATTAAATATATTAAACTTGCATGCATCACCGATAGCATTTTTTCCCCAATAACTTTTTATTGACTTTAAAGATAAGCATGGTTTAGCTTTAATTCGTTTCTCAGAAAAAGTTTCAGCCATCTTTGCTTTTTCAAAAAAATTTTATATCACAACTATGCTCTTATTTATATCTGTCTCAAATACGTGAACAATGCAGATTGCAGACGCGTTGATCTTGAGATATAAACAAAATTCTTTTTTTTTAAAAAAAAAATTTCCTTTTCTATTCGCATCTACATCATATCATTTCACATATATTTATTTAATAAATATAAAAATTCAAAATTCAAAACCATTCGAAACTCAAGCCCCTCGCTGCCTACAATAATGTATTCATATTCTTCAACATGATTATGGGTTTTGTTCTTATAAAACCCATCATGTTTTACAAATTCTACAGTAACAGTAATGTTCCAAAACAGTACTCCCTCCGTTCCTTATTATAAGAAACATTTGATGTTTATAGCATGTTCCTAAATATAAGAGACACTTAAAAGTTGTCTCTACTTTTTTATGTTGATTTCCTATTTTACCCATATTTATTGTCTCCAACTTACACTCTCTCTCCTTTCCACTTCTCTTTCTTTTAAGAATTTACTATTATTCTCTCTCATGCTCTCTTTCCTTATTAATGAGGGCATTTTTGGAAAAAAATTATACTTTTTACACATTAATTGTTCTTAACTAATTTTAACTGTTTTTTGATCAACGTAATTCGGTTATTCGCCTTTTATAATAAGGAACGGAGAGAGTAATGTGTTCCAAAGCTGATAAGATAAGCACCAGGCCAACAAGCAAACCTAAATGAAGCAATTTGATGTTCTTTGGTCATGACTTAATCACGCAACTCCCCGAGTAAAATTGTCGGTTGTCGGTTCTTGCTCTTATTTACACTTTCAGTTTTTCTTTATATATGTGTGTGTAATACTACTTCCGGTTCTAATTATAAGAGCCAGTTGACTAATTTGAAGAGATTAAGGAAGTAAGTTGAGTTGGTTATTTGTTATAAATAGGTGTTGTCTTTCTTAAAATATATTTACTGATCAAGTGTATTGACTAGAACTCTTATTATTAGAAAGGCTACTTTAAAAAAAAATGTATAAATATGAGAAACAAAGTGGATTGGAGTCTTATATTTAGGACCAAAATAAAAATCAAATAGGGTCTTATATTAAGGACCGGAGGTAGTATTAAAATTAATCTTAATAATTTTTAATTAAGATTATTTTTATTGAATAGATATTTGTGATTTATGTTGTCAGCAAACTGCTTTAATTTAATTACTATTAGATTAATTTTTTAGGATGAAATATATTCCTTCCTTTTTTTAATGTTAATGTGTTCATGTTTTGGAGTGAAAACATATCCTCATGTGTCATTATTGCTTTTCCATGTAGTTTGAAGTGAATTTCACGAATCGGATAAAATATATATATATATATATATATAAAATAAGAAATAATGACACGCACTAAGAGAGGCATCATTCTCCAATGAATATAGACAAATCGTCATCATTTTTCCACCGCTCAGTCAATAATTCTAATTGATGATTTTTATGTATGAAAAAACCAATGCTAATTATGAGCATTGCCACTAACCATCTATGCATACACAGCTTTTACAACTCCTAATCACCACTTCAGTAGCTCACATTCTCATTTTAAGGCCAAAAAAATCAGTCTCGAAGATTAATGAAAATGGAAGTAATGTAACAATAGCAACATATTTTTCAAAAGCAAGTGTTTGCATTTGGCTCCGAGCTTGATATAATTGTTATTTTAAGCATGATTTTGTCAAATAAGTTATGGTGTATATATCAAAAACAGGCTTAAGTATGTTATGCTATGCATGAACTATTTTCTATATATTTGAACTTTGAAGCATTATTAAGATTCTGACAGATTTTGTTGCAGAGGTGAACAGGAAAAGTGAATTAGTACTGAACCCCAATAGCCGTTGAAGTAATATTCAGATCTGCTGTGACCATTAAATACGTATGATAGATTTTCTGATCACGAAGATACTACAGGTGAAAACCATCGAGCAACAAGGGGGGAAAATCAGATATTAGAGTCTTCTTCTTCCTCCATTTCTTCATTATTTCTGTCCTTTCTGGATGCTGATACTGGAGCTCAAACTTGTAAGATAGTAGCATAAAAGCTTCTTTGTAAATGAGAAGTTGCGGATTCTACTTGTATCCCCACACCCTTATCCCTCTAATTAAAAAAGGACACTGTAAAGCCATACAGTCCTTTTACCAGGGATAAAAATAGGTATACACCTCTGATCAAACACTGTGGAAGTTGTTCTTGCCTTTATCGGTGTTTGATTTCCTCAATGGCCTGGTCCAAAAGCTAATATCACTATATATTAAAGCAAAATCATATTGACCGAAGAATCCATGGGTATTCACTTCTCAGTTCGCCATAGAAAATCCTAAAATACTGGCGATGTCAAAAATCACCACCTTGCCAGTTACTCCACTTAAGCTTCTCTACAAGCACCACTTGAAATGCATAAATCACAAAAAAGCATCATCATTTTACAATACCAGAGACCAATATAGAGTGAAACACGTAAAACATGTATGAATGTTTCGGCTTATTTCACATGAAAACCCAGCTGGTCAGCCAACGAAGTTATCCAACAACCAGCGCATAAGCATTCATACAAATTTAAACCCATTATTCTCAAATATACTCACTGTGCATCCAATACAATGACCAAATTCATCAGGCAGCTAACTATTGGTTCTTGTTCATAACATTTCGCATACATACTGTATAGCATAAACTCTTCCCTGACAGAGTCTTCTTAGAAGCTTCGTGATATCAGACCAGGAATTTATAATAAGGTGCCAGCTAATCTAACATTTGCATCTGTGACCTTCCCATGTACACCCTACAAATATGACAATGAAAAACAAACAGTAGCATTTATTTTAGCGTATACAGGACAACAATCGAGTTGATACCGGTGAATTAGAACTAAAACTTATAACTGGCATGGTTCCGGGTCCTCTTTGAATATCGGAAATTGTGGCTTCAAGGTTATGCTTGAATGCAAATCCACTAGAGGGGCACATAAATATAATTTGGCATTTCGCTTGAAGGGAATACAGATTAAGGAATGAAAATGAAAATGTCACAGAAGTTATTGGAGTATCAGATACCATCTTCTCCCTTCTGTGGTGCTTACTGAAGGCAGTTAGAAAGTGCACGAAAGCATCAGAAACGGTTACGCAATTGCCAATTAAGATTATTATACGTACAGAAAAGAATTAGTAATAACAGATTAGTTGTGCAAACAAAAGTACCACAGATCAAGCTCCTCACATTAAAATCTGAACTGCATTATCATCACTCACAGAATTGGGATGTCATTTCATATGCAAATGATTTTGAAAGAGATAAAAAGCTTTTTTAGTGTCCTTTAATAGTCGAGTTACAAACTTCAAAACTCAATTTGTCAAAATAACAGCAATATCAACGTCAGCATCTCTCAATGAACTCTAAGATCCACATTCACCTAAAACACGACCCAGGATGATCAATTTCAAAGAAGAAAAAGAAACAAGGAAATTTGAAGCTCTATGAGATTGATAAAAAGTATTCTTGATTGTCATAAACAACACCACAATCGGCATTTACATTCCGGTGGACAAAAACAGAAAGAAAGAAAAAGAAGATAGGCAGTTATAGTATAGACATTATTGACAAGCGAAATCTTCTATGTTCACGATGTAGAAGACAAGAGACGTGCCACCTGTCCTTGTGTCTCCCGGAACCGGCGTTTAAGGTAATCCTCGAGGATCTCCATAACAGAGACAAATCGCTTCATTTCCTCGAGACGAAGGCTGAGCTCGGCCTCACGAGCTCTGGCACGCGCGAGACGCGCCTCCGTCTCCGCAAGCCGATCCCGAAGGTTCTCAACGACGGAAAAGTTGCGGGCGGGCAACCTGCCGGTGGTAGGGGCGTTAATGTTATCTCTGGATAAGGATCGCTGATGGCCGTAACACATGCTGACAGAGCTGGGCGCTGGATCGATCGATCAGATCAGAGTTCAGGGCCACCCCTTCGGAGGGAAGAGAGACAGAAAGACGAGTGCTCCTTTCTCACCCGGTAAACGGTCTACCGCCGAACCTGGCCCGTTGACTACAGGATACGCACAACTCTCACGGTCTAATCTAACCAAGCCAAAGCCAAACTACGCCGTAAATATGCTTTTCCCCCCTAATTTGTATTATTGAATAATGAATGCGAGGGAGAAAATCAGCTGGGATATTTAAAATCAAATTAAATATTAAATTAGCTTTTATAGTAAAAATTAGAAGTAATACTATCTCCAGTCTTTAATATAAAATCTCGTTTGACTTTTATTTTGGTCATAAATATAAAACCCCAATCCACTTTGTCTCTGATATTTATGTATTTTTTTTAAGATAGTCTTTCTAATAATGGTAGTTCTAATCAATATATTTGATTAGCAAGGATATTTTAGAAAAGATAACACTTATTTATTATAAATAATTAACTTAATTTCTTTCTTTAATCTTCTTAAATTAGTCAATTAGCTCTTATAATTAGGACCAGAGATAGTTTAATTTACTGAGATAAAAAAATATGACTGATTATTTTTATTCAATGACATTGGAATGTTATGTAATACTACCTCCGGTCCTAATTATAAGACCCAGTTGACTTATTTGAGGAGATTAAGGAAGTAAGTTAAGTTAGTTATTTGTAATAAATAAGTGTTGTCATTCCTAAAATATCCTTGCTAATTAAGTGTATTGGCAAGAACTATTATTATTAGAAGGACTATCTTGGAAAAAAATGTATAAATATAAGAGACAAAATAGATTGGGTCTTATAATTAGGACCAAACAAAAAGTCAAACAGGGTCTTATATTAAGGACCAGAGGTAGTATGTTAATTACAATCCCGATCGGAGATTGAGATTGTACGAGACATCAAACGACTTCTTACTTTGTTTCCTGGCATTCGCCCCAACTAATAGAGGTTTTGGAGTTACGGGTTGTTTTATACTTTTATCCCTGAAGGGTTGGTTGAGTAAGACATTCCCCCCGGCACGAATGCAATACCAATCCAAATCTTTCCTCCTAATGTTATGAACACCAGTAGCCCAGCTGTGGACGGGCCAAATAATGCGAGATCAGATGCTGGGGGCTCAGCCCAAGTACTTCCAAGGCGCACTACACGGGTGAGAAAGAGCACGTGGAAGTTGCGTGAGCTGGAGGGTGGCACAACAGCATAAAGGCAGTGTCAGGACGTTAGGAGTGGGTGTGCATGATTTGAAGAATCTTCTCTCTCTGGCGTCTTCTCCCTCTGGACGGACTTTTCCGTTATTTCCCTGCATGTTATGTTTTCCATTTATTGTAATTGCTTGGCAATATCAGACTGATATTTCGTGGTGATTTCAATATATACTTGTCGATTTCTGCATTTGTATCTGTCATTGTTCGGGTCATTCCAATTTGGTGCTCTCGTTGAGAGAATTTGGCAGCGTACGGAATGGCCGATAACACACGTCTGAAGGAACTGCAGAATGATATGAAAAAGATGAACGACTTTACAGAGAGTACTAAGGGGCGACTTGATCGAATAGAGGAACGGTTCGACCAAACTGATGCGAGATTTGATCAAATAGGAGGACGCTTCAATCAATTGGAGGCGATGCTACAGTCGGTAGCCAGGGCGGTGTCTGGGCTATCGACGCGTCCTGAAGCAATACCAGAAGTCTCTTTCTCGGGGACGTCAGAACAAACCGGAAACTACAACACACCGTACCATAAGACGCTGAAGTTGGATTTCCCAAGGTTCGATGGCCATGACGCACTGAACTGGATATATAGAGCTGAACAGTATTTTAAATACTTTGGTGTACCGGACCCACAACGCTTGGTGATCGCCTCTGTTCATATGGATGGTGACGTCCTTCCGTGGTACCAAATGTTAGAAAAGGTGGGACGAGTGCCTGATTGGGCAGCATTAGCGAAGGCAATCGAGCTACAGTATGGACCATCTAAGTTTGACTGTGCTAGATCACAGCTATTTAAGCTCACTCAAGCAGAGGTTAGCGGTGTACTGGAGGTGTATAACTCCAAGTTCATGACGTTGGCTAACCGAACTGAAGACATACCGGAGGCAGCGTTGCTAGACTGCTATTTAGGGGGTTTAAATCCAGACCTGAAGAGGAATGTGTTAGTCCAACGACCTACTAATGTGTTAAGTGCTATGGCTTTAGCACGATTATTCTCAGATGCCACCGGCTCAGGGATCTCTGTTCTAGTGACCGAGTCAAAATCACGACCTCACACCTCGACAAGCACCATGATGTCTCCGAAGGCCATAATACCGTATTCGGGGCCCCATACCAACGCTGCCACTTCACAGACTAGTGGAAGTAAAGCTAACCTACCGCCGTTATTGCCTAAACCGAATATACCTCCCATTAAAAGGATGACCGCGGCGGAGATGCAGGTTAGACGCGAGAAGGGCCTTTGCTACACTTGTGACGCCAAATTCTCGCCAGCTCATCGGTGCCCCAATAGACAGTTGATGATGCTTCTTCATGACGATGAGGAGGACGTTCCTGCCATAGAAGAGGTCGAGTTAAAAGAACCGGAGATGACGATACACCATTTATCTCTCCATGCTCTGAGAGGCACACAGGGGCCGGCCACTATCCGGTTTAATGGAGAAATTGAAGGAACAAAGGTGCAGATCCTGTTGGATGGGGGGAGTTCGGACAATTTCTTGCACCCCAGGATTGTGCGTCATTTAAAAATCCCCGTAGAACTGACACCAGAAGTTAAGGTTCTGGGAGGAACCGGACGCATTTTGACTAGCTCGGAATTGGTGAATGACACCCCTGTTCAAATCGATGGGCATATTTTACACATGTCCTGTTTTGTTCTTCCTGTGGCCGGAGTCGACATGGTAATTGGTGCAGATTGGTTGGAGACATTGGGCCCACATGTGGCAGACTATAGTACTTCCACCATCAAATTTCTACTGGGGGATCAGTTCATTACGTTGAAAGGATACAGAGGACCCGCTGCAAACCAAGCCCAATGTCATCATTCGATTAGATTAACTAATACAGAAGCAATTGCGGAATTGTACATGCTACACCCGGTAATGGATGAACCTCCTCTGGAAACAATACCCAGTGATATGAAGGAAGTAATAGCAAACTATAGCGATGTATTTGCAGTTCCGCATGGTCTTCCACCGGAACGGAGCCGTGAGCATAGCATTGATTTACTCCCTGGAACTAGTCCTGTGAAAGTGAGACCATACCGGTATCCAGTAAGCCAGAAAGATGAGATTGAGAGGATGGTTGAAGAATTACTATCTGAAGGATTAATTCAACCAAGCGTCAGCCCGTTTTCAGCTCCGGTCATACTGGTAAAAAAGAAAGATGGCACTTGGCGTTTCTGTGTTGACTACCGTGCGCTAAACTCAGTCACAGTGAAGGATGCCTTCCCCATGCCGACGGTCGACGAATTATTGGATGAACTCCATGGGTCTAATTTTTATTCCAAGCTGGATCTACGGTCTGGGTATCACCAAATTCTGATGAAGGCAACTGACAGAGAGAAAACAGCGTTTAGAACTCACCTCGACCTCTACGAATGGTTGGTCATGCCCTTCGGTTTAACCAATGCACCGGCCACCTTTCAGGCATTGATGAACACCATATTCCGACCATTCCTCCGTCGATTTGTTCTGATTTTTTTTTGATGATATACTCATTTATAGTGACTCTTGGGAATCACATTTAAAACATGTAGAGTTAGTCTTACAGTCTCTAGCTCAAAACCGGTTGTTCGCTAAGATGAGCAAGTGTTCCTTCGGTCGCCGTCGGATAGAATATTTGGGGCATATAATTTCACAGGTAGGGGTTGAAATGGATGAGTCAAAAATCAGGGCGGTACAGAACTGGCCTCCCCCTGCAAACATCCGGCAATTGAGAGGATTTTTGGGTCTTAGCGGTTATTACCGCAAGTTTGTCCAGCATTATGCCAAGATTGCTGGCCCATTAACAGATTTACTGAAGACTGATGCGTTTACTTGGTCCAATGAGGCCCAGCATGCATTCGATGACTTAAAGCGCGCCCTTACGACTACACCAGTCCTCGCCTTGCCGAATTTTACCAAGATGTTTGTGTTAGAGACTGATGCATCTGGTGCTGGGATTGGAGCAGTCCTAAGTCAAGATGATCATCCTGTGGCTTTCTTTTCTAAGAAACTGTCTCCTCGAATGCAAAAACAATCAGCGTATGTCCGAGAATTATATGCAATCACAGAGGCAGTGGCTAAATTTCGTCATTATCTGTTTGGTCGGCACTTCATCATTCGCACAGATCATGCGAGCTTGAAACATCTCACCGAGCAAACAATTCAAACCCCAGAACAAGAACTCAGTCTACCGAAGTTACTAGGCTATCAATTTAGTATTGAATACAAGCCTGGCTGCTCGAATCAAGCTGCAGATGCGTTATCCCGACGAACTTGCTCTGCTATCTCGCAATTGGAACACACCTTCTTGGATTCAATTCGGAGCCAGTTACCGAAGTCCACGTGGGTATCCGACTTGAAGTCGCGACTTTCGAGGCAAGCCGACGCATTATCTCACTATCATTTGAAACATCAGGAGTTGTATTGGAAGAATCGTCTTGTGATTCCACCGGATTTGCCCGATGTGATCAACCAGATATTACAAGAATTCCATGCATCCAAAGTGGGAGGGCATGCAGGGTTCTTGCGTACGTTTCATCGTATTGCTACTCTGTTCTTCTGGCCGCAGATGAGGAAAGATATTAAAATGTTTATCCGGCAATGCTTGGTGTGCCAACAAGCTAAGGCTTCCCAACTACATCCTGCCGGATTACTCAACCCACTTCCAATTCCGAATAATATCTGGGAAGACATCGCCATGGATTTTGTGGCCGGGTTACCAGTAATACGTGGATACTCTGTCATTTTGGTGGTTATCGACCGTCTCTCCAAATATGCCCATTTCATGCCATTAACGGCTCGTTATTCCAGTCAAACTGTTGCTGAGAGCTTCCTTAATAATGTGGTGAAACTCCACGGCATTCCACGCACCATTGTTTCAGATCGGGATCGTTCTTTTACGGCAGCTTTTTGGAGACATCTGATGAAATTACAGGGCACGCAATTGAACATGAGCTCAGCGTATCATCCTCAGACCGATGGTCAATCTGAGGTTCTCAACAAGTGTTTAGAGATGTATCTGCGGTGCTTTGTATTTGACTATCCACGGAATTGGTTGGCTTATCTGCCATGGGCAGAATTTTGGTATAATACGTCGTTCCATACGGCAATTGGAATGGTACCCTTTAAGGTGGTTTACGGTCGGGATCCTCCTCCGTTACTACACCATTATTCGACTGACGATACACCGTATGATGTCCATCAGCAGCTTGAACAGCGTGACCAACTGTTACGGGTCCTCAAGGTGAATTTACAGAAGGCACAGATTCGTATGAAACGTTTCGCCGATAAAAAGAGACGAGAGGTTGAATTTTCTGTCGGTGACTGGGTCCTGGTTAAACTCCAGCCATATCGCCAGCACTCTGTTCAGTTGCGCAAATTTCAGAAACTCGCTTTACAATTTTTTGGGCCCTTCGAAGTAGCTGAACGAATCGGCAAAGTTGCTTATCGACTACTGTTACCTCCTCAGTCGCGGATCCATCCGGTATTTCACGTTTCCCTCCTCAAAAAGTTTGAAGGTACTGCTAATCACGATTCGTACCTGCCTCTCCCATTAACATCCGTCCCTGAAGGACCTATTAGTCAACCAGTGAAGGTTCTCCAGTCCAGATCGGTTAAACACCACGGTCAATGGACTCCACAGTACCTGGTCTAGTGGGATAGTTCTATGTCACCTTCATGGGAATGGGGTTCTGATCTGCAACAGCTTTATCCTGATCTGAACCTTAAGGACAAGGTTCGATTTATAGAGGGGGGTAATGTTATGAACACCAGTAGCCCAGCTGTGGACGGGCCAAATAATGCGAGATCAGATGCTGGGGGCTCAGCCCAAGTACTTCCAAGGCGCACTACACGGGTGAGAAAGAGCACGTGGAAGTTGCGTGAGCTGGAGGGTAAAGGCAGTGTCAGGACATTAGGAGTGGGTGTGCATGATTTGAAGAATCTTCTCTCTCTGGCGTCTTCTCCCTCTGGACGGACTTTTCCGTTATTTCCCTGCATGTTATGTTTTCCATTTATTGTAATTGCTTGGCAATATCAGACTGATATTTCGTGGTGATTTCAATATATACTTGTCGATTTCTGCATTTGTATCTGTCATTGTTCGGGTCATTCCACCTAACTACCTACTTCCATATTATTATAAATAAACCTTCCTTTCCGGGCTAGGATTTATCCCTGAATAAATCATTTTTGACCATATTTTTTCTGTCTACAGGTATGAGTGTTCAATTTATCCTGTCTTGACCGTTTCGTCTTAGGACAAAAAAAACTTCAAGATGGGATGAAATGCGACCATCTCATAGTATTTTTTTAAAATTATTTATTAATAATAATTATTATATTAGTTAATTGAACTTTTTACGTAATATTTTTTATTTTTAAAAACCCAATAAAAAAATTATAAGATAAAAAAATTCATGCAAAAATTCTAATTTTTTTTTTTTGAAAAAAAGGGGAATGAAATGTCCTGTCTCATCCCGATCTCGAGACAAAAGTCTCGTTTTGTTCTTATTCATTAGGATGAGATGGGGATGGGTTTGTCCTCATCCTGTCACGTTTGTGAATAATTTTATTCACAGAAATTCATATATCTATCATATTTATAGAGAGTCAAATTAAGTCAAGATATTAGTTGAGCCAGATCAATTCGATGTACTAAATTTGTTTCATATATACACACATATACATAAATACATCACACATGTATATAATAGTTAGGAACCAAAATCCCAACCACTTGTTTGGGGATGAGATATAATGAAATAACTTTTTTTTCTAAAATTATATTTTCTCTTGTTTTTCCTTAAAAAAATTTTGAGGCCAGTTCCAAGTTGGATCCAACAAAGCCCAGTTTGTATTTCAGGCCGAGCAATACTTCTAGTCAAGTTTCAACTTTGGGCTTAGGCCCTGCTGTATTGAAATTAAAAAGAAAAAATCAGCACAACTTCCCTTCATTTATTAATCATATCCCCGTGACGTGAGAGGAGGTTTTAGTGGACTTGCTATTTGGCAACAAATACATTTAATTATGTGCAATTTCCTTGGCATGCGTTGACAAACGACTAGGATTTCATTTGGCGCTTCCTGTTCCTACGCTCAATGGGAATAAGACACAGGAAGTTCGTAGAAAAGCTGAACGAGAGCGAAACCCCGGCCAGTAAAATTATTAATTAGCCTCCTGCGTGTCAATTCGGCAATACTGTTTCGATTTGGAATCGTTAAGGTTACATTTCTTCTGTATTCCTTTCTTCATATTTTGACGGGAAGAGAGAAAAAAGAGAATGGTTTCTCAGACGATTGATCTGTTAAAGGAGCAACTCCCAGTGGATCAACAACCCCTTATTTTGTCTGGGGACGTCAAAACAGGTCTCGTCCTCGTCGACGTTGTCAATGGCTTCTGCACCGTTGGAGCTGGTAATCTGGTAAGCCGACCTCCACGAGCTGTTTTGCCGCTCTCTACGGTTTGCCTTCGTATGATTCAGTCAATCATTTCTTTTTTAGTCTAATTGCGTTCTTGCATTTGTTAGATTAGTTCATGTTTGTTGATTTGACTAAATGAGACAAAGACTCATCATTTTGTCATCGATTATGGTATTCAATAGGCCCCAAGGCAACCAGACAAACAAATTTCTAGGATGGTAGAAGAATCAGTGAGGCTCTCAAGAGTGTTCACTGAAAAGAAGTGGCCTATTTTTGCCTTCCTTGATACCCATGACCGAGATACTCCTGAGCCCCCTTATCCTCCTCACTGTATTGCCGGAACAGAGGAAGCAAAATTGGTTCCTGGTATTGGACGTCACTCAGACTCAGGACACACACACACAAACACACACGAATTTGTCCTGCATCAGTTTGATTTTCTCTGAATTGCAGAATTGCTGTGGTTGGAAAATGAACCAAATGCAACACTCAGGTGCAAAGATTGCATCGATGGATACCTTGGTTCAGTTGAGAAAGATGGTACTAATGTTTTCGTTAAATGGGTGGAAAATCATCAGATAAAACAAGTAAACATTTCCATCCTTCTCCTAATTAAACAATTAACATGATTGTTTAAGTCTGCTGTACTTGTAACTCAATTTCATTTGAACTCCAAGATTGCTGGCCTAATTTGTTGTACTGCAATTTTTGTCCTTAACAGATTTTGGTTGTTGGGATATGTACGGATATATGCGTCCTGGATTTTGTCTGTTCTGCGTTGTCTGCTAGAAATCGGCGTCTTCTTTCTCCTTTGGAGCATGTGATTATCTATTCCCATGCTTGTGCTACATATGATATTCCAGTTCATATAGCCAGAGATAACAAGGATGTGATAGCTCATCCGCAGGTACTTCAGTGGAAGTTTGGTTGTGATAAATTACATGATTGTCATAAATAGAACTTTGACTGAAAGAATGCTTTGATCATCTAAGCAGACAATTATGCTCTGCCCTTCTGATTCTGGTTATATAAATTCAGACCCGGTGACTTTCTGCCTAGTTAAATTATCTGAATAAAAACCGGAGCCGGACCAAAGAAGTATAAATGGATTACCAAGAAGAAGCCCAGGACTACTCTTTTAGATAATCCCACTGTAATGGACTAGTTCCATTTTTTTTACCCCCTGACCCTTCCTCTGCCCATATAGTACAGTGCATGAAGCCCCGGTTATCCACGGGGTTTACAGAGCATCAGACCTACTCTGGGTCTGTAAGTTTCACCTTGTATTATTTACACGTATGATATTTTAATCTGTCTATTTTTAATTTATTTTTTCTTTTTGGCAGGAGCTGATGCATCATATTGGCCTCTACATTGCAAGGGGAAGGGGAGCCCAGATCGTATCAGAGGTATCATTCCAGTGAGCTGAATTAACCTCGTCACATCGACTGGTCTTTCTTAGCCATACGCAAGGCTTCAAAGTTGTGGTTGTTTCTTATTTTACAGTAATACTTGGAGTTCTGGTCAAGTTAATCAGATTTGTAGTTGCCCCCTATTGTGGTCCTAAATCCTAATGCTAAGCTACTAAACCAGCTGCTACAATACTTCACATGGTATTGCACTATTTTGTTTACCTCACACACGTATGTTTTACATGGCTTGGAATTATAGTTGCCTGCTAAGTTTTTCTAATAGGTTCAGAGAAGTCTAAACTCTTAGGGGAAAAAAATCAAATACTTTAAAAGTACGAGACAATTTATTATTTTATAAAGGATTAATGTTCATCTTTGTTTTAGAAGTTTTCGCTTGGAAATAGTAATCCGAGATTTTTTTTTTTTTAAAGCAGCATCCCCAAAGTTTACACCCAAGTGTTAAAAACGTTAATTTTGATTGTTAAATTTCTTTGGCTATATGAGACGTGGCACTGAATGCACCAACTCAGCCGCCTAATCATCAGACACTATCTCTTCTGGTGGGGGGAAAAAAAAGCACAATCTCCCCCATACTTTCCTTCCTCTCTCTCCCTGATCTGCGCACTATCCGCCCTCACCAGACACAAGAGTGGCTCCTTAGAATTTGCCTTGTCCTCTCTAGTTCTTATACTATCGCTCAACTTCGCCTCCATTGTTAGATCCGTAGTGAATTCCTTTTCTTTGCTACACAAACCGAGCAAACTACATACTAAGTGCTCAAACTAACACGGTACATTATATAATATCTATTTATATATGGCTTGGTGCACACCGTTAAAAGCAGAAACATGTATATAACTAATTGCCGCATGGTGGAGAACCTACCAGTTGGTTGACAGCAAAAAAGAAGAGAGTTGTGAGGTTGGGATTGAGGAGTTTCAGCCGTGGCCGCGGACTTGACAGGCCCAGGCACCACAATTCGAGAGCTTCTCAGTTCAGCCATTGCTGGCTGTGCGCTCGCACCTTCTACTACACGCAACTTGGCAAGAAACACTCTTGTTTAATTCATACGACAAATTATTATATATGTAACCGACGAATGCAAGGAAAAATTGAAGAAAAAAGGGTCTGTAGAATATGTGACAGTACCTTCGCCTGCGGCGTGATATTGCAGTAGAAGTCGACGACGTTGGAACAGTTGTAGTAACAGTGAGGGGAGCAGAGGTTGTGGGTGGAGTGAGAGTCGAAGAGAGCGTCGGAGGAGATGCCGAGGGCCTTTGGGTCCAAACCACAAACTTTGATGCACTCACCGCTCTCCATGTGGTGTGTGAGGGCTGCCTTCCTCTATCTAAAACATCACACCATCGGGGCATACAGCTAGGAAGACATGGTGATTGATCATTTGGAATATGAGGTAAGTACGTGGAAGGATATTTGTTTTGACGTGCTTTACGAATACTTTTCAACGCCATATCGAATAGACCCCAGGTCTTTTTCCTTTTTTTTTTTTTTTGGTGAGTCTGAGGTTGGTCCCAGCAATGAAACTCATAAAGCGAAAACCGCAAGAGAGAGAAAGGCAGAAGCTTTTCCAGATCTTATTGTTGCCTCAACTAGATTCACGGCGCAACCAGAAGAAGCTTGAAGGTTGCGTGATGTGATCAGGTATTTGTTTCCAACTGGGAACAGTAAGAAGTGGAAGGCCGAGTGCGCGCAGACGAGGGAGAGAGAGGAAAGAATGGGGGAGACTATGGATGATCGTCTGCCCCTGTCTACGCATAACACCCCTCGAACTTGCCAATACTCATGCAGTCTTCAAACTCCATGACACTTCATGCTGTATCTAATGTAGGAGTTGGGTGTTGACTTGATTCAGTTCTAGTGTCACAATATTTCACTTACGTTTTAGGAGACATCATTTGAAAACAATGAATCATGGGTAGATGTTTAACCAAACGATCAAAACACAAAGGAAAATCCTGACACCCATATTATAGCAATATCCACCTAGTTGGTATAAGGATACATATAACTGCAAACTCAAACCTACGTATAGTCAAACTCCCGACAAGTAACTTGTAACAGGGCACTCTAACTCTCAATCGCTACCTAGTCAAACAACTTTTTTTTTCGACCAAAAAGAAAAATTATAAGCGAAGAAAAGAAATGGAATGAAAGAAGGAAAGAAAGGAAGAAAGAAATTAGTGGGGCTAGTTTACATGGGGGTCTTTGGTCTTGAACGATACTTCCTATGCATTCCAAGGGCCATGAAAGAAAAGATTGATGGTTTTTGTTTCTTTGGATTATCACCAAAGATAAATGACCTTAAAGGAACCCGGGTCCGAGAATTCACACTCCTCAGATGGGAAGCTTGGGGTTTATTTGTGGTTGAGAGTCCAAACTGTTCATTCAATTTCGCAAGCACCTTCTCAACTTCAAGTTGCAGAGTCGTGACATGGTCCAGACCTGCCTGAAGCTCATCAGCAACCCTGTTGTTTTCTTGTTTCATGTTCAAAATCTCACCTTGGAACTTGGCCGCTTGAAAGCTCGTGAACTTAAATTCGTCATCTTCAGCACTGGCCTTCAATGCCACTGTTATGTCTTCTTGGATGTCACACAAGGATGAGAACCTGAATCTCAGTTCTTCTTTCAGCAGTGCGCTTTTTCCCAACCAGACAGTTAGTTCCGTCCGGATTTCTTCAAGGTGTTTGTAAATTGGCCGTGCATCCGATTTTAGAGAATATTTTGCGTTGGTACTGCCCTCTGAAGCCTTCAATTCTGCGCCAAGTTTTGATGCTTCGGTCGCTAAATCTTTGATGGTGGTATCAAATTTTTGTATCTCGGTGAAAATACTACTGAATTTTAACCAGAATTCTAAGTTCTCCTCTAGAAGTTTATCAATGCTCATCCGGAACTTCTCTTCAATGGCTGATGTATCGCCAGACGCCTCAATTTTTAAGATTTCATCAATGTTCTTTACTGGCATTGGTAAATTTAACTTCATCAATTCCTCATTTCCCTCCAAGCTTTTCTGCAGGAGATCCAGTTTCTGACGCAGATATCTAATCTCTTCATCTTTCAAGGCAATAGCACGCTTCAGTTCCTTCAACTGCAAAGATGTATCAAAGTCACTCTCTTGATTTCTCTTCTCCAGTTCAGTGAGCTTCTTCTTCACATCTTTGAAATTCCGAAGAGTATTAGTGTACTCTGCCAGCAACACTCTCTCTTTATCCTGCAGTCCATCCATAAATAATTTCTGCCAGTTTGGTTCATCCTCTTGTGCTTTTGGCTGCTCCTGGGCTTCAAATTTGAGAGAATTCTGTGTACCCGATGACTCTGGTTTAGCATCGATCTCTTGCTGGTTTTTAGAGCTGTCTGAAGAAATTTCTGCTATTTTTCCAGCATTAGTGCTTAGAGTATCTCCAGCTTTTTCATCACTATTGTCAAGATTTGCAGTTTCCTCCTGTTCTTTCATCTCGTTTGGCAATTTGTTTTCCTCTGGATGCGCCTCTTCTGTTACATGTGTTATTGTAGCTTTAATCTCCTTATCTGACTTTGCATCGATCTCTTGCTTGCTTTCAAAGCTGTCTGAAGAACTTATTGCCGTTTTCCCAGCATTAGCACTCAGAGCATCTCTAGTTCTTTCATCATCACTGTCATGGCTAACAGTTCCCTCCTGCTCTTTAGTCTCGCTTGGCATTTTGTTTGCCACTGGCTGCGCCTCTTCCATCGTATGTGTGACTGTAACCTTAAGCTCCTGATCTGATTCTTTGCGTGAACCAGCTACCATAAGCTTGTTTTCTGACTTTGTATCATCCTCTAGAGAACCAATGAGTAACTTTACTTCACCTTCTACTGAATCGGTGAATTCATGCTTCCTATCCGAGTTTACATCTTTTAATAAGACATTCTCTTGATTCGCTGCATCTTCTCCTTCAACCTCATGCTTTGCTTCGGCTTCACCTGATGATATCATTTCTCTCTGAGTAAGATCTGTGTCCTCTGCATCATCCTGTTGCAAATTTTGGACTTTCTCTGAGAGATGATCAAGATTACAGCGTGCTTCAGTGAAATGGGTTTGCAGATTCATATGCTGGCTTTCAACAATTTGGTTTAGATTCTGTACTCCATTCATCTTTTCTTCCATTTTTCTCAGCTCGTCGTTCAAGTTGTTTTTGTCATTGATTAGATTTGCCTTGTCATTTTCCAGAGCTCGGATTTGTGATTGAAGTTCATCAGCTTCTGTTCTCAGTCTCTTCACCAGAGCAGTCTGGGATGAAACTGCAGTTTCTAAGCTTACTACTTTGTTCACAAGCTCGTCAATCTTCTCTGCCATTTCTGTCACACTGAGAGATGAATGGGACCCAGCCTCAAAGTGTTCTTTAATCTTCTCTTGTAAAATCCGCAGATCCTGTCTCTGCTGAGTCATTCTCTCCTCTCCATCCAAGTCCTTTGCTTCTGCTACTTCTTTTGCGTCTCTTTTAGTCCTTGGCTCATTCTGATTGGTTGAATTATATTGGAACTCATCCTTGAGTGACTCGAACTTCTTCTTGATATCCTGTATTTTTTTGGACTCTATCCTGGTTTCCTTAATTGCCTTTTCCTGCTTCACTTGCAACTGTGACAATGTCTCTTGGCATGATTTAAGAGCAGCTTCTGCCATCAAACGACGAGCTTCATTGTCGTCAATAACAGTAACTTCACCAAGTTCGTCTTGTAAACTGGAAACTCTCTCTTGTAACTCCTTGATCTGCTCCTCAGTTTCCCAGTATGTTGCAATGGCATTATCATAAGTGCTCTTTACGAACTCTTTCACAGTTTGTAGTCCCAGAATCTGTTTCTGAAGCTTGTCAACCTCTTCAAGTGCCTCCTTTTTGCTCAGTCCAGATTTAGGAGCTCTGGAAATAATTTCTGCAGTGGATGTCTTCTTGGAATACAATTTCTTCGGCGCTATTGGATTTGCGCTTTTAAAATCTTTAACCGGAGGCTTTGGGATACTTGGTGGTTTGAAACCTTCTGGTAGTTTCCTGGGGACCCTTGGTGACATTGGAGACCTTGGTGATGCTTCATCATCATCATCCTCCATGAAGGGGACTTGGTCTGGGCAGACAGAAGCAATGGTGGTGTTTGCATTCTGCAACTCGGTTGATATGTGATCATACCGTTCAGCTAAAGCTCGGTAAGCCCGGTATGATTCTTCCACGAAGTGTATCAGCTCTGGCCTCTTTTTGTAATACATTTCTGCTCTTCTTGCAAAGGAATCCCCATCTTCTTCTATAAGTTTCAGAACATTCTGCACTTTTTCCTCCATGTCTGCAGTTTTAGCGAACTCTGATCAGTTTCCTCAAGCAATTTGTGATAAGTGGGTGTTACTTGTGATTTTCTCATTAGAGCACGTCTATTCTAAATTGGACCAAGAAACCGTTGCATTACACCAAGCTTATGCTGAATACATCAACAAATTTACCAGCTGGCTGTCCAAGAAGCTAATGAAAATTCACCCAGGCAGATATTTCATAAGACAGTATATATATTGACACACCCATTCTTTTTAATTTTATTATTAACTCGTTACCAGGGCTAGCTGGCTATATAAGCACTATATGAAAGGATTTCTCATCAAATCTCCCTTAAAAAATCTCCTAGTATTGCAAGAAACCTCTCTATCAACTTCAAGGAAGTGTTTGCTCCAAAAAGAAAAAACTTCCAAGATAGGTGAATATGTTAATTCTTAACCCTCCCCCCCCAAAAAAAAAAGAATAGCTTAATTTAATTTCTTATCAATAGTTCAATACTGAGAAGAAGTGAAAGTTGTTGGGCTTAGTTATGTCGCATGTGAAGCAAACATAAGTGAAGGTTTCATTTGATAAATGGTCAATTACTCCATTTAGAGCTAATTCAATGTTCAAAATAGCTGACTGCACATTTATCCAATGAATTTTGACAGAACGTCAATATTCAAGTTATTGTAACAGAAAATGCTGTATAGATCAAACAAACAAGAAAAGAGAGGTATCAGAAAGTTGAAGCCATTCTTTTTTATCTTCTGATTATTATCAGAGGAAGAAACAGAGATAAATCCTGACCTTGAAGATTTTGCTCCAGCCATTTTGATTGCTTTGTTCTGATGTGGCTGGCCCACCACCATGAATACGCATTGTTTGCTGCTCTATGCAACATACTGGCTTCTCCTCCTCCTTATTCTTCTTCTTCGTCTTCCTCCTCTTATATTTCCTGCAACAGAGATCTTATTGTACCAACAAGGACATGGAAGCTCTGTTTCTGTGAATCTGCCTAATTAAAGAAGATGAAGAAGAAGACGTGGATTCCATGACATGACTGAAAGATTGTGAAAAGATTGAATCAAACAGAGAAGAGAGAGAGAACGTGCAAGTAAGAAACTGTGATGCAAAATATGGGGATGATGGAGGGGAGCAAACCTCGGCCGAATTTATTGTGCAAGCCTTCCTTTTTACAAAAGGCGTTGCGACAAAAACAATAACACAACAGCTTCGCATATGTTGTTATAATATTACACATATAAGCTTTTTTCTGTTTTACAGTTCATCCATTGTTTTATCCCATTAATGGTTTAGTTGTTAAGTCCTATTATATCATTATGTATCAACCTCTCACGTAAAACCAAAATTGACTGCATTGGTTTCTGGTTTATTTCAGATTTTTTTTATAAAAAAAAAGATAAGTCACGCTCATTATGATTTGTAATAATAACCATAGCATCATTTGCGGTGTATTTTACATTTTTCATCCGGCATTTAATATTTTAATAATAAAAAGGTCAAAGTGTACCTGTCACTTTGAATATTTTCTCACGTACATCCAACATCCTAAACTGTTTTGTGATGAATTTAACATCATAAAATATTTTTGCAGGTACGTTTAGCAGCACTGTGAAGTATTTTTAAAGATATGTCTAGGATCCAAAAATATTTTTTTGTACATCTAATACTAAAGCAAAAAAATACTTCAGGTTGTTAAATGTACTTAGAAAATATTATAAGTATTAGATGTATTTGAGAAAATATTTTGAAATGCTAAATAGAACTTAATCTCATCATAAAATAAAACAGAATGAGAAGGACCAAAATAAAATTATACAAAAAGTGAGGCTGGCTGATCATAATTGAAAAGGGGAAAACAGAAAGAAATACAAATTTTGCACGCAAAATAAACATAATGACCCACGTGGCGGTGGCAGCAAAGTCCTTCCAGATCAAGCGGCAAAGCACCTTTCCCTTTTGCTTTTAAAAGCCGACCACGCAGCTATGCTTTATCTCGCGTATGCCAGTCTTCTTTTTTTTTAAAAAAAAAACATAATATATACTTAAATCTTATAAGAACTCATTTAATCATTAATTGATTTGTTGGCCAAAAACATATAATCATTAATTGATCGTGAGATCCCACGTCAAATACATTTTAGGCTCCCATATTTTTAATTTTTATTTCCATTCTAGAAATTAAATTAAAATTTTTTCTCTTCTTTCTTGCTTTTCACAAAAACTCTTCTTCTTCTTTGTTTTTTTGTTAATTTAGTCCCCGGTTTAATTTTATGTCTCTCAAAGTTTTAGCCATCTCTTATCTTTTTATATTTTTTTTTTGTTTATAAATAAAAATTTTAGGTGAGTTAGGTTTTAAAGACTTGCTAAAATCAAGATATATCTCTGAACGCTAAAGAATATTGCAAAAAATACTTCCTAATTATACTTTTTTTAAAAAAATTATTTAGAATTTCCTTTTTATTTCTTAATTTGATCCAGCCTAATTTGCATATCACATGTAACCAATAAGTTAGAATTCTATTGATCTTTTATTCCTAGTTCGTTATGCCTAATTTTTAGCATTCATAATCTCAAACGCAAGTGTTAAATTGATAAAAAAAAAATGTTTGAATTAGCTTTTTAAAAATAATCTTATAGAGTTTAAGATAGGCTTACATAAAAACAATTTTTTTTTAAGTAGTTCTAAGGATATCCAAACACCCACCCAATGAGAGTATTATCAACATAATTTTCATATTGGTAAAACTTGGATTCAACACTGCTCAAATAACATATTAACATCAAATTCTTTTTACTCGATTTGAACAGAATTGATTAATCGATAATTATATTACTATCATTAGCTTTTGTATCATTATCGTTGTCTTCATGAACGATGCGACGACAAATATAGAAATGTTGTTTGTGGAGGGACGGCCTTCCCAAGATTGACATTCCCTTGCGGCTTTACATTACTGGGGGGGAAAAGCTGAAAACATTCACAAAAAAATGACTTTGCATAAAATTATTTTTAATTTATTTTCATTTCTATCTAATCTTTTTTATTTGAAAACAACCAAATCCCATGTTCTTTGTTCCGTTTGTTTTGTTAGAAATAATTTTCTCATAAAAAAATTAAAATACTAATACTTTTTGCGTATGAAATTCTGCGGAGTATCTATACTTTTTATATACAAAAACACATCAAATACTTTTGACTAATAAAATTTCTGAATAGAATTTTTTTTATTTTTTAAATTTTTACATAATACAGTTCTTTAGTTTTTTTTTTTCATTCTTTTTTATTTCTCCGCCAACAGCAAATTCTGAAACTTATCAAAGGGGCCAGGTTGGCGTATTAGAGGTAGGTGAATGGATCTTTTCAGAGCTCTTTTACGGAAAATCCTAACATAAATCAAACCGCCCAGAGAATAATTTAAGAAGCTTCTAAGCCGCATAAGAATAACCTAACTTCTACGTACTGTCTTCAAAGTCAAAGTCTATGACTCATTGAGTTATCCCCCAACTATCTTTTTTTTTTAATTTTTATTTTATTTTTTCAAAAATACAACGCGCATGAGAACAAAACAGCAAGACAAATAGCAGAAGAGGCAAAAATGAAACTGAAGGAAATATTTAACAAAGTTGGAATTTAAATGCTCGAGAGTATAATTAAGGTTATCATGTGTGCTTCAAAAACTACTATTGATTTTGTAATTAAAAAGAAAAAAGAAAATATCACTCGTATTTCTTGAAAATTGAGAAATAAAATTTTTAATATTCTTGTAATATATGGAAGATCGAATTATAATGTTGGAAAATCGAAATAATTTTAAATATTAGCCTCTTGCTGTTTTTAATTTCTTTCCCCCATTCATTGTTTGGGCTGGGCTCATATGAAGTGTGTGGAACGTGGCCCAATCCCACATCCATCAGCGTAAGCTATAATTTTCACGGGCCTGTCGGTATAAAGAAATAAATAAATAAATTTACTTCTATCTTTTAGATCAAGGTTAAACATTTTATGAAAACATAAACACACAAGTGATAAACAATATTTTTTCAAAGAGGACCATCGTGAAGAAGGGCTCTTGGTAGGGATTCGCAACCCGCCGGGACGCGACTGGTCGGCCAGTATTTGCCGGCCTAAGCGGGAGGAGAATATGGTTGCTGACGTTTTAGCCCACGAGGCTCTCAGCCTCTCAACCGCCCCAAAGGGATTACCTGTTTCTCTAGTCCTTCGAGTTTTCTCAGAGACGCTTTAAACTTGGATATTAGTGTGTCCTGTCATGTAACTGCGTAGTTTTCTTGGGCTGTTTTATTTAGGAAAAATTATACAAAGATCTCACAGAAGAGATTTTATTTCTCTAAGGGCCCTCAACATGTCAAATTACTGATAGGTCTCAAGAGACCTTAGAGTAATATGTTCTATTTGTAAAATAACATTACTGCCCCTCACGTTCCAAATTCACATTTGCTCTGTCATTACGATTTACAATCTCAGCAGTGACTATTAACAACCCAATGAGAACGTGTTAACAACATAAACAGTATCCGTTAACAACTTTATAAGATCATATAACCTCCACATAAGAGTAAATTATAACCAAATAGTATAATACAACAACTTTAACACTAAAATGGGAAGATTTTCGAAGCCATTAAGAATTTTAACTAAATCGACTAGAATTATAGTAAGATTTTAATGCAGAGATCCATTGACAACCTCAACAGTGAGTATTAATAACCTAAGGAGAACTGTTCGCAGCCTTAGTAGTATCTGTTAACAACTGACTTTACAGGATAATATAACCTCTAACTATAACTAACTAAATTATAACTAAATAGTGTTAAAGTTAATCTTATATAGTTGTTAGAGGTTATATTATCCTGTAAAATCAGTTATTAACAAACACTGGTAAGGTTGTTAACAGTTCTCCTTAGGTTATTAATACTCACCGTTGAGGTTGTCAATGGATCTCCGCATTAAAATAATCCTATTGGGTTTAGTTAAATTCTTAACGATTTCAAAAAGCTTCCCATTTTAGTGTTAAAGTTGTTGTATTATGCTATTTTGTTATAATTTACTCTTATATGGAGGTTATGTGATCTTATAAAGTAAGTAGTTAACGGATACTGCTTAGGTTGTTAACACATTCTCATTGGGTTGTTAATAGTCGCTGTTGAGGTTGTAAATCGCAATGATAGAGCAAATGTGAATTTGGAATGTGAGGGGCAGTAACGTCATTTTACAAATAGAATATATTACTCTAAGGTCCCTTGGGACCTGTTAGTAATTTTGACATTTTGCGAGACTTTAGATGAATAAAATCTCTTCTATGGGCTCTGTACGTAATTTTCCCTTTTATTTATAAAAAAAAAAGATATTTTTTCAAAGCAACCTATTTCCCAAAATAAACTCGACCGAACTTCTATTTTTTTAAAAAAAAAAACACCTCGACCAAATAAATGCTTAATTATAATACTAGTAATAAACAAGCTATCGTGGGTGCAGTGGAGGGGCAGAATAGAGTGGCGGTTTGTGGTGGTTTGCTAAGGGATTGTCGAGGGAATCAGATCAAGGGATTTACCAGGAAGCTGGGTTCTTGCTCGGCAATGATAGCAGAAACCTGGGGTGTCATCGCTGGAATGAAGACAGCTTTTGAGACTGGTGTTACTCACTTGATTATTGAAGGTGACTCAAAATCCCTTATGAATATTCTGCAAAATTTGTGTACTGCTGAGTGTACTGATTCGAGTTTGCTGGAAGTTGTAAAGCGTGAGATGATTAGGTTTGCTCGGATAAAATTCAGTCATCTATATGGGGGGGCAAATTTTAGTGCTGATTGGTGATTGCCTCGCTAGTACTCCTTTGGTCCTATTTATAAGTTACTTTTAACATGTTTCATATAGACGAAGAAAAACCTTAAATTTCATTAACTCTCGTTTAAAATTCAATAGCTTTTCAATTTTATTCTTATTTAATATACATTATACCTCATATAAATAAAGTCAACACAATAATAAATGAAGTACATCCACACAAAATTTCTCTCAATACCCTATAAATAGGACTAAAAAATATCTTCTTTTTTTATCTTATAAATAGGATCAAAAGAGCATTTGTTTTGAGTCAAAGGAAGTCTTTGCGGTTTTTGATAGTCCTTCTAGAAAGGTTATGGATTTTTTGTACCGAGACTCAGTGGGAGTTGCTCTCCAATGCATGATTGCGCAGCAATAAGATTGAGCTTTTAGCCCCATATTTTTCACCCAAAAAAAAGAGCCATAAGTTTACTTTCAAGCCAAATTATCTTTTAATACATAATTTTAAGGAGGCGTTCAAATTTTTTTTCCTCAGCAACTTAAATGCAGTCGCCCACATAGCTATATCACGCTGAATTTTATTTTTTTTTGGCCAGAATCACTATTAAAAGTTTACTTACGAGTTACAATTACAGCGCCCAATCTGAGTATGATGACTTAATTTAATATTTCTGAAAAGAGAATAATATAACTTTTAGTCCCCAAATGTTCTTTTAATTATCAATTTGGTCTGACTTAATACAGTTCGATTCTTAAAGTCCTAAGTTATAAGGATTGAATTTCACCAAGTTAAAAAAAAAACTATAATAATTGACTAGTTTTGAATCAAAAAAATCACAAGACTGAATTGTTCCAAGTCAAAAATTCCAAGACCATATATCAATAATTGAAGTGAAGTTTAAGAATTAAAAGTCATATTTTCACGTAAAAAGATGGAAATTTGGAGCTAAATCGAGGAAAAGAAAAGTTCCAAAAGTATTGTTCCTTGATGAGAAGGGATAAAAGGGAAGGAGTCAATTCCTTATCCAATTGAGGAATAAATTCGTTGGTGAGTGGCTTCTTCTTTAGTTGATGAAGATGCCGTCTGAGAAAGCGAGAGAACCAAACCCACAAGCAGAAGAGGCCAAGATAAGGAGTAACAGTAGTTCCAATACCGTTTGGGTCGTATTTCACTTTCACTCTGCTCAAATGCAAACATGACCCACCAACCTTTACGTGATCTGCTTACCAACCGCCATTGATGTGGTCCTCTCTGCTTCAACCACATGCCCAACCTTGCTTTTTTTGTGGTTCAGACTTCAACTTGACAATCTCCAGCAATCATTACAATGGCTGTATAATTGCGCGTTTAGATAAAAACAGAAATGAAAGAGGAGTCCCTGTATACAGCGCAGATGGATTCTGCAGAATGGAATTATAGCCCTGTTTGGCAGAGTGATAGAAACCCTTTATAAGCACGTTTCACGTAAATCAGAACACTCTTCTCATATACTCACCTTGTATTACGTAAATCACTATTAAAAAACAACTTATAAACTGCTTACTATATGGGATAACAAAATCAAACAGTTCTGGTTCTTCTCATTACAGTTTATCTACAGGAGACACAGTAGCAAGATAGAATGATTAGGATTTCATTATGGCGGAAAAGCGGGCGGTCATTTTACACAGTGAGAAACTGAAAAACACTACTAAAAGCATGTAGATTAGGACTATTTCTCCCCCCTCATTTTTGCTTGCATTTACTCTATTTACATATTCACAAGAGTATGTGGTATCTACAATGAGAGCTAAACATGCCCCAGCAGCAAAATGGCCATTGGTTTCAGGCTTCCCAAAAGATGCTAATCCTTGGAACGAGGCACTGGTTCTCATCAATGTTCATTACTCGAGCTAGTTTTTTTTGTCAGAAACCCCTTGTCATCAGTACTAAGCTTCAAAATTCTGAAGAGAAGCCAGCCACTGTTCCAGGTAGTTCTTGCCTGCATGTTCAAATCCAAATTCAGAAAACCAAAACTTCAAAGTGACATATCCCCCCAAGTATCTTAAAAAGATAGATGAATATTCAATAACAGAAAATGTATTAAAAGCCAAATATATACTTTGTGAACACAATCAAAGAGAAAAACGCATCAAACTCATTTATTGCAAGACTATGTTTCCATAAAAGAACCATCAGCTTCCATTTTCACGAATGTTCTGTTTGAAAAGTCCAAGCCTTTATATGGATCATGCTCATGCACGATCAGGGGCTAAGAAATCATCCATACTCTATTATAATACAAGTTCCATCAGCTGGGAAATAAGAGCTCATTCTTCAACACACACTTGGCAACACTAAAGCCATAGGTTGATAGTCAAATAACTCAAGCATCCAATTCAGGCCACGAATCCAAAAAAGAAGCAATTATTTGTCTCTGCTTGAATAATGTGGATTTCAGGAATCGGAACAATGGAGTTATTTCAATGGATTACCTTTCTCTATCACATAAGCATCTTCGTAAAATAGATAGATGATGAGGGCCTTTTTTTTAATCGCCACATATAAACACAGTTAAGGGGAAAATAAGCTTTTGCCTTGTACAATAATTTTGGGGAAAAATACACAACCCATTTACTATGGTGCTTAAAGTTACCATGCAAGAAAGACCTATTTCGTTTTTTCTCACTTTAGAGTCCTAATCCAATAACCATCTTTATGATCACAAAAGAGAGTTCTTCATCAGAGTCATACAACAGTATGGTCAAACCAACTTACAGATCCACCAAAAACAAAATTCGTTAAAATACAAAAGATAAGTAAATAATTTAAAACCACCTGAATCAAACAAAAGTTGTTTTAGGCTTCGAACCAAAGAAGTAAACAGTTAATCACAAGCAACGAGATTTCAGATTACAGGTTCCAAGAAACAAGTTTGGCTCTTACCAGAAGAAAATTCATCTGGGATGTTCTTGATCGCACTCAAAAGATCGTTTTTTGAACTCTCAACCTCCTTAGACCCAGGTCTATAACAAGGAACCAACACCGCAAAACTATTATCCGACTCATCATCGCTCTGAAACTCCGAGCCGTGAGGCTCCAGCCAACCAATGGACCAGTCTGAGTCATCAGATTCTGTCCCCGACAAACACGCGCCACCGTCAGATGGCACCAATACGACGTCGTACTCCTTTTCAACCCTCCTCTGCTCCCTGCTCTGCCATTTTCGTTTAACCTTCCTGTGAGATGCTGCGATCTTCGTTCCCTTCACCGAAGGAAATTTCACAGCCTCGCGTTCCTTAAGAGCGAAACCCCATTCAGAAGACGAATTCAGAGTAGAACTATTCGACACGGGCTCTTTCTCCTTGTTTCCCCACAGCCACCAGGAGAAACGGGTTAGGGAGACGGCCATAGTTCGATTCAGAGCTGAAAGGTTCCGAAGGGTCAAGCTCTTTTGGAGGCCAAAGGTTAGCGAAAGAGGTAAGAGGGAAATGCCAGACACACACTTCAAGAGCAGAAAAATTATGAGGCGGAATTGGGAGTGGTTACTGGAACAGGATCCATACGTTTACAAACGCAGATCAATTTAAACAGAGGGTTGTACAATCAAAGGTCAAATCTTCCAAAAAGCTAAGCATGAACGATCGAATGCAGCAGATTTGACAACGTTTCCTCACATACGAAAGAATAACGATCCCCTTCACACAAAGCCTAATGTTTTCTCCATCTAACAGAATTCAACACTCCAATCCCATCAGCGTACCAAAGAATTATATATTTGTTGAACTAGAACAAAATTTGTCTTCGTGATACATGAGATTGGGCAACAATTCTCATTATCAGAAAGCTAAAAGAATATTTTCTTTATACACTTCTTTCTAAAGAATAATAACCATAAGTTCAAAATTCAAGCGAAACAGCGGAGCACAATGCAAAACAAAACATATCACCACAATTAAAAGCCAAAATTGAAGGAAACTACTGAGTCAAGACCGTTGGACAAAAATCATCAAGCACCCAGAGTTAAATGATCAAAGAATCGTAGCGTTCTTTCATGTCACCGGAATCTCAAAACTTCACACCGGAAAACAGAGGTTCTATTCAAACCGACATGCTATACGAGAGAATTAGAAAGGGGGAAGATGGAAGCATGAAAGGAAAGCCCTTTTCCGGGAAAAGCAAGCAAAATCCGGTGACAACCTAAGAACTCGGTTGAGGAAATCTAAACCCTAGCTATCTATCCTCATCTTCTTCATCCCACCCCTCAACTATCTTCACCAGAGAAAATCCTATCGAACTGACACTGCCTTCCTCCTGCATTAATGCATTTATAGACAGACTTGGCTTTTTCACAAATCTTCATCAAACGGTTAGATAACACCACTAGTGATCTAACGGGTAACTTGATTCTTACCGTGCACCCTCAGACATATCATCATAATCATTATCAAACATTTTGATCAAATAATATTGGACGTTCCAGGAAAGACGACATCCAAATTGGCTGACGTGGCAGGATACAACCCAATCATGGCGTGCATGTGAAGTTTGCCTTGTGGGCACGTGTACACTGGGGCAACCCATGGAATTTGAGGATGAGAAGCGAAGTCCAAATCCTTCCCATTATTAATTAATAAAAAACTACATTAATTATTGATTAATGGGACACATGGAATGATCATTTAGATTAATTAAAGGAAATTGATGACTTAGACAATTGTATCTTCACTAAACAGTTGCTCACTGATTGGCGGTGCCAATAAAAATAACAGTATTTTTTTTTTTGACTTACTGCTAAATTTCATAAGAAAAAAATCCTTAAATTTACGTTCTTTTGTTTAAAATGAAGCCAGGAACCAATTCACTCGTCGGGCATGAATTATAATAGAATGCTCAATCCTCAATTACTTAAGTTTATGTTCTTTATGTAATTATCATATTAACTTATATTTTTTTTAGTAATTTACATATATGTGTTTTTTATAACAACTATTCAAACACTCTCATTTTATTAGAATAACCTTTTTACAAAATCTATTCTTCTAAGAATCTATTTTCCAAAAGTTATTCTCTAAATTATGGTTTGGTTTCATCCAAACACCTTTTATATATTCCTTACCTAAATTTGGAGATTATTGCCTCCCATTATGTCAAAAGGGTATGCAATCTATTGTTACTTATACACAAAAATCCTATTTATTGAAAAGTCATGTAAGAAAATATTTTTTCCATTTTCTCCCCATGAATTAAGAATTTAACATCTTTATAAATTAACTCTTTAATCCAGGCTTTCCTTTGCATTAATCAATCCATAAACTTGGAAAAATAAGTTTGGACACGATTGTAAAAGGATTCGCACTAACACATATACCAAAAGCATATTTAAGAAGGTGCGTAGTGTTTGGGATTCTTTTGAAATAATTTATAAATAACATTTTAATCATAATTTACATAATACGAAATAAGCATGTGAGAAGAATTTTATCTTAACCTATATAAAACAGGCTTATAAGTGATTTTTATCAGGATGCCAAACAAGGCCTTAATTGCCTACCTTTTCAAGAATAATAATAAAGGCCAATTTTTCATTCAATCTATTGCAATGAACATGTGTACAATTAGTAAATAGAAAAAAAAATTATTATAAAACCTTAAAGAAATAGATGTATTCATTGAAAAGTTTCACAACAATTAAGTAGGGCACAATGCTAAATTCTAGTATAGGAAATTGTAATGGGTTGGCGCTACTCATTTGTTACTGAATTTTTTATTATAATTATATTTCTTCTTTAAACCTTATAGTAATTCTCCATGCGATGTTTATTTATCGCACGGAAAATTTGTATTCTATAATTGAGTACATAGTTTGAGAAATATACATATGATTTATCATATCAAAATTTTATAAAATAAACGGTAATCTATTTAATAATAAATAAATATTGAAAGAGAAATTTTTTTATAGATTTAGAATTTAAAAATTATTCCATGATCCTCGCCATAATTTATCCTCAAACCAGCATGCCATGCAAACACAGAGATATATATATATATATATATATATATATATAAACAAACTACGATTTTGATCCATGATTGCATTCACGTGTTATATATATCGTTGGCTTGTGCATAGTGTTTTTCAAACAAGAGCTTCTATAATGTCACAAGTATAAAATTCATTAACATAGCAAATTACAGTATTTATATTTAGGGACAAAGTACACATTAATTTAACACAGCAGTTGGCATGTTTTTCAGATTATTACCTTTTCCCCCGTCTGACTGTCTGAGAAAATATTAAGAATTTGAGCTATTTATTGTGATTAATGTTAAGGCTCTAATTAAGTTTCCTGATATCTGGTCCTATTGTTTAGGATGTTAGCGGGACCACTTATTTTGAACTCCCCAAGCGACTAAGGCCAGAGTAGGACCCACCGTGAGGATTATGGGGTTATCAGCATGGCACGTAATAGACGATGAATCACATCTGTAATTATTAAAGCTGTGACGTAAATCCAGCTTTGTTTTCTGGTTACAAAAAGTTTAGGCAAGTCAGGTCCTGAAAACTCATCAGGGTCAGGGTATATCTCTAAACTCAAAGAGTGCTTATAGAAGTACTTACAGATCGCCCACTAACATGGTCCTCACATCGGCAGCGGGATTCGAACTCACGACCTTGTGGGTTATGAGCCGACTCTCTACCAACTGGACCAACTCTTGTTGTTAATCCAGCTTTAATTTGCCTAATGACGGAAAGTAAAATCACACTGATATGTTGGCACCCTGAGAGCTTTAAGTAAATTAAAATATACTAGTTCCTGTCCTAAATATAAGAGATAGTTGACTAATCTGAGTAAATTAAAAAATAAGTTAAGTTAGTTATTTATAATAAATAAGTGTTATTTTTTCTAAAATATACTTATTAATTAAGTTTATTGTCTAAAACTATCATTATTAGAAAAATTATTTTTAAAAAATGAATAAATATGAAAAATAAAGTAAATTAGAATCTTATATTTAAAATTAAAATAAAAATTAAATAAGATTTTATATTAAAAAACGGAAGTGTTTGAAAAGACATTGATTATTCCTTTATTACCTCCGTAATTAAACACCACGGTGACGTTACTATCACCACTTACGTACGTTAACTTTCTCTGTCTCCTAGCTAATCAATTGAACCTCACGCTCAGACACACACACACACTCTCTCTCTCTCTCTCTCTCTCTCTCTGCAAATCTACCCCATCGTATTCAAATATTGCCAGGTCTGATTAGGGATATTTTTCATTAAAATATTCTTGCTTGGTGCTGGATAAGCCTGTTATTACAAGTTCAATCATTTCTAATTTTATTTTGAAATGACAGTGTCACTGTTTTTTTAGGGGTACGTTTAATATGAGAGATTTAAAAGGAAATGGCGAAGAGGGAAGAATTTTAATTATTTCTTTTTTTAGTAACACCTAAATTTTAGAAAAAAAGGAAAAAATTTTTCCTGCCCTTTCCTCCTCAACCTTCCCTCTAAAATTAGAAGGATTTGGAGAGAAATAACAATATTTTATCATGTTATGATCACTATATCCATATTTATTTTTAATATCCTTATACTACCCTCAATTCTTTTCTTTTTGTCTCCACACACTCCTCTCTTTTTTGTATGACCAAATATTTCATTCAAAGATGGGATACAGTACAAGTTGTGGCTAAACATTATTTCAACCTTTTTTCTAATAATACTTCATGTTCTACAGTGTATTAGAATTTTGGTATAAGTATTGCTCTATATATTAAATGTTATTTGCAATTCTATTTTATTAAACATTTTATAAAATTTGAAAAAATAATCTTAAGTTAAATAAGGACAAAATTGTCCGTGTAAAAATATTTTTCCTCCCCTCCTCTCATGAATCAAACAAGGTAATATTAAAACTCCTCCCCTCTTTTTTTTTTTTTTCCTTCTATTAAAATCTCTCCCCTCATATCTCGTATTCCTCTCATTGAGCCAAATAAATCCTAAAAAAATCTAGTAATGTTGTTCGTTTCATTATTTTTTTTTTTGGGTTACTTTTCAATTTGTATAGGATCCTATGCGTTGATTTTGATGTATTTATTGCTCTTGTATGTAAAGTAGCTTTTACCTTGACAAATAAGATAAACATAATCGTCACTAAATTGGGAAAACAAATAAAAAGAAAAACAAATCGCATGGCGCACGGTACAACGTATTCGTAGAGTAGGTGAGTTGAAAAAAAAAGTTGTTTCTTGTCATTAAAGAAAAATACGACTACCTCCGGTTCTTAATATAAGACCTCATTTAACTTTTATATTAATTCTAAATATAAGAGTCCAATCCATTTTATTTCTCATATTTACTCAATTTTTTCTAAGAAAATCTTTCTAATAATTATAGTTTTAATCAATATACTTGATTAATAAAGATATTTTAGGAAAGACAACACACATATTTATTATAAATAACTAACTTAATTTTTTTTTAATTTTTCCAAATTAATCAACTAACTCTTGTAATTAAGACCGGAAGTAGTATCATTAAACAGATACGACATACCCAAAAAGTAGTTCTAGACATAAAAGATGATAAGAGTCAGGTAAAGTTATTTAAATGTAATTGTCAGCTCTTACTTTATCACCTAATTATATTGAACAGGACCAGAGTTAAAGATTAAAAAATAAATAAAATAAGCGCCGTTCTTTTATGGGAGTGTGTAATCCACTTCATTATCTTTGCCACTTTTCTTATTTACATAGGACAATTACTTAATTAGCTGGAAAACAAAAGTACATATATTAATTCCAACTTTGGTGATGCATTCCCCAACACTGGTCACTTTGATCGGTTATTTTCGTAGAGAAGAGCTTTGTCATTACGGCCCGGGAATATATAAATATCCATTATCTTACTGTCGACTTCTAAAAATAATAAATTAATGCCTACTACTTAATTTTATTCAAAAGCATAACAAGTAGTAGTACTAGTTTTTAATTTATGAAAATAATTTTTTGCTAGTAAAATTATATATATTACTCCTTCGATCCTTAATATAAGGCCTATTTAACTAATTTGATTAAATTAAGGAAGTTAGATAAGTTAGTTAATTATAAGAAAAGTGACACATTTTTCCTAAAACACTATAATCATCTTTCTTAATACCCCTCTTCCTCTTTTACTTGATTATGGTTAAGGGAATATTCATAGGGGTAATTTAGAAAAAATTGATAAATATAATAAAAGAGTCTTATATTTAGGACCAAAACCAACTTGAGAATTGGGTCCTATATTAAGGACCGGAGGAGTACTTTATTTCCGTTCTGTTGTATGTGTAGGACCACGACACCGGCGCCTCTCATAACGCGTTCAGTCAAATTGGCTCCAAATTATATGTTTGTGGGACATGTCCTCCCACTTGCATTAGTGGTCTCTTCCTTTGTCACTAGTCACTGCCCCAAGGGGGAAAAAATGAAATAGTTTGTAAAAGTTATTTAATTATCTGTGTATATTAAAAAGTCAAATAAATAAATAAATTATAATAAAACTGATATGATTTTTAAAAATATTTCTATATAACATTAGATCGTATATTAATTTATAAGTTGTGTAAATTAATTTTGAGGTAAAAATAATAAATATGAGAGATAGTTAAAGATGATTGACATTTTATATTAATAACCAAATTGAACCCCAACTAATTCTTATGTAAAGATAAGAGGAAATACTATTTAAGTACTCCTTTGATCTTTAATATAAGATATAATTATTGAGTTAATTTTGATCTTAAATATAAGACCTATTTCTTATATTTATTAATTTTTTTCAAATTATTTCTATGGATACTCCCTCAACCATAATCAAGTAGAAGAGGGAGAGATAATATTAAGAAAGATGATTATGGTGTTTTAGAAAAAAAACATATCATATTTTTTATAATTAACTAACTTATTTAATTTTTTTAATATAATCAAATTAGTTTAAAAGGTCTTATATTAAGAATCGGAGGAATATTTATTTATCATTGTCATGTGTTTTTTAATATAACTACATGACATAACACAAGTCCAATTAAACGTTGTTGATTTCAAATATTAATCCCAACATTTTGTTCTAGCATACATAATTTGAACTCCAAACATGTTTAGAAATCGTATTTAATACTCTTCTGATTTTAAATATAAAATTTATTTTGTAGAATAACTTATATTAAAATAGGTCTTATATTTAAGACACAAAGAGTATTATATATATTATCATTCTATAATTTATATTCTCAATACGAAACCTAACTCATGATTGCTCCGAAGTTAACTTTTAGCTTTGCGCGGCCCATGGAAAACTTTCCATGTACACTGATAGCTTAATTCTTTTGCCGTATGTGATTGTTCTTTAGTGGATTAAAATACAATTTCATCTATAACTTTAAAAATTAATTAAGGTTAATGGGTTAAACCATATCTCAGAGCCAAAAGAATAATATTAAACTACATATATATATTTTCTTCAAAACTAGCCCTTAGGTGACCAATAATTTCGTTTGTCTCGTAGCTGACAGAGGCGAAACAATTTGATTAGTTTGGAGAATGGCGTCATGTTTAGTTAAAAAAAAAAAAAAAGACGAGTGGAAGTGATTCATAGTCCATATGTAATACCTACAAAAATTGATAAATCACTAAACCCTTTTTTTTTTTTTTTGAAAAAATAGTTCTTTTAATCCAAAACGATGCTTCGATCATCAAATTGATTGCTTCTTTATCACTACCAAACTAATTTATATATTTCCGTCCATTCACGTTATTGTTACATGGCCCTTGTTTATGGAACCTAGCGAGGCAAGCGAGGATACTGTACCTTTAGATACTTAGTATAAAAGTTAGATAATTAATTTATAAACATTAATAAAAATAGTTAAGTTAGTTATTAGTAATAAATGTATACTGGGTTTTTTTAAATATCTTTTTAAATCATATGTACTGTGATTTTTTTAAAATGAAAACTCCCTCACCATATGCAATTAATAAGAATACTTTTAAAAAAATTATAAATTTGAAAGACAAAATAAATTAAGATTTGAGAAGTTAAAACAAACCTTTTATTTAGCTATTATATCCGGTTCTAATTATAAGAGTCAGTTGACTAATTTGAGGAGACTAAAAAAGTAAGTTGAGTTAGTTATTTGTCCCAAATAAATGTTATATTTATTAAAATATCCTTGCTAATCAAGTGTATTAATTAGAACTATCATTGTTAGAATGACTACTTTGAAAAAAAAAAGGTATAAATATGAGAGACAAAGTGAATTAGGATCTTATATTTAGAATCAAAATAAAAGTCAAACAGGATTTTATATTAAAGACCGGAGGTAATATTATATTTAAGACTTCAGATAGTTTATAATAGTGGAAGTATCTATTTCTCTTTATATAAAGAGGAGAGTTTAAAGCTAGATGCTGTGAGGGGGTTTTGGCTTGATTTGTAAATGATGATTGGTGGAAATTGTTTAGGAGGGAAGTTACACCTAAGCCTAATAATAACTGGTTTCTATGCTGCGGAAATATAACTCTTTCCATTTCCTATAAGAAAGATTGGTTAAATAATTTACATGAATTAGTTAAATTCAATTATAATTTTTAAAATCATCCTTGATCAAGTTGAGATGAGATAGGCAATGGAAATAAAGAAAGAGTAATTTTGAAAATAACTCTTAAATATTTTAGAAAAAAAATCTTGTATTAGAAGTCATGAGTCACGAGTCTTGTATGATTCGTATTAACTGGCTTTTCTTTCTGTGAAGAAAAAATAGCTGGAGATAGCACATCATTGTACTTTCTTTCTTTTTTTTTTTCGCCTGAAAGATCATTGTGCTTGATCCTTGATGCACAAGGCCACAAGTAATCTCCAGCGCGAAGAGGTTCTAATTTTTATATTAATTATTTTCCCTTCGTCAATACATGAAATTCAAGAGAATAAGTTGATCACAATATATATATTTGTAAAATCATTTGATGTTCGATACGACAAACAAATTCAAAAATTCAAGTCGAGTTCTCTCACAATAATTTTTTCTATTCAGCATATTCACTAAAAATCATTTAATTGATATTAACCTGTCATGGGTGATGCTTTCCTCCCTCACCGTCTCTCTCTCTACTTGAATTCTTTTTAATGATCCTTTCAAAAAAAAAAAAATCCTTTGATATAAGCAATATATTCATATTTTATTTTATTATATACTAATGTATATTGGGAAAAAAAGCTACAGAGCAATGAAACCCTTTTAATTGGAGATTTAAAAAGAATTAATGATTTGTAAATAAAGTTAGACTATTTGAATACGAGAAGTTCCCCCGTTGTTCCAGGATTTTTCTTTATTTCCGCTTTTCTTCTCAGTTTTTGTCGATTGGATAGTACGGTTTAATACAAGGTAATAAAATGTTAACCCTCAAAAGTTGTTCTGACTTGCCTTTTGTATTCCCAAAAAAAAAATGGTAACCCATGCAAAATAATTAGTAAGTTAAAAATGAATATGAAAGCTCATATACCTTTTTTTTTTTCGTTTTTTAACAATATAGTAAAACGAACGAATATCATTATAATATTTTACTAAGGAAAAATATATTTGCCAGTCCTTATAGTTTGAGTAGATTTTGAACTATATCCCTATAATTTTTTTTTTTTATTGAATCCTTATAGTTAATTTTGTTAAATTGATCAGTCTTTTTGTTACCAAAGGTTACAAACACTGTTAATGTAAAGGGATGGGCTGTGATCTGACACTCTCTCAAACACAAGTTTGCTACTCTCTCTACCATCTGTCTTTCTCATCTCTCCAAGCTAACAACTCCCAGGGGGAGTGAAGAAGGACTCCCTCAAGTTGCTGGTTATTTGTTTAAAATTTATAGGTTTAGAAGTTTGAGAATACTAAAAAACTTTTAAATAAAGAAAGACAAAGTCCCTCATTAACGCTCCCTATACCTCGCTTGTTATGCCAACTTCCAAGCACTTGCGCAGTTTAAAATTTTGCCTATGTTAACGGTGAAGCAATATAGTGCCTCCCATCAAGTCATCAGATCAAATCTAGCACTCTTTAATGGAACCAAAACTTCCAAGCACTTACCATCTTCTCTCGTCTCTCTCTCTCTCTCTCTCTCTACGTCTATGAGGTCACAATTGCAAGAAGCTCCATTTTAAGAGGTCAACCATAATTGTTGCCGAAGTAGTGCCTGAGCCAAATCTTCAAGGTGTCTCTCTCATGGCAAACGACGACACTTTCTCTTCAGTTAGAAAGTATTCCTTTCATTTCTTCTCTCTGTTCATACGTGCTCTGTTTTTTTTTGTTTCAAGCATCGTGAAACAGAACCAAGAGAATGAACTAAAACTCTCCACAATCTCTCGTTACGACCAACTCGATATCATCTTCAGCAATGTCAAAGTCTTAGGGAATCAATCAAAGAACCAAAGATTGTCAACTTCGACGTCGACGAGTTTGACAGAGTCGTGCGAGTGAACATGAAGGGTGTAGCTCTCGGAATCAAGCATGCGGTAGAGTGATGATACGCAGGCGATCTGGGCACATCATATCAACGTCGAGCATCACGGGAGTCTTGGGAGGAGTGGGTCCTCATGCTTATAAAGCTTCAAAGCATGCCATGGTTGGGCTCATGAAGAACACAACTTCTGAGTTGGGGGAATATGAGATTCAGTTTAGCTTGTGAGTTGGGAAAATCTGGGCGCCATGGAACTCGACGTGGTTAGCTTGGAGAGATGAGAGAGACAGATGATAGAAGGAGCCACATGCTTGGGTGAGAGAGTGGCACATCACCCTCTGTCACTTTACATTAACAGCAATTGCAACTTTTACTAACAGAAGGACGGATGAATTTAACAAAATTAACTATAAGGATCCATTAAAAAGAAATAAAATTATAGGGGCTCAATTCAAAATCTACTCAAACTATAAGGACGGGCAAATATATTTTCCTTTTTACTAATTATAAAAGAATCATTGACATTCCTTGTCTTTAATTAGGAATTTCCACTACTGTAAAACCGTTAATTTTGCTTATAGAAGTTGGTCAACTACTTGTAGCCCTAAGCCGTTGGCTTTTTCCATTTTTCCTGAATCAAATGAAGCAAAACGTGTGTTATGTTACCAACATCCCCTATAATACGGGCAAGTTTTTCTGAAGATAACAACACATGCATTGTGTTCAATAACCTGATTTAACCATGTTATTGAAAACTTGTTATCTGGTTTTGCAATAACGACAAATCATGTTCTTGTTGGTAGACAACCCTGAATGTTGATTATTTAGTTTCGTTTTCTACTATGTAACCTGTAATAGGTTCTCTAAATTCTCACCTTCTCAGGCGACCACCTGAGTTAGCTTGAGAGAGCTCGGGTGGCCTCCTAACAATATTTTCATTTTTTTTTGTATGTTACATGTATCTCAGGGTTTCGTTTCGAAGATCATTTGGAAGGTCTATCATGATGGCCACCACCAAGGTCTATGTTTCCGAGGTGGACAAACTTAAAGCAGAATTGAAAGAGAAGACAGAATCTTTTGAGAATCTTAAGAAATCCCATGATGCTCAGGCGGATGAGATTAACGAGGCAAAGCTTTTGTGTGAAGATCTTAGGAACGATCTGGAGAACAAGGAGTCTATAATCAAGCATATCAGTTCTGCAAATGATAAACTACGAGAGACTTATGAGGAGAGGTTGAAAATATTGGAAGATGAAAAAAGGGCGTTGATTTTGGAGTTAGAAGAGGCAAAGGAGAAAGCTTGTTTATCAATTCCCATAAAGAAATGCTTGGAATCCGAGAAAAGTTTAAAAGCAGCGAATGAAGATGAGAAGTTTCACAAGTTGATAGAGGAGGAGAACAGAATGAAGGAAGAACAAGTTACATGGAAGAAAGAACAACTTGAGAATCTGGAAGAAGCACAGGTGGATAAGGAGAAACAAGAGGAGAAGATTAATAATGCAAATGAAGATCCAGAGTTGGAAACATACGCATTGCTTGATGATATCTCTTCCCTGCAAATAAAATTGCATTCTCAGACCAAAACTCTAGAGCAATTGGAACGTGAGTTGCATATGTCTAAACTAGCCCTTGCTCGTGAAGAAAGCACCAGAAAGCAACTAGAAACTCAACTTTCAGAATGTAAGGTTCAATTTAATAATTCGAGAGACACATCGAAAGAGCAAGAAAATCAAGAGTTAGAGGCAAGCAAGGGAAGTCTTCTTGAATCTTCAATAATTGATGAGTTGAAGTTGGAGAATGAGGAGTTGTCAGTGATGCTTCTAGTGTTGCAGCAGGCGATTTCTGAGGCTCAAGCCATGGATAATAAGGGTGATCACAATAATGAAGAAAGCGAGCTTGAAATTTACAAGGAAAAACTTGAGGAAGCTTATGATGCTTTGGACCAAGCAATCATTGAATTGGACGAGCTGATTTATGAAGGGAGCGAATTGGAATGTGAAGTGGGGACATGGAAGTCAGCTTGTGAACGATTAAAGAATGATTTGGAGGAAAGCCATGCAAAACGTAAAGAACTTGAAGCTTCACTTCTTTCACAGGTAATTTTTGGAGAAAGCCTCGAGCAAGAGAGAAGAGTGGATGAGAAACAAGTAAAGGAAGCAGAGAATGAGAGAGTGAAATTTCTGGAGATCATAGAAGAGAAGGACAAGATCCTAAAGGTGCTCCAAAAGGAGATAGAATGGCTAGAACAAGAAGCATTTAGAAGAGAATTTGAAAGTGCAGTGGTGGTAAAAAGCCTTACAGAGAAAACAAACGAGCATGTGAAAGACAAGTTCTTACAGCTAATGAATGAGCGAAAGATGAGAATGGATGAAATTATGCAGCAAATGACATCACTTGAAGAGCATTTCTGTAATTCACTGACCACTTTTTCTTCATTGCATGAAGATGACGAAGTTCCTCATAGTGAAGCAGAGGCCATTCTTCAGAAACTGAAGAACGAGAACAACAGATTGATGGAGAAAGCTCACAGGTTGTCATCAGAAAGGGAGCATCTGCTGGATTATTTTCTGGGGTTGGGAGATAAGATCTGTGAATTCTCGACTGTAGATTCCGAGCTAATGGATATGGTGGGAAAGATGGCGGAGTCTTTTGAGAACAAGGACGGTGATGATGATGATGATGATAACGAGTCCCATGCAAGTAAGAAAATGATTGAGCATCCTGCTACTGGGGTTAAGAACCTCGAAGCCATTTCGACTTAAGGGATTAACAATTAGTTGCTATGAGGAAAAAAAGATGATTTTGAAGCATGATCAATAAATTTTTTTAGATTGTATGATATTTCAATTGTAAACGACACTTACACATAGGCGATCAAGCTGTCGTTTCTTTTATTGTACGACTCTTGACCATTGACATTATTATTCAGTTCATTTGAAACATTTTCATCTCTGTTCTGTGGGTTGCTATCCTGAAAGAAGGCGATCCAGATTTGTAACAAAATCGAGTCATGGATGTTGACCTCACTGTAATAAACAAACTCGATATTTTTGCAACGTTGTTATAAGAATATTAAACAGGTACTTTAAAATTAATACAAATATATCTGTGACAAGTGATTAAGAAAATGAAAAATTGCAGAAAAATCATCCATTGCAATATTTATCATTTTGAGGGCTACAATCTGTGCAACTTAATAATTGAAGATGAGATCAACGTGACTTGTGGAGGCTTCTAAAGAAGTAATACTTAGCATTCATCTTCATGTAGAATACACATTGGACCATCACATATGCATTCGATTTGAAAACGTTTACGTTTTGGAATTTTTAGAGATGACTCCAAACTACCATTTATGGCCAAAAATTAAAAAGAAGAAAATGACCAGAACCATACAACTGATGGGAAGATTTATTTTGATCTTCGATGGCTGCGTGGTGAAGACTAACGGTACACGTGGAGAACAAAACCGTGTCTGAAAGTGAAAGCATGGAATTTCTTGCGCGCGTGTCTAGGCCACGACGCAATTAGCCCCATAATAATTTCATGCGCCAAAAATTCCTGTCACTTTGGATTATATTCGTGATTGCTATGAAGTTCTTCCGAGCCAGCTTCTTCGTCTTTGTCAGGTAACCAATGCGCCACAAATTTCAAGTTCTGAAATTTATGCAAGACTAGTTATAACTCATTTTATCACATTCATGACAATTTTCAGCGACGTTGAAAGTTTTATATAATCCCAGCGAGTGCCTACTTTTCGTGAATATGAGCTCGATGAGTTAGACTCTCTTTCATTGCGAATAAATTCCTGACAAAATTGAAACTTGCTGGTGCGATGAGTGTTGATAAGCAAAATTGGAGCTAAAACAATGACAAGAAAATTCCAGCGTTGAATATCTTGAATCGTGAGTGATAACACGATGGTTTTTTGTTTAGCTGTTGAGTGTAATTTTAGTTAGAAAACTACTTTTCAACGTGGTTTTGAGGAAATCGGTTTCTTTCAGAAGCCATTTTTTGTCATCCGTGAGAGTCGGTTAAGTGAAGTTTTTTCTTTTATGAGGAATTAAGGTTAAATTGTCTTCCCCTGCTCCAAAGACAACCATTCTAGTCCTCACACGAAGTTTGTTTCATTTCAGGTTTCTACTCTGACAGATTGACAAGTTTAATCTGCACTGCTTCAGCTGTGTTGAATTGGAGTGAAATCTACTGTGCTTCTGATTTTCTTTTGTCTTCTTTAGCGGTCAGCGAAACCTTGTTGGATAGTCATTTTGATTTAGGGATGGCTCTTCCCGGTTCTCTGCAGCTGTCCCATGATTTCGGACATTGCAGGAACCCGGGCTGCTATAACCAATATATGGTACTAGTACTAAATATTATATCCTTTTTTTTTTCGTTTTAAATTTTGTTCATGGTTTATTACGTTTGCTCTCAGTGCTTACTTTAATGTTACATAATTTGCAGGGGCTACTGTACAGAACCAAGTTAGATTTATCAAGTGCAGCTCCGTTATATCATGTTTCGGTATGCTCATGTTTCTAGTGTTATTACTCGCCTTGTGGATTACTGTTGTCGAATGTGAACGACATGTGCTGCTCCACCCGATCGATCCCTTCGAATATGGGGCTTCTAATCAGTATCGTACTTTTTCATGATTTGTTGTCTTTCTATCATTAGTCACAATAAATCTTTTCTACGATAATTTAAATCTATTGCAGCATTCAACAGCCAAGAAGTTTGTGCGTTGCATGAAGTATTATGTTTTCTATTTATAAATAAATTATTTATTTGCATCTGTCCTGCTTCCGCAATATTGTAAATTGCTGCGTGCCTGGGGCCCTGGACTCCAGTGATGCTTGAATCTTTATATATCAGTGAAATAAGCCCCACAAACTTCCCCTTTTGTATCCTTCTCATTCATGTTTTTAATATATTACAAAGGACTTCAATAAAATTTTTTATCGCAGTTCCTGAAGCAGGATTGGCGGAGAACTCAACTCTTTTGCAATATAAATAGGCCAATACATACCTTATTTTGCAAGTCACATGCTTTTAAGTGCCATTCTTTTCTTAGACAAGGCCCGCAAAGTGAGCTACCTATTTCTACGGTGGCGGCCACAGCACCGGCAAGGTAAATTTTATCATCTAACAGTTACCAAGTGCGGGGTTTTAAGCATTTTATATGTTGGCATGCACTGTTTACTCTCTGCCCTTATAACAAGCGTATTCTGAAGCTATGGCATCTTTGTTCTTAAAAGGTTTCAGAAGATGGTTTGTTAAGAAAAGTCTTTTTCACTTTTTCAGGGCTACATATTTTATTTTTACTGTTGTGTTTGCGGTAAAAAATTTCATATTTAATTCTATGCAGGTCTTATAATCTATTACAATGTAGTCCTGTCACAGTAAAGTTGATTCCAGCCATTGGCATCATCACTTTTGCAGTATGGGGTGTTGGCCCATTAATGTATCATATAAGAAAACTGCTTCTCCAGGTATGTTGTAGTAAATAGTGCTTTCATCTCTGTATACCGCGTCCATGATGATGGGATAACATGGTTTTCCACACACATTATCTATTACCTAAATATAATGTTGGACTCTTTTTCTTGCAGAGGAGCGACAATAGTTGGAAGAAAAGTAGCACACATTATGCAGTAACTTCTTACATCCAGCCATTACTGTTATGGACTGGAGTTATGCTTATTTGCAGGTATAACCGTCATGGCATAATTATATATATATTTTTCCAATGTGCCTAGTTTCCACTCACTCAATTGTCACGTCAATTGCAGAGCCTTTGACCCATTAAATTTACCTTCAGAAGCAGCTCAAGCTGTCAAGGAACGGCTTTTGGCTTTTGCACGATCATTGTCAACTGTACTTGCCTTTGCCTATTGTATATCACGGTATGCCTATTTTCTGGTCTTCAGCATGATCTATTGAAACTGTTGAATGGTTTGGTAATTCGTATTAATGTTACACCTAGCAATTTCTGGTTGAAATAATTTGCACTGAAGCTCTTCCAGCCTTTTTTCCCCTTCTTGGAGAGATATTGTCTTGCTTTCTATGGTATTACAAATTGCAATGCCTTGCTTGTTTACAACTATGCTTTTTTGTTATTCAATCTGATCTCTGTTTCCAATATGTGTACTTCATTTAATAGTTTACCAAAACACGGAACTTATTATATAATAATCTTATGCAGTATGATTCAACAAGCACAGAAATTCTTCACGGAGGGTGCTGCTGATGCCTGTGAGACAAGGAATGTATGTATCTATGCTTTATGGAAAAGAAACTGGCTTTATGATCCAGAAACTTGAATCTGTATATTATCAATTCCATTTCACAGTCTGTCTAGGATGCAATGATCAATGATATTGTTCATTAAAACATGATTTCCCAATCATTGAGTATCGCATTATGGTTGAATTTTGTTATTCAACTTTTAGATCGACCATTAACCTTTATTTTAGTCATAGATCATAGTCGGCAATTCACTAGATCTATTTCTACAACAAAAAACATACAGCTTGGAGCACTTGAATCCATTAGGGTAGCCTTGCTCTCTTCAGGGATACAAATAATTTAGTAAGGCTGCGTGTTTTGTAGATGATGTACCATATATGGAAAACTAATGACTTGGTAGCTGTGGTGCTCATAAGAACCATGTGTCATACACTGTCTTAGCTAATAGGATTTAATATTTATCAGTTTTGATTCCTTGAGATTATGTTTTTAATAATGCATCTCTAGATTCTTGGGTGAGATATGATATCTCTGGACCGAAGTTTCTCTATTTAATGTATTTGATCTATCATAAATAAAACAACAGAATTAGTTGAGTTCATGAGAGCTCGCTGTAATTCATGCTTACTATTCACTAATCTGCAAACTGCAATCTACTGTGGATAATGTATGAGAAAATCTAGAATTTGGGGAATATATCTTGTGGAAGCATAACTTGTCATGATTCAATTTCAAAGATAGAATGATTTATATTTGTCTGCCTTTTCAGATGGGATTCCAGTTTGCAGGCAAAGCTGTTTATTCTGCAGTATGGATTGCTGCCTTCTCTTTGTTCATGGAGTTGGTGGGCTTTTCTACTCAGAGGTGGGTTACCGCAGGAGGTCTCGGGACTGTTTTGTTGACTCTTGCTGGTCGTGAGGTGTGGGATTTATTGTTGCCTCTGTCCAGCCCAGTTCATATTTGTGATGTTATGATGAAGCAAAGTCTCACAATAAGTTTCGTCTGTTTAGATATTTACAAACTTCCTTTCAAGCGTGATAATTCATACAACTCGGCCTTTCGTGGTGAATGAATGGATTCAAACAAAGGTTGAAGGCTATGAAGTCTCTGGTACTGTGGAGGTATATGTTTGGTGTTCAACTTGCAAAAGTTTGAGCATGGGAATTTTATGCTTCTTATATTCTGTATAATTTTATGCAATAAACAAACAGGGACCAAAATTGCAAATGCATATTTTTGGCGCTTCCGAGGCCCCTTATTTTGATGCATTTCTTCACTGATGCTTGTTCTTTTATGCAGCATGTTGGCTGGTGGTCACCCACAATTATACGTGGTGAAAATCGTGAAGCTGTTTATATTCCAAACCACAAGTTCACAATGAGCGTCGTGCGAAACCTCAGTCAGAAAACACATTGGCGTTTCAAGACCCACCTGGCTATTAACCATATGGATGTTAATAAGATAAATGTGAGAGGCACTTTCATCACTTAGCTTTTGTTACCATCAAGTTCTTTATGACTATCCTTCAGTGACGTGGTAAAGTACTTATGCAGAACATTGTTGCTGACATGAGAAAAGTCTTGGCCAAAAACCCTCAAGTCGAGCAGCAGAAGCTGCACAGGAGAGTGTTTCTGGACAATATAGATCATGAAAATCAGGCTCTTTTGGTCAGTATGAACTAAGTGCTTAAAATATCTTACATGTAAATTCTGTGCCTTGGTTGACAAAAATCTTGAATAAATAAAATTTTGTCTGTTATTCCTCATGAACCAGTAAAACATCAATGAATATTTGAAAAATTAAGCTGAAATAGTTTATGCTGTTCAGTATGTAAAAGCTCGAATGGTTCAATTACATGCGGCTGTCTCAGGTTATGCATAACTGAAAGTTTTGCGTTGTCCTTCACTTTATCTAATTGTTACTCAATATCAATAGATGGGCCCTTCTTCAGTGCTCATATGCTCATCACTGTAATACAATTTGGATCATATTTGTATTCATGTCTAGCGAAGCATATCTGTACATCATTTCATCTCTGATCTTTTCCCATGTCTTGCACAGATAATGGTGTCCTGTTTTGTCAAGACCTCGCATCACGAAGAATTTTTGTGCGTTAAGGTAAGACTAAGTCCTTATGTATATTAAAAACTGTCAATCATGCGGCAATCGTATATATAGCATGTTATGCTGTCATCTTAAATTCAGTGCTAATTACGAAGTAACTTGCGATGACTTGTTTCTTTTTTACTTTGCGGTCATTATAAGCTTACGATACCATGACCTTCAGTTTCAATCTGTAAATAGATTAGTTTACCTATTTGGTCCCTTAAGAAGTTACTGCTAGGCAGTATAGTAGAACCAAATAGATGGGAAAATTCTCTCTCTCTCTCTCTCTCTCTCTTTGTTTTTTTTTTTGGGAGATCAAAGAACCAAATAAGACGTAATTTTTTTCCCCAAGTGGTGATGGATATTTTATTGAAGTGATCCTGGGTCTGGAGCATATCATCTTCTTTATTATTCAAATCTCGGCTGATTTTCAATTTATTTACCCCTGAAACATTAGGAAGCTTTGCTACTGGATCTTCTTAGGGTTGTTGGCCATCATCGAGCCCGACTTGCAACCCCAGTTCGAACACTGCAGAAAATTTACAGTGATGCTGACTTGGAGAATATACCATATGTGGATTCTGTATTTAGTGGTACTGGAACAGTATCAAACAGTACAATAATAATAGAACCACCGTACAAGATCAAAGCAGATGATACGACAAAGAGTCGATCAGCCACGCAAACCAAGGTTGGGCCAGCGGGGCCAGATCATAAGGTCAGAGAAACTCATTCTGAGTCGAAGGCAGATGTTGAAGCTGTGATGACTAACTCTGATGCGAATGGAAACTTGAAGGTCGCCGTTTCATCCAAACCCAACCCTGAAGTGGGTGAACATGAGCCAATGAAATCGGAGTCAAAGGAAAACCTGGAGGCTCAGCACGTGTCTGTTTCTAACTCCAAAGTTAGTGAAGCTGCTGTAAATAACATGACCGAGAAGAATTCTGATGTCATACAATCTAAGAATGCTGTCAAAGGAGGTGGACGTCCTAAGAATACGCCAACAAAACAGAGAGATGAAAGGAAACCGGCGGCACAGCCTCAAATGCCTAGGCCTGTCCTTGAAGAGAATATAGTACTTGGCGTAGCATTGGAGGGATCAAAAAGAACTCTTCCCATCGAGGAGGGGATCGATTCATCTACTGCTCGAGAGGCAAGAGAAATGGCTGCCCAGGGGAGAAATAGATCCTTGACAGCTGAGAACGGGGAAGATAAGTAAAATTTCATTTGCTTCAGGTGAAATATCTGGCAATCTGACGAAACAGGCTAAGTTCTAGGCTTAGTTCCTAGTCCTGTTCATTTCAACTTGGACATAGAGCCCCAGAAAGCGCGAGCGCGGATTAATTTCCTGCGTACGTATTTACAAAGAGATCGACCCGGGGTAATCTGATTGGTTATTGATTTCCTGTTAATACGACACACAAAGGGCTGTAATTATATGATTTGTATGTTCTTGCTGTTTTTAAATTGAATAGATTTTATTTGTTCAAACTACCTAGTTCAACAATGAGTTTATCTTCACATCCAGTGCTTTGAATGGATCTTGCTCCTCATAAACCACTATATATCGATCAATACTATTCCTGGTAAGAATGGTGCTGGTTCAACATGAATGAGATCCAACATACAAAATACAAACTACAAGCACTTTTATCAACATGTAGAAAACCATATATGATAATGAGCGCGGAAATGCATTTATTCATCAGCCACAACTGTCAAATAATCAGGACACTCGACTATAAATATAAAATACAGAGACTACATACGTGGACAATTAAATATACTATGCTCGGCACATGCAATCAGGTGCAGGATATGTATATATGGACTGTTTTGGCCTTCTCAGCCTGAGTTCACCTTGCCTATTGTGGTGTCCTTCAACTACCGCTTGCTGGAACTCTGACCATTCAATGCTCTTATTCAGGAAGAGTTGGCCCATTAATGCCATGTTTGGCCTTATAGTCTTCAAGTTCAAGTAAGTTCGGTGTCCAACCTATCAAACGTTGCAGCATTAATATTAATATCAGCTTGGATTCCACAAGCAACACATCAACATCAACTCATAAAATCTATTGGAATGTTAACTATTCATAAACTATGAACAGTGAGCTAATTTCAAACTTCATATCCGTTGGACCCACATCTAGTAATAGTAATAATTAATGGCAGTTTCAAGGATGTTAGTGCCCTGTGTCTTGGAACAACCAAGCTATAATTGATGAAAAACTGATACATAAGACCAAAAGCAATTACTTAACTGCAGTGTATCAGTGATAGGACAAAAGTACTGACATAAAGCCCTCGGCATGCAGTCATGCAGCTAATTTTAGGAGATTTTACGTCCTCATTAGTGGGGTATTTTGTTACATTTTAATGCATCAAGGGCGCCCATGCGGAGAAGGGTTAAAATATGATTTCTCATGAAAGAAACAAACCTTGTAACATGAAATTTTGTTTGCGTAAAAGGAAGTGCTAAAAAGACAGTTAAGTGCATTAATGTGATGGGTTCTTAACTGTCACTTGTTTCCAGTGACTCTTTTAAGTTTTGCACGGGGACAGAGAGAATTAAATATGAACATGAACCTTCAGAATCGATCGGATCCAACATCAACTTGTGGGTAACGAGTCACTACACTAGGCTAGTCCTGTGAAGTAATATTGCAGAGCTATAATTCGAGTTCTTAGGTAGAAAATGCATTGAAGAAAAGTCATCTCACGTAGAAAGGATCTGGCACTACTCACCATTGCATTATGCATATTTCCAGGGGAAGCAGAGATGAAGATGTCGCTATGCATGCCAACATAGTAATCAACAGCAGCTAACAGAGAAGCTTTTCCTTTTATCAGGGAACGCTCTTCTGCTGAAGCAAGGCTCTTTTTGCTTTCCATCAGAGGAAATAATTCTCTCAAGGCTGAAATCCGTGCTTCTCCCCCATATACCTGGGATTAGACAAAAGCTGTGCCTTAAAACTTGGTAAACATGAACGTTCCACCTTCTTATTTTAGCAAGGGGCACGGAGTAATTCAAATCAGGGACGGATTTAAGGGGGGCAGTGGCTGCGCTCCTCCCCATGTTACAAAGATTCTTTTGAAATTGGTTTGTTTTAATTTGTAAAAAATGTTAAAACTAATTCGAGATTGGTCCCTTGATTCAAATGCATGAATCTTGACGGCATAAAACAAAAGCAACATTACAGACCTTGTGAGAGGCAAGATACAAACGGGTGCTGTTGTCAAATCCCAAAGCTGCTAGCAGCAAACCAATCTCTTCTGGAGTCATTGGGCACCGGCCCCGGCTCCTCAACTCCTCATCAGTGAATTGAGAATTAAGAACCCTTCCTTGCCAGATCCGCTGTCGATACTTCGCAAGAGCCAATTTTTCAAGTTTTCCCCCACCAAAATCACAGGCTGAATGGGCTGCCATATCCTGTGACACAGAGATTTACAAACCTAGACTCCAAATTTACAACTAAAACATGTAACGGTGCAGAGAGTAACATATTCAATGGCAGAAGATCCATATGATGCTAATTATTGAGTGAATGGATTATACTTTCGTAGTCAAAATTTAGGGATCGAACTGATAATTGATGACAAGTTATTTTTTACCAGAATAATTGAAAAAAAGTTAGAAGGACCATAAGTTATATTTCCCTCTTAATTATTGTATTGGAAAACATCAACTTAAGTTATTCTAAATTGGAAAAACACAGCTATTTTATATTGGTAAAATAAATATTTAATACTCGCTATCTTGTACATTTAATGAATATAAAGATATTTTGGTCAGAATAGATGTGTTTATAGCTTGTCTTTCTGTTGCATAAGAGGTCACCGTATTGCATCATTTAACTTTAGGGGAAGAGATTTTATATTTTATTATTAGAGGGAAGGTTAGGTAACTTGTGCATTTCTCAAAAGAGCAAAAGGTAATTTGCCCTCATCTTGATCGTTGCTGATGCTGCTGCTTTTATCAAGAAAGTAAACTATCTCTTTGCTTAGAAAATCCCTTTATTTCCTGTAAAATTTTCCATTTTACCGACTAACTAACTAACTAATTATTGAATTTAAAGTTACCGGGTGAATGCAACCTAACCAGGCAGAAAATTTGCCAAAATTTGCAGCATCAAAATAAAAGAACCAAAAGAAGCATTACAAACTCGTCAATAGATGGATTAGAGCAATACCTTATCAAAGCGAAGGTGTAAAACAACAAACTTCCTTGCTCTTCTACTGTTACTGGCTTCAGTGCTCTCTTGAAGGTAGTTGGTACCCATTTCTTCAGCAGAATCTTGAGGGTAGCGAAGCCGGCTTATGAGTGCATCTCCAAGTGTTCTGATGTGAGGAACAAAAACTAATGCTTGAAAGTTGACTTTGCAGCGTAGCCGCTGAATATCCATTGGCAGGTTGTCATATGTAAGACGATGTGAGAATGGAGAAATTGCAGCAATGCCATAACTGCAATGAAACAAGAAATCAGGGTCCATGGTTCTAAGAGATGACAAAGTGATGCATAATCTCACTGTGCATGTACATTAAATTCAGTCATATCATTATAAACTTTCACACTATGCAACCAACTTCGATTACAGAGGAAGGTTGCATTGGATTATGCTTGGACTCAATATGTCAGAAATATTTTGATGATTGCTTGGGTCGTCAGCAAGGAAAGAGCTTCAGAAGTCAAAACTGAATAATTTTCAATATTTGTTGCTTCGCCCAATCTCTAAATTTTACAAGCCATAATAAAGGTAGTATGCAGCTTCCTTTACACAGAAGAAAAATCAGTGCCAGTGGGGGAAATGCTAAAGGTCTTAGGCCATTAATTTAAGCAATGATTCATAAAAGAGCTTTATTATATCAACAAATGCCTTCAAAATGCATGCAAACCTCTTAAAAATACACATTTTTTAATTTGGAATCTCATACTGCTTTCAGATATTAATTTGAAACACCATGAAAAGTGGTTATAGTTACTTTACAATGCAGGGTTCGGTCTGCCATGTGCTTATAAAGAACAACTTAGAAACAACTGACAGAGCAGACAAATGCTCGATTATGATAATCATGCACAAAACATTCAGCTTTAACGTTAAAAATAATAATAATAATAATCCTGAAAATTTCATTCATATCCAAATATCGAGCAACGCCCTAATAGGTTCAGGTAACCACCAACCTTTGTAGGACAGGCAAAACATTGTCCAGATACCATTGGGCTGTTGCATGAACAGGAGCAGCCTTGATTCTCGTTTCTCGGATAGCAGCAGCATAATACTCCCTTACACTCCAGGAAAATTCTTCAGGCAGCTCTTTAACTATAGAAATGTCATCCTTCAATACATCAATGAAGTGATCGACGTCAAATATATCCATGAAGGAGCTGCAGAGAAATATATTCGACCTCAGCATATAAAATCATTAACAATCCATGATATATATTTAATAAAAAAAAAATGGAACGATGGCCCCAGCAGGTACCTTGAATCCCGCCAAACAGGATTTACTTCAAGGTATGGGATTACAAGAGTTGCATTCAGTATCTTTGCAACAGCAACCGCATCACATATCTAAACCCAAAAACAAACACAGCATAAATCACACATCTTTTGGAATAATGATATATAAGATTTTGGGCTTTTAATACCTACCCCCATCCGCTGCTGGTTCAACCCTCCATCAAGAAACACCTGGATAAATCCCTCAGACCTCTCTGGTAATGCTGCTCCACGGAAAGATAAGGAACCATTTTAAGTACCAAAACAATCAAAGAAAGAACTTAACCTAAAGTGAAAGGTATTAACCTCACTCACATGGAACATTGCTAGGTTTAACGCAAGTTTTCCATCCTCGATTTTCTAGAGGACTCCACAGATTAGAAAGTTGTGACGCTGACTAGACAAGGAAATTAAATAAAAATGTAAAAAATAAACAGATATTGATAAGTAGAAATGAGTAAATAATTTGAAATTGCATATACTGCTCAATCTCTTACAGTTCCACGCTGTATAGCACTCCTGAGAAGACGTGAATGCCTAGGTTTTATAGCACCCAACTCCTGTATAAAGCAGTTGCAATTATAAGTTACAGGAAGCCAAAATTAATAGCGTGTGCAGTTAATAGAAAACAAAGCACGGACAGTGTCCCGGGCGGGCTCCTCTCTGATACTGATATGATGATCATTTTAATAGCATGGCAGCATATAAACACGAGGAATTACTTAAAAAGATAGACGTTTAGAATATAATCTTCCCTGCATTCTGATCACATGTTAGGTTTGGAGCATCGTGAAATATAATATTTTGGATTAAAATAGTATGAGTTTTCCTTAATGACGTAATGTTATAATTTCATACAGAAGTCTTATGATCTTGAACAGTACCCAATGCATTTTTTGTATTTAGTGGATACAATATTCCACGTTCAATAAGGATAAAGCTTTAGAATAATAAAAACCTTAAAAACAATATAAAATTTTGGCTATGGAGGTTAACCCATTTTTATTGTTCCTTTGCTGCCATATATAGAAGATAGTTAAATAACTTTTCACAAGTAATTAACATAACATTTTAGCTCATTGCTGCAGATTTACGGTGTCATCTTACTTAAAGCATTTAGAAATGTCTAATGGTCTAACAATATGGAACAATAGAAACAAACAAATACACAAGACATAAAGCACATCCAGATTTTTGGTTGAATAGTAAAAAGGGAGGAACAAAGGAAAACCTGCTTCTGTTAACAGACGAAAGGATTTCTAGGCAATAAAACAAAAACACTTTTTTCGCCGAAACAACAATTTGATGAATATTTTATCACATAAATTAGCTCAGAATTTCAACAGCCAACAATCATCATCGGAAGCCATAGCAACTTATATCCAAAAAAATTTATGATCTAACAATCGTTTACTATAACAAATTAACCAGGAATAGAGCAATCTGAACATCTTGACTGCTTTACTCAGCAGGGTAAAACTTCAAGCCGTTGCTTCCAAGCTGGTATCGTGTTCATCCTATGAACGAACAATTTTTCTTTCCTTTCTTTTCATCCTCACTTTAACAATTAAACCAGATGATGAACGAGAGTTGATCCAAGTTCAATATGAAGAGAATATGCTGACACAAAGGAGTCGATTTTTGTTGATGACTTTCTCTTTAAACTTGTTTTGTTGAGATTGGATATAATATATTTGGCGAATGATCCATACATATATATACTGTTTCAAGGGCGAAACTTGCCACATTTAATTAACAAAAACAAAGCCATCGAATTTCGCAACTTCTCTACCATTAACACCAGGAAATGTAATTGAAAATCAAATTTTATTTCCCACAATAATAAATGTTCTTGCGCAGCTCAGAAGATAACCATTACCGAACAGGGAACATAAAAAATTATCAGTCTGCAGAATCCAACAGTTTCTATGAACACTCGAGCGTTCAGTTACAAAAAGCAAATATTTGTGGTAAAAATAAAGCAGCTGGAGAGGCCGCCCAACAGAATGTTTCATAATCCACTAAAACTACAAGTAGGAAAAAAAACAAAACCAAAGTACCGGAGCAGAAAATCAAGCTAGGAAGGGGAGGAAACTGAACGTACTGGATTTACGAATGGCGAAGCAGAGGCCAGAGGAAAGAACAAAGGAAACAAGAATGCTGAGAGAGGCAGTAATAAGCAGAGGCTAGCCTGTGACGCTAGTCTGTGAGGCTGATAGTAGTTCTGGTGCTTGAGCTCCATGATCGTCCAGACTTAGACCGGGGATCTGCAAAGTGACAAGGAGTTTCCCCCACTAAAGACAATCAACGCAGGGATAAGAGGGAGGATGAACAAGGCCAAAGCCGAGCCCGTTATGAGGACAACAGATCTTTTCTCTATTGGGTTTTGCGAAAATTTGTACGGGAAAGAGAGTAAAGGCGAGCTCACATGGACACCTGGCTACCTTCACCGAGTAGAATAATGAGGGGTTGCGTCTTTTTCAAAAAAGATGGTTTTTTTACGTTAACAAAGTGGGAATCACGGGGCGAGAAAGAGAGACGCAAGATGATCTAAAGGTCACAGACTCTCACAAGTGTTGACACTGTGGCTGTGATAGCCGTGGAGAGATTTATTAGACCGTTGACGGTGGGTGTCCGCGTTGTTGTTGTTGTTGGTGTAGTAATTTTTGCTGGTGCCTTTTAATCAAGCTTTTCTGTGACCACCGACAGTACAGTTTCCCTGTCGCCCGTGGATGAGGATGGGAGCTCAGTAGCTGGCAAAACTACACATTTAAGGGGGGGGAAATATAATTTACACGTTATTTTCTAATTAAATATTTTAAAAATTGTATTCTGTTTGAGAATATTTAAGAATAAAAAATTATCATGCATTTTGATTTTTACAGTCTTTATTGGTATTAAATTCTGTTATGAAAGCGTTATGAGGACAAGACTAATAGTAACAATTTTAGAGAATGCATGTGACAATTTTACGAAACAGTCAGTAATAACTCACATGGCATGTTGTGAGTCTTATCATATTTATTTGTAATAAATTTTCTATTCAATGAAAAGAGTCCAGATCCTAAAACTTGTAATGAAGGGGGGAACTTCCTGCATTTGGCCTTACAAGGAATCTCCCATAAGAAGAAGCAAATAAGTGAAGATGCCTAGTTCTTGCAAAGATCCTCATTGCTGAGTTGTTGTAATGGAATATAAACTTCTGAAAATAGCTCAATAGAATCTCAAGATTGATTAAACAAATAAATATGCAAGTTTATTTCATTCGGTTGGTGTATTGGTTTTGGTTGGATTTGTAATGAATGATACTCCCTCCGTTCCTTATTATAAGAGACATTTGATGCTTAGAGCATGTTCCTATATATAAGAGACATTTAAAAGTTGTCTCTACTTTTTTGTGTTGATTTCCTATTTTACCCATATTTATTATCTCCAACTCACACTCTCTCTCCCTCCCACTTCTCTTTCTTTTAATAATTTAATTGTTCTTTCTCATGCTCTCTCTCCTTATTAATGAGGGCATTTTTGGAAAAAAAATTATACTTTTTTACACATTAATTGTTCTTAACTAATTTTAACTATTTTTTTGATCAACGTATTTCGGTTATTTGTCTCTTATAATAAGAAGAGTACACGCTAATTTAGGTGAGATTTGTCGGTGACAATGGTCTAAGTTCAACTTCATAGACCCAGAGTCTTCTTTTTTTAAAAAAGTATATTTTTTAATTCTTTTTTGTGAGTGGACTCATGTACTTAAATTCCAAGATAAGCATGGAATCTCAGATTATTATTAATTGCTTATAAAAGATTAATAATAACAATAATAATAATAATAAAGAGGTAGTCAGAGCGTGATCTTTAAGCGTGCTTGGGCACATACAAAATAAGCTATCGTAATTATGATCATAATATATATATATATATAAACGCACATCTCAGTTAAATCAGATCCAGCATCGACGTTGGTGTCCAGAACTAACGATCTTTACGAGGTTTCAAGCTGCATCACTTGGCAGAAAAATATGCTTATAAATTGGGTGGCTTGACTTTCATGACATGTTGGTTCATCATCCGAGTTACTTACATACCAAGTTAATATATAGAGTTTTTTCTTTAATTTTTTTTATTTTTATGAAAAGTTACAATTATTCTTAATAAAACATGTTATTTTTTGACTTGAAACACAAAATATTGAGGGAATAGAGCAATTGAAAAAAAGAGCAAGATAAATTTCCATCTCTTCCCAATAGTCTAACTTCCAATTTATTCACCCCCAGTGTGTTATGAAATATTTAGTAAAATATTTATGAATTAAATATAAGGGTAAAATCCCAAAATAAAAAGTTGAAAAAATAATTTTGGAAGAAATTCAATTCCTACATTCACGAAATTAAATAAATACATGTATGATACATCTAATGTGACAAAAAAAAAATCGACGTGATACATTCACCTCCGTGAATCTAAGAAATCGAATTTAGTAATTAAAAAAAGTCGGCTGGATAAGTTTGGCCGGAAAAAAAATAAATACGAATATATATATATATATATATATATATAATGCGTTGGCAATAAGTGTATGTATATAATGAGATGCAGAACTGGCGAGCTGGGACCAGCTGTGAAGAGGCATTTAAGTCATTAGCTGATATATTGCAGTTTTTAACATTATGCAATTTAATTGCAAACGATACATCCAATGCCATATTTAACTTCGCTCATTGGCCAAATGATATTTGGATTTGTTGGCAAAAAAATGATTTATTTGGAGTCATTCCTTACTTATTTATAGGACAAAGCTCACCCATGATCTGGGACAGGAAAAACTCCATATAAGGGATCACTACATATTACGAGTTAAGGTCTTAGCTTCAAGTATACCTCTTTTAGTATCTCGACTAACTTCAGGATCAAACCCCCTCCATGTTATGAGAGAGTTTGACCCCTTCGCCAGTTGAATCCAAGGATGAGGAGTCAAACAAAGTATATTTTGAGCGAACTAATTAATGGCTTATTGAGGTATTTTAATTTCTATGCATGAGATTTTAATCATTAAGAGTGTCGTACTTTTTTTTTAAAGTATAGATATTCTCATATTAAATTTAATTTTATTTGAATCATTATTCCATACTAAATGTAAATATTTCTTCCGAATTTTCCGTACACTCCTGGTAAATCTGTGAAAGTATCCTAAATTTACTTTAAATATATGAAATATAAATAATCAAAGAATCAAAGGGCAAGGTGTGATCGATCCAACTTATTTCCGCGTCTAATCAAATAGGGTATCATATTGTCTCTGTCTAAAACGGTAAAGCCAGCGGCGGGAGGAATGTTAATGACATGTGATGGAATATCAGAGGTTGATGGGTCTATTTGTTGCAAGCTGTTCTTGCCACTCCTTTTCTTCCTTTCCCTTTTTATGCTTTTCTGGCGCTTGCTTTACACCACATTGGAATTGGAATATCTCTTTCTTCCTCGCGTCCGCTACCACAATAAGTAATAGGGAAAAAGAAATTGCATATGATACCCAAATTTGAAATATAATTATAAGCAGTATAATAATCATTCTGGTTTTGCTGCTGAAAAGATAGAATTTATTCAAATTTATGAATTTCTTAATGAGAAGAGTGTAATATTAAATATTTTGATAATAATTTTCACGATAATTAATTGAGAAATTTATCTGTAAGTCGTCTAAGATTTAAGCTTGAAAAATAATTATAATATTTAAGCATGAAATTTTTAAGACTTTTTTGTTTAGATGTAATCCCCCGCGAAGTGGGTGCCATAGTTTCCCAGAATAACCTGCAAAATTATGAAGGGGGCAGCATTCTCTTTTTAGATTCTAGTCTGCGCTTCAGCGCTTCTCAAATTCAAATTCATGGGTATCATATAATCTCAAATCATGACAAATTAGTATAGTTTCGATCCATTTCATATTGGACTCCGGGATTGTGTTGGTTGGGTTTTAAACTATCATTGGCCCATGCCACCCAAACCCACATTATTCCGGCCATAGATTTAAGGGGTGTTTGAAAGCATTTTCGTAAAAAGAAACAAATTTTTTTATATATTTATTTTGTGTATTATAAAAATATTTTTAAAATTAAGATTTTAATTCCATCTAAATACCTCTTTATTCCTATTTCCTAGCAAGTATTCAATTCTTTTCTTATCTTTTGGTGGCACACAGGGTGGCCTAGAAAATCTCCAGTAAACAAAAACTACTTATCTCTATGCATTGGGAACCCGCTCACAATCACAAACATCCTAATCAAGAATACTGGGCCATACACACTTCCCCAGATCCGTATCCAGGGCTCATTTTCTCCCGAGAAATGAATAACTAACTAATAATAATAAAAAACCGTTAGTTATACCGATAAGAGTTGAGTCTAGTACAATAAACTAGTTCCTCACAACTTGATAAATTAATATCTGAATCTCAGTTCAAAAAGTATCTACATTTAGTACTCGGTTTTATCTTAAGCAGGACTATTTCCAATAAAAAAAAAACAACATGTACCTAAAAAAAAGCCATGTTAGTTATTTATAAAAAAAATTATGCTGGCTTATCTAAAATACTCTTAATTACTTAAATCACATTAGAAACGGAAGATTGAGGCCTTCAAAGCAAGTCTCTTAGCTCCTACAGCCAATATTTAAAGAAAATCATGAGAAAGAGAGAGCGTGAGCGAATCCAAAGCGGACGTGGCGTTGGGCATCCGGCGGGTCGGTGAGCAACTGGGCATCAGGTGTGCCATTTATTATTCATTGTTATTTATTGCCACTCTCCATTCTGTACAGTCACACTTGTTCCTATCTTCATCCAGCTTCACTTGTTCTTCCAAGATCAAGACTGCTCGGTACATGGATCAATGGCTTATTTCCTCCGATCAAGTTATGAAAATTTCTGTATTAAATTTTGAACAATAAATAGGCCTACCACTTAACTATCCATTTTATTTAGTTGTTGCATCTATTTTTCTCCAAGCCTTCCAGCACTCTCTTCATAGCTAGTTTCTGTCTTTTCTTCCATCCTTCCCCCTCCTTTCTGCTCATCACTTTCTTCAATGACAGCTTTCATCCTACTCATAAGACGCCTCTACCTTGCTCTGTACAACTGGACCCTTTATGTTGGATGGTACTAGCCCATAATTTCTTTTAGCCAAATACTTTGTCTTACTTTGCATTTACTATATGCGTTGAAAATTTTTAGAATGGAAGTCTGATCATCTTTTTTTTTTTTTTTAAATTTTTGTGTCAATCACAGTTGCACATTAATATAAATGAAATAATTTGATTTTTCCCCCCCTTTCACCTCGGCCTCATTTCTGTCGAGTGAGAAGGTTTCCGGTGCTGCATCTCGTTTTGAAGACATTGAAGGAATCGGGTCATGAACTTGTATACAATGTGGCCGGAAAGCCTTTGCTTTTTGCTCAAACAGCTGCTGTATTAGAGGTACCTGTACCAAAAACAACAGATTCTTCTTTATTATGGATAAACACTTCTGTTTGTTTCCTTGTGGAGTTATATTAACTTTTTCCCTTCTCTTTTTCCTTGGTATGGCTTTGACTTGAACAATGTGGTAGATATTTCATGGCTTAGCAGGTGAGAGATCCCTTGCTCATCAGTCATTACCTTAGTCTATGAAGATCGTCATTTGTGTTAAGAATCAGTGCTTATTATGGATTTCTTCTCCCTTTTCATTCTAGAAGGGTTGGTGAGGTCTCCTGTAGCAGCAACGTTACCACAAATAGCATCAAGGTTGTTCTTAATGTGGGGCATATTATGAAGTTTCCGTGAGGTTGAAACAAATTAAACTTTTTGTTGCTTTGTTTGCTCAAAGTTGAAGCATATATTATATCCTTCAATTATAAAGTTTTGACTTGTGACTATTAATGACAGACTCAGACTCGTGTGCTTGTTAGCTCCCCATCAATCAGCTTTTCTATTACTGAGGCAAGTACATGACTGATGCTTTGTTTTATAATTTATTCGCTTGATGAGACCGGAAGACTAGTTATACAAATAACATGTCTCTGCTTCTTGTCTTATTTACTAGACACATCGAGGCAGTACTTGAGATGAGAAAAAAAAGTCAGATAAGTCTTAAATGAAACATATGAGTTTATGGAATCTACAGGTTTGAACTTGCTCCATCATCCCCTGAAATAGTTGGCTTTCTTCTAGTTGCCTAATCCCTTTGGTCGAGAAGATGTGTGAACTATGATCTATGATCAGTAATACTACAGGTTCATCTTCTTTGTCTGCCAAACATCTAGGCCATTCGTTATGCTTTTTATGGGATGAAAGAGGCTTTTGGTTTTGTGCCTTCATGGCTTCTATGACTAAGGTATGAGGTTTGAATTTTGAGGTAGATTAACCCCCAAGTTGCTGTCGTATTCAATATAATTTTTGCTTTGCAGGTATAGCACCTTCTTTGTGATGTTTATAACGGCATCATCAGTGGAATTGGGTTAATGTGTAGTGGCTCGCCTGTTATTAAGGTAATGAATTTTAATCTTGTAGGAAACAGAAAATTCTGTCTTTTTCGTTTGTATTTAATCCTCGGGTACTCTATTGGGTTTTACAGGGATCAGAATCTCCTCAGATCCGTGAAAATGCAAAGTTAGAGAGGATTAGGAAGAGATTGTGCTTTTATTTCTACGCATGTTGATCCCATGAAAGTGAAGCTCATTCTTCTCTTCCTAATTTTCTTCATTGTGAAATTCTTTTCGGTTTCAAATAGTGAAATCCATCAACACACATTCCTTCCCCCCCCGGGGGAATTAGAGAGATAAATATCATAAGATATACGAGACCTTATTTCTAATTAGTTTCATGATTTCAATTTCTGATGTCTCACTTCCACACAAAAGTTGATCAAATTTGAGTGGGTAAACTAACAACTTTAAGGCTAAATTACACTTCAACATCAAATCACAACACTACTAATCCCATGGAGGTGTAGAGTAAAAAATAATTTATATTTTAAAATCACAACACTACTTGTGATCTATAACAAACCAAGAACTCAAGCATATTGGGAATGTATACGAGTTGGATTTCAAACAATTTAGAAATTTGAAAGACAATTCAAATCAACATGATTGAGAGATCAATTGACCGGGTCAAGTTGGATCCCACCTCGATGAACATATTTTTAAATAATTATTTTGACCATATAAATTTTGATACATACATCTTTTCAAAAATCTCTCCAATGGAGGCAAGAGAAGTGTTCAAAAATGAAATCGAATACTAATATAGAAGCTAAACTTTAAAATGTGATAATTTGGTCTTTGTGCTCCATCAATGTTTGGACTACTACTATTATCATTATTATTTTTTTTTTTTGGGTGATGATACTAGCAGCATATTTGCACAGAATCTTCAGCTACCTGTTAATGAAGAAACTTTTACTTTATTTGCAATGTCAAAGAGGTAAGCACAATTGTCAAACTAATAGGAATTGAACAAACAAAAGGCGTCAAAAGAAGAATTCTCCTTGCTCTTTGGACAAAGTAGAGGGCACACAAACTTTAAGGACAAAGTCAATCTTAGCCCGCGCGTTCGGGAGAAGAAATATAAGCAAGCACAATATCATCAATCGCCAGGCGCAATGGCGCTGATTCAGAATTTTACCGCTAAGATGCCCAAATTTATTCTTCGGCAGCACTCGCAGCACTCAGATCAACAGACAGGTCCAACTCCTGAGATTAGGAATCATTGAAAATAATGAATTAGTTGAAATACTTTAGTATTGACAGTATCTTTCATCCATGCGGAAAATTAAAAATGAAACTGAAAGGAGACCCTGATGGCCCAAAACCTTGAAATCAAAGCAGTTTGATGCATGAAGCTTGTCAAATCTTGAGGCATTTCTTTTAACTCCAAGATGATTAATCAGTATCCTCATTCATGTCTATGAGAGAATAAAAGATCGAAGGGCTAGTATTCTCTTTACAAGGATCATGGTTCACAGATTTGATAGACACTACCCCAATGCCTATAGATTTGCCGGGACTCTGAAATAAGCAGCTTGATATATAAAAAGGGGTTTTAGGACCACCCCGTATAAGCCCGGAAAAAATGAATTTGGATTCAGACTAAGGGGGTGTTTGGATGAAAACCAAACCATAGTTTTCAGAAGTGCTTTTACGGTTTACGATGTAAATATGTGAAGGAATTTGTCTCGTTTTACAAAAAAGTACTTCTGAGAAGCACTTTTGAGATTGCCAAACACCCCCTAAACGTGAGCTCCTTTTTTTGTCAAATCCTAAAAAAAGAAAGGCTAAAAGCCCAAAACACAGTTAAAACGCAGATGTCCGCATGTTCTTGTTTCCTACAGCTACACTAAAATACTAGAAACTTCAGCACGCAGAGGGGAACTTGATTCTTTAGTTCTTAGATGAGCTAATAAATGAAGGTTCGGCAACCATTTGTTCGCATGGTAAGCAGAGGATGAGAGAAATTATTACCTTTCCAGTTATCTTGCTGTACATGGCAATCACATCTCTCACCGTGGTTTCGAAATGGGTCGTTGCGTCATAGCTCTGTAAATAAAACTCTTCCCATAAGAATAACTTGTATAAACGAGTAGTTAAAGATGAAAATAAAAGCCAAGTTAACAATGTCATAACATTATCCTTTTGGGACGAGATGAATTAATGCTGAACCTATTCTCTCTCATGTATCAAACATTCGCGGCTAAAGTAAATGACACCAATTACACAAACTTGCCAGATCAGAGATAGATATAAAACTTCCCCTTAAACTTACCGTGGATATGAAGCAGTTGTCATCAGCGCTTTGATTGTCTGGTTCATATCTATCGTAAGTGTCAAAAAATATTTCATCTGTGGGTCCAAGAAGATCTATGCCCGGCTTCAATTCCACTTCAGGATTGTCAGTCTCTGCTTCTGTGGTAACAAAAGCGATGTATTTTCCTTTTGGAGCGACATTGTGAGAGTAGGAGCAGCAGAAAAGGTACCTTAAGCAATCATTAACCGAAAATAATAAGATATCCCGTTGAGCAGACTATTTCCAAGTCATTCAGATCAAGGGCCGGGGTGACAGCCCTTTTCTTATGTACGTTATTTGTGTAATCAATTTATAAAAAGAAAAATTATTCAATATTTCTTGAAAAATAAAACTCACGAGTAAAAATATTGTAACGTAGCTAATAGTTTTCATATTTTGCAATATCATGCTTTAAATGGTAGAAGGTTTTAGATTGGAACTTGAGCCTTTTCAAATGACAAAATTTAAAAACAATACACTTTTAACATTATATCTTGTTACTAAAGCTCAGAGAATTGCAGGAAATTAAAGAAAAACTTATGTTTTCATATTTATATTAATAGACTCAAACTTTAACATGTTAAGATAAAAATTTTGATTCAGTTGTTTTATTTTCATTCTCTCTTTCTTTCACTTTATCAGATATCATTTATTCTTAGTTTTTAAAAACATTGATCTCTTATTTGTAATATTTTTCAACTTGATCCTGTATTTGTAAAAAGCCTCTGTGTTTTCTTTAAAATTGTTTCTCATTACTAAATATGCGGTAACTAACTAACGGCTACATTCAAAACATGCTTAGTTCACTATTCGTAAGAACTTGATAAACGTACATATCGGATTTACGGTCAAGCTGTTTCTGAGGCAGAATAACCTGGACTGACGAAGAGTCATTAGTATTTGGGATCGGATGGCTCATAATACATATAGCACGGGCCACTTTCCCGACCTTCTTCACCTATTGATAAACTGATAGGGTTAGCTTAATTAATAAATAAATTTTAAGAAAGACTCAAAATGATCATCACGTAAGTTGGCAGTTGGTGGTCGTTACAAGTTTTGTACCTTGTCGGGTAAGTATGAAGGATCACAAACAACTTTCTTGCATTTAGCTGTCTCTCCTTCTGAGGTCACGCCCACAACCTTTCCACTTTCATCAAACTCAACCTGTCGTAAGTAAAAATAAAAAAATCCTGCATCAAGCTCTGATTATCGAGGAGGACCCTATAAGGAATTCATATTTTTTACGTACTTACTACTTGGAGTTATAAAAACATATATACCTTGCATTCTGGTTTGTTGAGCATGTAGGTACCACCATAAACAGCGCTCAAACGGGCAAATCCCTGCCAATAATTACAATAGTCAGAGTGACGAAGAAATTCCAAAGGCATGCTCTTTCTCCGCTGTAGTGTGTATTACAAACCTGAGGAAGCTCTCCCAGACCATAAAGTGGATATATATAAGGGGATCCACCCTGAAATCGTGCTAAAGACTCTGCGTATAGCTTTTGCAAAACCATAATTAAAATAAATTAGACTTTCAAAATCATTACTGTGAACAAGTGCATGCATGAGAGAAGACAAAACTCTCTTTCCAAATGAAAGCTCTAAGAGAACAAAATCCAATTCTTGTTATGCTTCAGACCATCATAGACCAGATGCGATGAAAAATCTTGCATAAAAAGAAAGTTAAAAATGAAGATTAGATTGATATCATGCATATGAAGTTTGAAATAGGCTTTTCGGAACGCTTCATAACTTCTCCCACTCCCATGATTCCATAACAAAAACCTTACCATTCTGATTTCGTTGTCTACATCCGAATCCAAACACCCCCCCCCCAAAAAAAAAAAAAAAAAGCGGAGGGCTTCATAAGAAAGTGTTCCAGTACGATAATCCTTTGACATCAGCCACACATTTATCACTGATCAATCTAAGGTAACGTTTATTTTTCTAGAAGCAGGAAGCACAAACCTACTTTTGCAGTGTTGTACTGGTCTGATGTTGATAAAAGGAGAAGGGAATCCCAAGAAACACTTAACTAACAGGCCATGCCAAAATTATTGGGGCAGCAAGTTGGCTGGTTAAAGGACACAGCGGGAAATAGGAAATGACCTTCCAAGCAACGGCATTGATGCATGATACGTACAAAAGTAGTATTCAAGTCATTAGATCCGTGTTACATCCATATATATATGCCCTATATACAATAACAAGCTTACTAACCAACCTACTGAATCTCTTCCCAACTAATTACAAATTCCCATATAACATGCACACGCACTGAAATCAAAAAAGCAAATTCATTAGAAGAACTAGGTACCTTCATTCTTTTCACAAAGTCTATTGCAGGCTGGTTCAGGTAAGCATCATCCAAATAGAGCGCCAAAGCATGGCCAATGAAGTCAATTGTGTTGTCATCTAGCCCGTATTTCCTAATTAGAAGCAAACTTCGAGTTATTTTGCATCGCGAATAATCATTGTGATGGAAAGCAAACAAGCATGAGATATTCAATATAGCGAATAATCGAATCAAAAGATTATTTAAAAGTTTATTGCCATAAAAGAAAAGAACGTCACTCCTCATCCAACATTTTGGACGGCTTCCAAAAATTTTATTACTGGAAAGTAAATAAATTAAACAAATATTTTTTGAATTTATTTTAAAGGTATAGAAACCTCTTCATTTTTAAAATATACATTAGCCTACTCTAAAAACAAAACTATACTTTAGTTGAACCACTTGACATATTTTTAATGGAAGATATCTTAATAGAAGGAATAAATTAATAAAGTGAAATATATTTTGAAAATAGACTAAGATCTGTTAAATTTCAACAAAAATAGAAGAGTGGTTCAATAATTTATTTTTTAAAAAAAATTATGGAGAACCCTACTGTGATTAGAAATATCACTTTCGGCTTGAATTGCTATTTAATTTGCAAGAAAAAGTGCTTAAATTAATCACACACAGACACACGATCTCAAGAGTAAATGACAGTGATATAGTACGAAATGAGTTCTTTTGCTGTAACTGTGTTAAGGTCCAGTCCTTCTTTAGATTTCGGATCATTTTCATCAAAGTCTTGGACATAAATGAAAAACTTTCGAGCGCGCCGCTTCTCAAACAATCCCATAAGGGGAGATTTCAAAGCCTCCACATCATTTGCTGGTACTTTATGAATCTGAAGCATACAATCCAAGTCATCAGTTTACATTTTATTTAGAAAATAAATAACTAGGCTTTAACAAAATTTTAGTTAACATCAGAACCTCATACCTTCTTTTTATTGTAAACATAACTGCCATCCACTGCCTTGAAATTCAGATATTTTGTAACACTAGTATGGATGAGAACACGAACCAAAGTTCCATTGGCCATCATGAACTGTTGAAGCGTGATTAGAATATTAATGGTAAGCACTAATCAGTGTAGGACAATCTCTAGCATTATATTGGTTTTTTTGTAATCTAAAGTGGTTCTTGCCTTTAATAAATTTGGCCAAAATTAGATGTCAATCAAAATTTTATCAGCAGGTCAATTATAGGCTACTAACTTTCAAGCATCACCAATGGTTTAGCAGTTGGTTTTTCTACTTAGTGTAAAAACCTAAAATAATCAAATGCTAAATAGTACAGGATTACGTGTTTCAGTCACACCTGTACCTTCCCTGTGCTAATACTTTAACGTTCCATGTAACGATTCAAACTTCATTTGAATTTCTCTTAACAAGTTTGTCATCAAATATCAAAAGCCAAACAGCAGATTATTCGAGCAAGCACAAGCCAAGTAGCAGTCAAAGAAGTATCAGATAGTCCTCGATATAAATGCGAAAAAAGGAATGTTTCATTTACTCTACTCTTGCAACAATGATCGGAATAGGTAATATATTTTAAGAAAATGTACTCGTCCAGCATACCTTTGGGATCATATCAACATTGTAGTCTTTGCTTGAGCCTAAATGCTCTGGAGGATTGTCATTGCCCCTGAATCGCTGCCAAAGCTACGCAAAAAGGAAATTCATGGCACTAATCATATAAATCCTAAAAAGAGAAACAAGTTCAGATGAATACTAATCGGTTACCTGTTTAAGATTAAGCGATGTGGATTCTCCACCATAATAGTCATTTCTATCCATATGCAGCACCTGATCAAAGCCGAGACAGTTAGATGTGACCAAAACACCAGCAGGTAGATGTGTACCGATAAGTCCGTGCACTAAAGCCGTAGGTAGATGCAAGGAAAACTACACGGATCCATCACTTAAAGGTACCGAGATGATAGAAAGTTTACGAAAGCATCTCTCACAAATCTGATAACATATTATTTTGTTCTTTTGTAATCCAGTTGTCATGTTATCGATAATCAAATATTCAGAGGGAGAACTGAGAAAAAACTTCCAGCGCTAATCAAATTGACGGAACGAGAGGTTCTTAAGAAAAAAAGAAAATAAACTTGGTGAGGAATTGAGAAGAGTACTTTGAGTCCATCGACAGAGAGGAGGCCACTCAGGATGCATTCTTTGAGTCCGGTTCCGAGCACTATAACATCATACTCTTCATCCATGGCGGAGATAGAGATCGAAGATACAGAAAAGACGGGAAAGAGAAAGTGCGAAAGAGGGAGTGAGAAATGGAAGAGAAAAGAAGAATCAGGCCTTTCATATTGGGAGCAGGGGAGAGGGAGTGGAGGTACCGGGTGTCGTGCCAGCGTTCCGCGAGATTCGATTTTACCGGTAACCTCGTGATGTTAACGACCCTCCGCACGTGTGAGGATCCGTTATTATTTTTGCCCCATAGAAATTCATCTGAAAAATATACGACCACGATTTTGTAATTTTATTGGGCTATTGTTAGCCGGACTTATAATAAAGCTGTGTTTTTAAGACTAAAATATATATTTAGTTTTTTTAAAATTAAAGATTTTAATTTTACTCCTTAATTTTAAAAAGTATATACTCTTCTGGTTTTAAATATAAGACTTTAAAAGAATATTTAGTTTTTTCAATCCTAAAATCCTTAAACTTAGATAATAATTTTTTATAATAACTATGATTTTAAAATATTTTATCAACATTAAAAATAGTAGTATTATTTTTTTTGTTAATAATTTTTTAAATTAAAAATATATTTTTTAAAATTAAGAAAACAAATAAAAACTTTATGTAAAGTTAAAAAACTAAATATATATTTAATTTTTTTAAAAAAATTAAGTTGCATCCAATAATTTTAGTAATAAACCCTATCTTTACCTCACTTTATAACAAACCTAAATACGGATTTAATGTAAAGCTTCAACTCAAATTTTAGTAGCACGTAAAAGAATTAAATAAACATTTTGACCCTGTAAATAAACATTTTTGAATCATTTTATGTACGAATATTAAAAAAATATAAAAGTATGTATCCAACAAAACTTACATATAAGCACACCTTTTGCTCATCATATTATAATCATAAATTTCAGTAAAAAGCACCTCGACATGTCTCGATATTGTTATGAAGCCATTTTTTCTTCTTTCTCTTCTCTATTATCCACCAAATTTTGAAGTCATCAATTTGTCTAACTTTTTGTTTGCTTTTGGTCAACACGAAGCAATCTAATTGGTCCACGTAATTTTTTTATTATATTCATTCCTCTAGAACTTGCACCGATCCAAATCCAGGTGATATGCGAAGTTACAAACAATTCCCTTACATGACCCACGCCATGCGCCGGCTACTTGTTACAAAATACCCGACATTTGCTCAATCCATACCCTCTCGACTTGTCATATTGTACTATTATAGGTTAGCAGTTAGCAGAGATAGAATCTTAGGATAGCACAGGTTCAAATGCAATTTAATTAAGGGAATGGAACTACTTTATCCTTCCTTTTTCTCTACGCTTTCCAACCCTGGAAATCTCCTTCAACCAGAATATGGTAGCCTGCAAGTAAGAGATCGACAATTCAATTCAAGAAAAAAGGTGGTTATCTCGGATTGAGTATATACATATGCCTGACTACTGAACATCTGCCCAGAAAGAAGATTTAAATGGTTTAGTACTCAATAGAACTCACCCCAATCTGAGGGACGTGTCTGAGTTGACATCATATTCTTGAGGATGCCCAGTGCAGCAAATATTATCGACAGACTCAGATGACTGACCTTCCACAACACAACATTCCTCACTTGGCATTTCTGTCACCTTCGGTCCCAACAACAAATAGACAAGGATTTTTTATTAGCAATTGCAGCAAACAGATGATAGGCATACAAATTGAACAAAGATCAATTCCTACCTGACGTTTTAAACGCTCATTCTCTTCCATTAATTGCATTCCCTGGTGGTCCGGTAAGATTTTAGTTGACGGGAAAAAGTGATGCCAATAAAATGTATAAAGTGTCCTGAGTTCTAGTCTCTAACCTTTCTTTCGAGATCAATGATCTCATCCATCATCATCTGTGACTGAAATTAAGCATTAAGATTTTAATTAGAGGGAATATCAAAGACGGCACGAAGCCAATGATTCCATAGAACAGCAATGTATGTTCAACAGACCTTCGTTTCAGTTACACGGGTCAACCCAGCTTCAAGAGAGGTCTCAAGTTGCTGTAATTCCTCGATATTCAAACCTTGAAGATCCTCTCCTCTCATTTGCCTGTATATAATTTTTTAAATAGAAAAGGTTCCTCCCACTCATGACCGAAAAAATCATTCACGAAATTGAGGGAATAAATACCGTAGCTGACGGGTCTTCTCGGTAATCTCCTTGCTCAAACTCGAGTAGTTGCTGTCCTCAACTAGCTACAATGTAGGTTATATTATACATCTTTTAAATAATTAACTTCAACCAAATTTTGGCATGACAAATTTAGATTCACGATACATATGAAACAGTATTCACTGACCTGCAACTCAAGAGACGGTTGGTCCAGCTTCGAGAGGTTTTTTGAGTGCAAATGACGCCTTTCTAGTATTTTTTTCATGCTTCCGGAAGCAAAGCGTCAAAAGATTAAGAATAAGAATCACAAACACACAATCAACCCTTGAAAGATTACTGAAAAATTCGCAGATGCCATGATAAGCCAACATAAGGAATTTTCTGAGCCACAAACTCCAAGTTCATAGATAATGAAATTGAGCAATGCATGTTAGAGAACTTCTTATAGCAAAAAAAGATTAGCAACAGCAGGCTCTGAAAACAACTTAAATTAAGATCACAGACGTTTAATTTTTAAATTTACATCGAATCACTTTTGAACGACAAATATGGCACAGGTTCGTTTTACGCGAGCCTGTTTTGTCACTGATCAATGATGAAGAAATTTTGATCAGTTATTACCGTGATGAATCGTGCTCATTCAGATTGGATGAAAACACTAACTAGAATTTAGAAATAATAATGATAATCATCAATTTCATAGCCAGTAAAAAAGTCAGTGCCGTTTGTATTTTGCGATAATATACATTTCTCACTCAGAATATGTGCGTGTGTTTAAAATAGAAGTAATGACCTCCTATAAAAACGTTAAACTACCGGACAAAATTATAAATGATACCAAATATTCAATACTTCAATAATCATCAACATATCTGTCATCACATAAAATTAAAGCCTTCCACTACTAAATATAAATCGTAATGGAAGTTCTCACTAATATTTGGGAAGTACGTGCTTCGATCTTTTTTTTAAAAAAAAAAAAAAACTTCACTTCATGCATATTGCTACTCAATAAACAGTGTCAAAAATAAATGACAATATATGGTCAGCCAAAAAATTATTGCATGATAGGCCTGGATGACTTGGACTTACTAGGCCTGTTTTGCACGCCGTGCACAGTTGTCTGTATATAGCACGGGGGAAAGATGCATCCATCTGATCTAATTTTACGTGCATTCACTCAAAAGAGAAAAATTTAAAGTGCATGTTTTTTGTGTTTTTACAGTATATCTAACACTCCCATCTTACATCTTATATTTTTAGCAGATTAAGCACTCTAACCTTGTCTTATTTTTAAAGGGCATAGGATGCATCGTATAATATATATTGACTCATCTTTAAATTTTAGAAATTAAAACAATACCCACATTTTGCACCGAAAAGAAGTCGTCACTACTACCCCTATGCTGTCTTTTGCATTTTCATCGCCTATTTCGATTAACAGTAAACTAGCAGCAATGAGTAAGAGATCTTAAAAAAAAAAAAGAAAGAACTCACTGATGACTTTTTCTAACTTTCTTCGGGTTTACACAACAAAGAGTGAATATAAAAATCGAAGCTTCAAGAACGCAGACGACATTACTATCTTCCTGATCTGGACGCTAAAAGGAAATAAAGTAGAGAATCGAGAGTCTGCTTCTCCCGCTGTTTATTAATTATGACTATGATTATGATATTTCCTGCAGACCGTTTGGATATTTATATATTTAGCATTAAAGACGCCTTTCAGTCAACTCATGAAACCCTCGGTTCAGTGATAATTTTGCCAGAAAGATGGAGATGTGATGAAGAGAGAGAAACCTTGAACTAGAGTAGTGAAAGAGCTTGCCGGTGGAGGAGAAGATCACAACAGCAACATCTGCATCGCAGAGAACTGAGAGCTCCTCAGCTTTCTTGAAGAGTCCTCTGCGTCGCTTCGAGAACGTCACCTGCCTCGCCGTGGCGTTGTCGATCTTCCTAATCTGAATTTTCTCCCTCGCCATAGTCTTCTTCTTCACCTTGTTCTTATTTGGGGGGAAAAAGCGAAAACATAGAACATTATCATTCCAAGTACGGGAGTCACTATCAAGGTCATATAATTAGAATTCGATTCTCAATCCGATCAGGAGAAAAAAAAAACAAAAGAATTTGGCCGAGTTTTAACACACAATAAACCAGCATGCAATTAAAGAAGGTCACCTGAAAAGACAAAGAAAACAAAAAAGTCAGTGAAGCGAAGGAAGGTTGGATGACTGTTGGTGGAACTTCTGGTGTATTTGAGCAAACGCAAAAACCAGGGGTGCCTGATACCAGAGCGACTTGTTATGGGAAAAGATAGGCAGGCATTAAGCTAAATTTAGGCTACAATCTCATCGGTAAACCTAGTCACTGAAAAAGTCGTCTCGTTATAGATTCAGATGCAGACAGCTAGAAAATTCTTGAACAACGGAAAATTTTAGATGCAGTAAAAGGCGACGAAAATGGTATTGAACTGTGAGATGGAGCCCATGAAAGCGTTGCTCGCTGGATCACGGGAAGGAGATGGTGGTGGCTTTGGTTAGAGGTGCCGTTTGGTTGTGCAAGAGCGTTTGTGGTGCGCTGCGTAACAGAAACTCGCCAATGGAGGCGTGTGCAAAAGAAGAGGCCTTTAATGATCAAGGGAAGGACTGTCTGTATATGTTCTTCCTATTCTTAATATTTCATTCGATTTTTGAGTTGATTTTGGTCTTAAATATAAATTCTATTTATATGGTTATTCCCTCAACCATATTTAAGTAGAAGAGGGAGAAGGAGTATTACGAAAGATGGTTATGACGTTTTAAAAAAAATGTGTCACTTTTTTTATAATTAACTAACTTAACTAGTTTTCTTAATCTAATCAAATTAGTTAAATGAGTCTTATGTTAAAAATCGAAGAATACGTAAAAAGAAAACAAACAAGAAAATGTAAAATATTGAGGAGAATTTTATAACTAATTTTTTAATCATGATTAATAAAATATAAGATAAATATGTTAAATAATTTTTATCTTAATTTACATAACACGTGCATTTTTTTGAAAGCCATCCAAACAGGAGAATATCTTACACATACATTGAATATAGTTGCATGTGAGGAGGATAGCTTACACACTATGAAAGTTAAATTGCACCCTCCATGTTTTGAAAATAATGAAAAATCATTTGCACATATTCGGAATATTGCACATAATCTTGCATGTTATGGAAGTTAAACTGCGCACTCCGTGTTTTGAATATAACAAAAGATTATCTACACATATACTGAATTTAATTGCATATGGGGCAGACATCTTGTATGTTATAGAAATTCGATTACATCTAATGTATGTTGCACATAATGAAATATCAATTATATTTATGGGGAGTTGACTTGCACGTAAGGAAAATGCAATTGTACCTAATATATAGGCACATAATGGAAAATTTAGTTATACTTAAAGATGATATATTGCACATTATTGAAGTTTAGTTTTTTTTTTTTTACCTGTATCATTGGAGTTCAGTTACACCTTAGGTAAGTGTATTTAATGAAAAATTAATTGCATCTACATGAAATTTAATTGTATTTGGGGATGATATATTGCACATTATTATAGTTTAATTGCACCTAACGTAAGTGTACTTAATTGAAATATCAATTGAACTTACACAAAATTTAATTGTATTTAGGGATGATATGTTACACGTTACTAGAATTTAGTTGTATTAAAGGTTAATTGCTTATTAGAATTTAGCTGTATTAAAGATTAATTACACCTACACAGAATTTAGTTACATATAGAGATGATACATTGCATGCTACTGGAGTGTCGCCGTGTGGGTGTGTACCCCTCAAATTGTCTTGCCCTGATTTTTCTTGTTGATTTCTTTTTTTTTAAAAAAAGGAAAAAGTTTTAGTGAGGATGATATGGTAATTTCATCTGGAATTTTTTATTTATATTTAAGGACTTCAAGCTCTCTGACATTTTTTCAGGGACTTATTCTCAGATAAATTTTAAATGGGTATTTTTTCTAGAAAAAATTAAAAAAAAGAGTTTGGAATTGCAAAAACATAGATAAGAATCTTTGATAACCTTACTTTGAGTTTTGACAATTTCAAGGTATATTATTTTTATTCAAAATTCAAAGTGAAGTTCAAAAATTTCTATTTGCGTTTTTATAATTCTAAATTTTTTTTTTGCAATTTATCCTATTTTTTATCTAATTTTCCCAAACTTTTATTATTTTAGAATAAATTTAATAACTAAATTTTGTGTGAAAAAGCTAACAAGTGACTGTGGAGCCGAGAGAATAGCAAGTTAATGAATCATGAATGTACCTGTCAATAAATACATATATTTATGAGAAGGAAACAGTGACTTTGGTTTCACTGCACAACAAAGACGAATGCCCAGAAGGGTGTGAGCCTGTGAGGGACTGTGGCGATTTGACGTGGGAGAGAATACCCAATCGGGGGTTCATAGGTTAAAGTGGGAGAGAATACCCAATCGGGGGTTCATAGGTTAAAGAAAAGCCGATAGGTCACATCGGACGTAACAGTGTTGTGGTAGTAAGTAAATATAGAGAGTTAGGCACAATTGTGGGGGGCTTCCCTGCAACGATGAGCCCAATCAACCTCGCCTTGCCCTGCGCAGTGACTGTGAGAGTGACTCTACTAGTAGAGGGCATCCTTTTACGGTTCGCTCCTGATCCGTCTATTTGGTTAGGCCTGGACTTCTTTTCCTCTCTGGTCACCACGCTCTTCCGGAATGCGAGGGCCCCTTGTCTTGTCTTCTTACAATTGTAAATGTTAGCTAAACGCCTAAACATGTAAAATTTGGCGCTTGTCTAACCATGTTTCTTTAGGATCTGTTTGGCTCGATAAGATAAAAAGAAGAGAAGAATTTTAATACTCCTCCGATTCTTAAGTAAGACCCATTTAATTAATTTGATAGATTAAAAAAGTTAGGTAAGTTAGTTAATTATAAGAAAAGTTACACATTTTTTCTAAAACACCATAATCATCTTTTTTAATACTTCCTCTCCATTTTTATTTGATTATGGTTGATGGAGTATCTATAGGGGTAATTTAGAGAAAATTGATAAATATGATAAATAGGTCTTATATTTATGACCAAAACCAACTCAAGAATTGGGTCCTATATTAAGGACTGGAGGAGTAGAAAAAAGGGAAGAAAAGAGAGTAGAAAGATTTAATATTACTTTATTTGAATTTATAAAAAGAAAAAAGAGATGAGGAGTTTTAATATTACCTTGTTTGATTTATGAGGAGAGGGGAGAGAAAAATATTTTAACACAAACAATTTCACCCTTATTTTATTTAAGATATAGGCATAATAATCATTATATGACAAAATATGAACATAATAACTACAATATGATAAAATATTACCTTTCCTTATAAATTCTTCCACTTTTGGAAGGGAGGTTAAAGAGGGGAGGGGAGGGAAAATTTTAAAATTTGTGTGTTACCAAACAAAAAATGATTAAAATCCCTCTCATCTTCTTCAAATCCCTCGTACCAAACACACCTTAGGGGATACGGACCAAACTAATACGAGGATTGAGGCTTATAAATATTTTCATGGAAATAACTCTCATATGATCTCGAAGGATATTAGACATAAAATTTGTTTGGGATAATGTCTAAAAGTACTTATGTTTTTATATAAATCAAAATAAAACTCTATTTATATATTTAGTTCATATTTATAAATTATAATTAAAAAAACTACTTATATATGTACTATTTTAACCTGATCCATAGTCCTGTTTCGCATAGCAGTGACAATTAAATCCTTTAAAATATAGAGGCTATGTTTGGATCTCCGCTAGAGATTAAAAAAAAACATATGAAAAAGTGTGCAACTGACTTTTATGGCTTATTGTGGCTCAGAAGATTATTTGAATATAGCTTCTTTACTAGCTGGTTTATGGATAAAAAATAACTTTTCTAACTGATTTATGAAAAAATTATATAAAGCTTATGATCTAATAGTTATGTGATTTCATTTACTTTAATTAAAGACCAAATAAATTTTAATTTATATTTATGTTTGTCTATTATGTATATTTAATTAATTATCTACAATGTGTTTTCAAATTTTTTCCCGTAACAACTATTTTTATTTTACAATTTCAAAAATAAACTATTTATATTTTATCATAATAATTTTACGTATTTTTTTAAAATTATTATCACATTAAAAACATAAAATTTCAAACACTATTATTCAGTAAAGTCCATGTTCTTTTTAGTTGTTTTACAGCTAAACAACTTTTCTATTAATCATCCAAGCAACTTTTAATTTTTTCAATTGACTTTTTATAAACATCTATCCAAACATAAATCATATTACACTAACTGACTTTTACTCTAACTTCAGTTACAAAAATTAGTTGGACTAAAAGTCAGTTTTGACCAATGCTAATTCAAACACACCCAAAACATTTGTCTATATCACCGTTTAAAGACCCAAACACGTCTAGGAATTTGTGAAATGAAGGGTTAAAACTCATTTGTGATTTTTTGTTTATTTGGATCAGCGTTATTAAAAAAGCTCATAACTGACTTATCACTCGACAAAGGCTATGTTTGGATTGTAGTTGGAGAAGCCCAAAACACATGAGGAAGTGTGAAACTGAGGTTAGAGGCTTATTGTGACTCAAAAGATTGTTTAGATAGGGCTTCTTTTCTAACTGACTTATAGGAAAAATTAACTTTTCTAATTGACTTATCCAACACGATCTGGATCAACTTTTCTAACTGACTTATGAAAAAATCATGCAAAGCTTATGATCTAATTAGTTATGTGATTTCATTTATTTTTATTAGAGACCAAATGAATTTTAATTTATATTCATGTTTGTCCATTATGTGTATTTCGTTAATTATTTACAATGTGTCTTCAAATTTTTCTCTGTAACAAATATTTTTATTTTATAATCTTACAAATAAACTATTTATATTTTATCATAATAATTTTACGTATTTTTTAAAACTATTATCACATTAAAAACATAAAATTTCAAACACTACTATTCAATAAAGTCCATACATTTTCCAGTCATTTTACAACTAAATTAACTTTTCTATTAATCATCTAAACAACTTTTAACTTTTTCACCTGACTTTTTATAAGCATCTATCCAAATATAAATTGCATTACACTAACTGACTTTTACTCTAATTTTAGTTATAAAAATCAGTTAGATTAGAACTCAATTTTACCCAACACCAATTCAAACATACCCAAAACCAACGTTATTTTTTGCTCCTTTTCCCACGTTAGCACCGCATCCAGCGTTAAGGCTTTTCACATGCCCATCTTCTCTTTCACACGCATCATTTCTTCCCTCCTCATGAATAATGAAGTCCATGTTAATATTTTTATTTCATTTTTAGTCACTATTATTTTAATAACTAATAGTCTGTCCCCAAAAAAATTAAAACAATTCACTGATTAAAAATTATAATTTTTATTTTCATTCTGATTTTTATGTTTGACTCATCAAAATAAAAAAATATTAAAATTAGCTTTTTACTTAAAATATGACAAGTTATATTTTACAAATTTTTCAATAATACTCGGACTCCTTTTAAGCCATTCTCACAATTAATTTTAATATTTCTCTTAAAATTGTTACATTATATACATATAATATAAATATGTATTATTTAATATAATTCATATTCTTTTAAATCATTTTATATCTAAACTTATTTTTTCATTAATTATCCAAACAAGTTTTGACTTTTTTAATTAATTTTTTATAAACATCTATCCAAACATAAATCACATTAAAATAAAAATGAGTTAAAATTAAAGTCAATTTTACCGTAACCAATCCAAACATACTCAAAACTGGTTCTGGGCGTTGGACCGCATCAGCGGTCTCTGACTAGCTTCAGCTCACAATGAGGCATACCTCCCCGCCCCCGAGGGGGCCCCCAAAAAAAATGAGGGCATGGTAATATCTACAAACTACAGCCAGCATAAGTCAAATATTAAACATCGTGCAGTACCTTTCCCTATTTCAAGTCTTTGTAAATTCATTCAAACAAAGCTACAGTTACTTACAGGGCTGTCTGTTGACGGAAGATGAGTGGGAGGAGAAAGGAAAGACAAAGAATGCTCTTTTTTTTTTTTTTTGTTTCCCAGTATAAACCTGAAACCCATGGATTATGCTGTGAATTGGCACGTGCAGCTTGTCTTTAGTCCCCCCTGGGGGGCCCGGGGGTGTCGGGCGGATCAATTGTGGCGAGGATAAGTAAGTACTACGTTTAATTATTCTTTCCGTTTTTTTGTTTGTTTGCTTGGAGTATTGTACCCTGCATTGCAAATACTGCATCCGTCTTCAAGCAACTTCACAAGGGGCACAGATCTAGTAAAAAAAACTAGTCTCTCGTAATATAATAAATTAAAGTTAAAATTCTTACTGAAAAAGTATTCATATTTAGTACTTAACAGTATCTTAAATAATATTGTTTCTTATAGGAAAATACTTATGTTTTAGAAAAAAAAAAAAAATTGGACAAGACGCTAATTGTATGCTTGATGAATGTACTCTTTAAGATGGTGCGGAAAGAAGAGCACCGTTGGATCCGGGACGTTAAGCTTCTCCCAGACTGAAGAATGGAGACGAAGCTTATAAAATATTGCTGAGCTAGCTAGCATGGAATACGCATGAGAGGCCGAAGGCTTTCCAGATCCGTTAGCCGCCCAGACAAGCTTGTCTTTACGTGTACCAGGCAAACACACAAGAGGGGGTTTCTAAATTGCATTTAACAGTCTAAAATAATTTTTTTAGTAACATTCATTATCTTGATTTAATTTCCGGTTCATTCGATACTGTAAATTATTAATTTTTTAGCAGAACTCATAATTGTAAAGCATTTTTCTGGTAATTTTTAATATATTCAGCATCTTAAAATATTTCTGTGGTAGGATTCCTTAGTCTAAGTTTAGCATACTCATTGTTGTTGAGAAAAGTATCTTGCAATACTGAATTAATCATTAGTTTAGGCTATTAGGAAGTGTTGGGATGGAAGTCAAATTATGACTTTAAACATAATTTTAGATATACTCAAGTCAAGTAAGTATGTGATAAGAGTTTTATCTTGATTTGCATGAGAGTGCTTTTAAAAAGTATTTTTGAGAGAAACTAAACACCCATTAAGTATTAGGACAAAAATACTACTTCCGATCCTTAATATAAAAGCTAATTGACTAATTTAAGTAGATTAAAAAAATTAGTTAAGTTAGTTATTTGTAATAAATAGGTATTGTCTTTCCTAAAATATTCTTACTAATTAAATATCTTGGTTATAACTACTATTATTACATAAACTATTTTAAAAAATAAATAAAGATAAAAATAAAATAAAAGTTAAGTGAGTTTTTATAAGAGATGAGGTAGTACTTCAAAGTGGTATATCTTATCCCTTTGTAAAGCCCAAAAGCGGCTAAGAGCTTGCAAACACCCAACATGGACCAGAGTTAGAGGCCGAAACTAGGAATCAGATATTGGATCTAGCAACGTGGTCTCCATCTTTCCTCTGTAAAAAGCTCCACACTCTTGTACCAAAAAAAAAAAAAGCTCCACACTCCACGGAACCCCCGGGGGGGGGGAATGCAAAAAAGGAAGCAAAAGCCCCGGTATCATAACGAAGATACAACTATTGAAGAAGCAGGTTGCATGGATTACTCGTCGACCAGAGCTGGGAAATTAGCTGGCTTTGCCTGGTTATGCGCTTGCACACGTTACTCATTACATACCAAACAAATGTAAATCCGAATACTTAGAAACACAAACCAGCAATTACTGCTCTAATGTCCTCTCATTAGTACACAATTACAGCAAAACAACACATCCGAAATTACTAAGCACATACGTACGTCACTGTTCAATAATAATGGAATGACTAAACGTGAACCTGAAGAAAATGGGATGGAAAAGCTGGGAACCTACTCGAGAATGTTCTCATCTTTGGTTCAGTATGTCTCTTCCTCACAGGGCTCTGACATGATTTACTAAATATATTTATTATTATTATTATTGTTGTTGTTGCAATTTATGAATATGATTTTTGATCATGATACGTTCAGAACAAAATTGAACTTGAAGCTTGAGCCGGTAACGGAACTCTCCAGGCCACACGCTGGCGTGGCGCCCTTTCTGCCTTATCTTGGAGCTCCACCTCCAATCCAAAAGCAACACAAAATCCTTCACAAATTCCCGAGAACGAAGTGTGAACGAATAACAAGCGCACATTAATTTGTGACCCACAAAGGCCCAAGAGTGTCCCATTTAAAAACGACACCGTACATACGACTCTGCTTACAAACCTAACGGCGAAGGAATATTTCCATTTAAATTTTAACATGTAAGATGAATTAATCCGAACTAGTTTTGGTACAAGTTTATTAGATCTGGACTGTTTATATCTTATTTAAATGGTTCAGATTTAAAATCTTTAATTGATTATTTTTAAACAGAAAAGACTTTTTTTAAAAAAATAATAATTAAAAGATTATCTCTATTTTATATTCTATACATATTAAAATAATTACTTTGAACAAATAAAAATAAAAAAAATCAAATTCAGGCTATTCAAATAAAATATGAACAATTAAAATCTAATAAGTTTAAGATATTTATTAAAGTAACGAGCAGTGAAACTAGTTCAGAATTAATCAATTATATATTGCCAAAAAAAAAAAAGAGAATTAAATCTGCAGAAAGATGTGCTGTCTTGGTTTCAGATAATATGCAAAGAACCCGTGAAGTTAATAATTACTGTATTAATCAATAGTTAATAATTAATTAACCAATTTGAATGAAATATTATGTTTTTACTTTATCAGTTTTATACTTTTATTTGCCAACCTTTTACCTTATGAGTTTTAAAATACAATTTTGAAACAAATATATAAAAATTTGTCAAACGTTTATGGCGCAAAAAGGTGAAGGACATCACTAGTCTAGTCCCAGTGATGACAATAATGACAAAAATAAAGCTCTTGAATTGAGCCTATTCTTTTCCTTTTTTTACTTGAATTTGTTTGATGTTTGAGCTTTTTGTTTTTGGGACGAAATTTAATGTTCTGGATTGCATTCTCAAGTTTCAAATTTTAGAGGAAATCCAAGCACAGATTGAGGGCTTTGCAGCCAATCAATGGCGGAACAGAAGAACAAATGGAACTGGGAGGTGAGTGGGTTCGACCCATGGAAGTCTCCGACTTCGTCTTCCTCTTCTTCATTTGAGCAACACGATCAGAAGCCCCCTGCACCATTGGTAAGGAGGTATTCCATCTCCACCTCCTCGGTTCTTCCGCACTCAGAGATGTCCAAACACTCCATGGCCTCCAAGCTTCACCGATTGGGGGACAAAGTTAAGGTAATGGGTTCTCATTCCATCTTTGCTGCGTCTCCTCCTCCTCCTCTTCCAACCTGCTGGATGAATTTTGGCTTTCAGCTTTTTCTTGTGAGAGTCTTAGCGTCTACTCTATGTTAGCGTTGTTAATGGCAATGTATGTATTCTTGAGAAGGGGTGCTTATCAGTGACGATGACGAGGAGAGCATCGTTTTAAGTGCATGTCTTGAAGTTCCAGAGTCTAACCCCGTCTTGGCTAATGTCAATAGAACGTCGCGGAATTTGGACAGTATACTCTGAACTAGGTTAGGACATAAAGTCACCTTTCATTCTGTCCACTGTGGTGCGGTTAATATCTGGTTCCCCGCGTAAGACATTATATTGAGAAAGTACTTTGCATAATTCTGGAAAGTCGCCGCTTCCAGTTTTAAGCTATAATTTTGCTAGCTGGACAGCAGGATTTAGAGGGGCAGAATGTGCCTCTTTTTATGTACAGAAGACTGTAAGAAAAGAAGGTTTTCACCGCCTTCAATCCCGAATCCTTATTTGAACTGTTATTGGAGCATGTGGATTCAATTTTAGATGCTATCTTCTATCAGCAATTGCTTGAGATATCAGATTCAGCTAACATTTGTTGAGACTCCAGTACGGAAAACCAATTGATTTCTTTTGCTACTATGCATAGCATGTTGCTTAAAATTTAAGGTGCATGTGACACTGTGACAGTGCTAATGAAGCTCATCTTTACATTTCACCAGCAATTTTCTATGTTCAATGGAAACGTAGGGAGCAGGTTTAGTAAGATCATCTGAGGCATGCTGAGGCTTTTTAGAGCTATATGCCATGTTATCCAAAACTCGTATGGTTGCTGGTCGATTGAAAAATCTTACTAAACGATCAGTTTGATTGTTGAAGATTTGGCGTCATTTATTCTATTGTTGAAATCAATTAAGTCACAAGCTCCCCATTGTGTTTGGTTGAACCTTATTTGATTGCTGGATGCGTGTTGTCATGGTTGTAATGTTTGATGGACTGTGATGATGAGAAGAACACATTGATGGTGGTCTCACAGTTTCAATGAAATGAATTTAGCCCCAGATATGTGTGGGTGGCTGTTAGATCAATGCAGTAATTGAGCAGAATGTTAGGAATGTACAACTTATGAGCAAACCAAGTGCTATTTTGGAGATTATGAAGGTGCATTATTGGCTTATTAAGATGAAATAATCTTCTACAAAGAGCGTGGATTATTGTCATTGTAAAGATTTGCCATATTAGTCTAAATTCTAATCACCAAATGTTAGAGACAGCATAAAGCTCTTTTTCTTACCAAATATTATTGTTTCCTGCATTTGTGGCTGATAAATATCATCTCAATATATTTTTAATTCATTCATATAATTGCAGTATATGGAACACTATTGGATCATCCAACCAAAAAAAAAACAAACCTGCATTGGATTCGAAAGTACATCGTTATGAGCAATTTTAATATGATTTTTTCAAAAGCATGTGGTTTACTAGTGGATCTTTTATGAACCATTAATTCTTAATTTAAGCACCTGTTTAAACAAATACATATGATATTTTGCACAGCTCGCTAGAGAAGACTACCAGCAGTTAAGGCAAGAGGCGAGTGAACTTCAAGAATACTCAAATGCAAAACTTGACCGCGTTACCCGATACCTTGGTGTTCTTGCAGACAAGACCCGCAAGTTGGGTATGAAACTAGTTTGTCGTGACATATAGTATACATGTGCTATGACTTTGCAACAATGAGAAATATAGCAGATTTTCGTTTGAGGTGTTTTTAGTTTCTTACAATTGCACAAATTAAATGTGCCTAGATTTGCCTGCGCTGGTTTTGTGGTTATTATTATTAGTGTAGTCATTTCACTGTTGGTTTTCTGTTATTAAATTTTTAATTTCTTTTGGTGCCACCTATATGAATGTTAGATCAAGCTGCCCTTGAAACTGAAACCAGAATTTTGCCAATTATCAACGAGAAGAGGAGATTGTTCAATGACTTGTTGACATCTAAAGGTAATTGTCCTTTATGTAATATTAATAGTTGATATTGATTAATGGTTGTTTCTATATCTACTTTTATTCAGAGATATTTTGTGCACATCATATGATGTAAGTTTGGATCTACAATGGGAACTGGGGCACATATTGTGGAGATTGTATTAGTTCCTCTACTGTGAATTTGGAACTACCCCATTGCCAATTATTAGTCAAGAAGGATGTGGTTTAAAATTAGAAAACATCAGATAGACATCACTGCAACTATGGAGGAAGAGAAATTTACTTTATTTGTCTAAATCCATTGGTGTCTTGTATGCCCACACTAAATCTACTGCAAGTTTTATTACTAATCTCATCTGCCTCTTAATAATATTACTTATTTCTATTTTTGAACCTCTTACACTTGTAGTTGCGAGGTACCAAATCTTGGGAAATAAATATCGATTTTGTAGTATTTGCTTAAAAAGCCATGTCTAAAGCTAGTCTATTAAAATAGATGTTCTTAACTCTAACATTATAAAAGTAACTAGATACTTTCCCCTTGCAATGTACAGGATGGATAAGAACTTGAAAGTTTTGTTAAGATTGTATTTGTTTTCTTAACATTTAAGCAGTGCTGAAAATGGAGAACTAGATTAAAGAGTTGCATGGGGCCCAATTAAGTGTGTGGAGAAAGATTGAAAGAATAAAAAAATTATGCATGGAGCTTTGGAGGAGCTGTGCATTTCGTGACTTATAAATAGTTTGGTTTATATAGATTATATATTTTATGTTGATATTGATCTTTTTAATAATTTAACAAATTGTTTAAATATTCTTTTATATGGATGCACGGCAATTATAGTCATCAAATAGCATTGCTGCATCTGCCTCTGGATCACAGTATTTAAAACTTAAGGTAGCTGATCTTTTGACTTTTCTAAGTATATTCTGGTGCTAATGTTTTGCTGAGCTGATAACGTATGTCTAGCTGCCAAAACAAGTACTTATGTTACAAATAATAAAGAAATATTATCTATAAATATTTCAATTGGGATTTTTTTTTAATTATTGAGTCAATGTTTATTGGAATCTAGTCAGTTATTTATTTATTTTTATTATTTAATATCTGTTCTTATATTATAAATAAGGCGAAAACTAGTAGAGATAGGCAAAGTAGATTTTAAGATTCATTGTAATTTTGGGAGATTCTCCTTAGGCTTTACTAGCAGTATGAGTTTAAAACCCTTGCTCGTATTCTAATAGAAAATTTTCTTCCATCTTTATTAATTTATGATGTATTATGTTATATTCTGATTCCATATTTTACAAAAGATTTTTCTGCCTTCGTTCTTTCTACATATCTTGAATTTTGTCATACTATTATTTGCAGGAAACATCCGAGTATACTGCCGTGCAAGACCATTATTTGAAGATGAAGGTCCCTCAGTTGTTGAATTCCCAGATGAATATACTATTCGTGTAAACACTGGTGATGAATCATTGTCCAACTCCAAGAAAGATTTTGAATTTGATCGTGTCTATGGACCTCACGTTGGACAAGGTAACATGGTTTTGTTTTATGTAAGTACATTTGGGCAATCATATAATATTTTGCATGAATAACCCTTTTTATTTTTTTATTTGTAGCCGAATTGTTTAACGATGTTCAGCCACTGGTGCAGTCAGCTTTGGATGGATACAATGTCTCCATATTTGCATATGGGCAGACACATTCTGGAAAGACACACACTATGGTTGATTTTTCTTTCTTAAACTTTTAGCATGCACATGCATGCGTGTGCAAATCACCAGCCCTGCCTTTCAAGAGAAAGAAAGAGCTGAGTCGGGGTCTTAAATTTAATACTGATTTAATAATTCATATGCTTGTCCTGTGTGTGGACCCTTTTCTATATTTTCTTTTGCTTCTCAATTAAATGAATTTTTGGCCTAATGAATTGCTTCTTGGATGATCATTTGTCTTTCTTAGGAAGGACCAAGCTATGATCGAGGTTTATATGCTCGTTGTTTTGAAGAATTGTTTGATTTGGCCAATTCAGATTCAACTTCTACTTCTCAATACAAGTTCTCTGTTACAATTTTTGACCTTTATAATGAACAGGTTTATTTCTCTTGCCATGTACAATTTACATGGTTGTGTCTATGGTTTGATTTGCTGGTTTTTTGTTGTTAGGAAGATAGGGTTTTTAAGGTTCTTACTAAGCCCCTTTAATGTGGTTATGCAGACAAGGGATCTACTTTTGGAGTCGGGGAAAAGCATGCCCAAACTCTCTTTAGGATCACCACAATATTTTGTGGAACTGGTGCAGGAAAAAGTTGAAAACCCTATTGACTTTTCTAGGGTTTTGAAAAATGCATTTCAGAAGCGAGGAAATGATTTATCGAAGATTAATGTCTCTCATTTGTATGGTTTAAATTCCACGTTAATGTTATGCATTTATTCTGCTGTGACCTTTTCCTTTTCACTGTTTTCTACTGTATGACAAACCTATACAAACAGCACATTTTCACCCCCTAAAACAAATCTTTCATGGATTTTTTGTGCACTGCCTCTTAACTTCTTGACTATGGTTAGCTTAAAATGATCGGAGAGGTTATGCACAAAAGACTGTTGAAATTATTTACTTTTAGGATGTAACCTATTATGCTGGAGGGAATTTTAGAAATTTTCATTGCATGACTTGAAATACTGATGGGAAGCACAAAATTGGGAGGGAAAAAAAAAACATTGGTAATGAATGGTATGTGGTTTTAAAGCTTAAATGAAGACTGATTTTTCACTGGTTTGCGATAACATTTTTTCTGTAGTTATCGCTGATTTATTCTGTAAAAGAGATGACTTGTGATAATTCATAGTAATTAATTGTGAAGTTGATATCTGGATCCGTCTATTTTATGTAACTAAATAATTTTCTGAGTGCTTTCACTAATTATGCTCTGTGGATTTCATGTGTTGCCTTACTAGGATTGTCACAATACATATATTTTATGACCATTTGATCACTGGGGAAAGCTCATATAGCAAACTTTCTCTGGTTGACTTGGCTGGAAGTGAAGGTCTGATAACAGAAGATGATAGCGGGGAGCGTGTGACAGATTTGCTGCATGTTATGAAGTCACTGTCAGCGTATGTCATTCTCATTACCTTTCTCTTCATCAACAATATCCTCTCTGCTTGATGGTCAATCAGATGTATGTCCAGGTTGCTCATGTGACTAGGTGTAATAGCACTCAAGTTTTCTTCTTCTAGTATTTTTGATATGCCACATCGGAATTTATTTCTTGGTGTGGATGTTGCTATGTTAGGCTGTGACTTTAAGCATTCTGAATCATGTATATTTCATTATGGTGTAGAGGAGATATATACAAGAGACCAAGTATCAAATCTGGCCAGATTCCCGCAGTGAGATCGGGGAAGAATAGAAATAATTAGTCTAAAGATACTGCCTGATTATGTTCCTAGAAAACTGGGACATATACAACAACAACAACAAGCCTTATCCCTAGGTGGGGTAAACTGTGACATATACAATAGAAAATAATTACAGATAAATATGCGATCCTAACAACATAGGCAACCAGTCTCTTAATGGCTTTAATTCTACTTGGAGATCAGAATTATGGATAGTTGGTGGTGGTGTCCTATAGCCTGTTTCAGGCTCGTCTTTCCCTTATCCTTGTGAGGCAAAGTATACTAAACATCCACAAAAACTGAAATCTAATCTTCCCTCACTCCCCCACTCCTTTGCTTGTTTTCCTGTTGAATTTATGGAGTTTCCTATTCCATTCATACTGAAGTGCTCGACAAGTTGGGTGAAAATAAAGAGGAAACACTTTTAACTATCTTCTCGCCGCATGTTTTTGCAGGTTGGGGGATGTTTTGTGCTCTTTGACCTCAAAGAAGGATATTGTTCCTTATGAGAATTCAGTGCTTACAAATCTGCTTGCAGATTCAATTGGTAACAATTTTCCCTTCAGTCATTCTGTTTATTTACTCATGGTCAAGTCTATTTGGTCTTAATAGACAGTAGTTATAGGAATTATTTCTTGATTAAAGGTAACTAAAAACTTTCTCTGCTTGTTAAGATGTTCATAAGCTTTTAAATGTTAAGGTGCAATCCAGTCAATCCTTAGATGCTCTGCCACATGAGCTTTTGATTTCACTATGCTGTGAATCTTTGAGCTAATATGGAAATGCATGCTGCAACTGCACTTTCCATTTGTTCTAATTCCTTTTTATTTATGATTATTCAATTATTGAACCGTTATTTTTAATTCAAAGTTAATGCTCTGTAAGCCTTTTTTCTTGTAGGAATCTTTCTTAAATTTCAATTAAAGGTCAAGTCCTGTGTGAAAGAGTTTATAATTGATTACTGCTGAGAGAAATCGTTGTTTTAATAACTCATTTTCTGGCAAAATAGAACATTTTTACAAGAGAGAAGGATGTAGGTAGGCAGAGGAAATAAGATACCCTTTAGCAAAGTCGGAAACCAGTGAGTAGATGCACACAGCATTTATAAGTGAAGGAGCCAAATATCCTGAAAGCTTAACCTTTTGACGGTTGACGCTAAATTTCTTAGCTACTGTTTTTAGGTTAAGGTGATCTCTCTTGGGTAAGATTAGCCATCATTAAAATACCTGAATAGTGACATGGAATTTGCATCTATCCATAATTTGAATACACCTCTTTCTGAGGCCCATTCTGGTGTTAGCAAAGTGAGCTTCTTATATCTTGAAGGTTTTACTATTGTGAATGTTTTACACACATGGTCCATTTCTTTTTGTAGGTGCGAGTTCCAAAACTCTGATGATGGTAAATGTCTGTCCAAATGTTAAAAATTTGTCCGAGACATTATCATCTCTCAATTTCTCGGCTAGAGCTCGAAATTCTGTATTAAGCCTAGGAAATCGAGATACAATTAAGAAGTGGAGAGATGTTGTAAGTTCCTCTGCGACCTGTTTCCTTCTGCACGAATGATCCTATGCTCTATTTTTGTGCCTAGATTATAGATATTTGATTACTTTCATCAACATTAATTTCATCAGCCAATGCTCGAAATGTCTGTATTTGCATCTATCCATCTTGAAGGTTTAACAACAAGATTACTTTCATCACTTTGGATTTTGTGGAAGGCAGTTTAGTATGCTGTCTAAGTTTCAAAATAAATGTTGCTTTGAAATTATGTGCAAGGACGAGGAATTTACTATAGCCTAGATTATAATAATATCTGATACTATTTTACTAAAATACCCTTAATGAAGGATAAAATGGTACAAAAATTAATTAATGCCTTAATCAAACTTTAAAGAGACAATCGTTTTGAAACGGGAGGAAGTGATAACCTACTAACAATTGCCTCTTAGAAATGTTATGAGCGAAGAATTCTGATTTGGCATCTATCTAGGCTTGCTACTTAATAAAACTTATATGAGGAGAAAGAGAGTAATTTAGGACCTACTTCGAGTTCATTATATATCCCTATTGTATATGCTCTCAATGAGCGTGAGTAGGAAGTTCAATTTTTTTAATTCATAAGCTGTTTTGGCCTATATAGCAAAACATTTTACAAGATATTCTTGGTAAGATATATGGTGGCGATTGTGATAAAGATTTCACTGCTAATTTGCTGTTTATCTACTAAATTTAATTTTTTATGGTTCTTGTAGGCAAATGATGCGCGGAAGGAGTTGCATGAGAAGGAAAATAAAGTCCAAGGTCTGAAACAAGAGGTTTTAGGACTGAAGCAAGCATTGAAAGAAGCTAATGATCAGTGTGTCCTACTCTTCAATGAAGTACAGAAGGCGTGGAAAGTTTCTTCTGCCTTGCAGACAGATTTAAAGGTCTTGTAGTCTAATGCATTTTAGCATGGTTTTCAATTTTACTTAGTGACAGGTTATTTTTAGTGATGTGACAATTGAATTTTCTGCTCATGGATTCCACAAATATTATTAATTCCTTTAGTCATATGCGTTTTTCTTGCTGCAAAATATCAGAACAATTATGCAATAATACATGGTTTCATGGGTGATTAAATTACATTAGGGATGAAGCGCAACTTGTGGATATTCTGATGGAATTTGTTCATAGTTGGATTTTCTGTTCAACTTTTTTGCATTATTGCATGAATTAGGAAGGTATAACAAGTGCAACGACCTGACTTCCCTATTGGGGTCAATTGTGAGTAAAGAGAGCGAAAAAACCTCATTAAGTAGGATTAGAGAAGTATAAAAAGTGAAAGGACCCCTATATTCCTTTAAAAAGTTCGAGATTTGGTGTCAAACTCACTTGTGTACTTTCTCGTAAAAGTTCAATTGAAAAAAAAAAAAAAAAGAGGACTGAATAGTGCTCTTTGGTGTTTGAGCCTTTTATGGGCCTTAATAGTTGTGTTAGAGCTGATGGTTTGATTGAGACATGTAGACGTGGCTCAAGTGGGTTGAATGCCACGTTTGCACCCATTTGGAGGGCCTATTAGTTGCGGTCATATTGACAAGGTGGGCTCTTCTGAGTGGATTGCCATTGATGGAAGAGATAAAGGAGAGCATGTTTGTGTGATGATGTGATCGACTTACAACTGAGAAAAAGACAGTTGGGGTCAAATGTGAGTAAAGAGTAAGATAAAGTTTCATATTTGATAGAATTGGATTAAAGAAGTATATAAGTAGACTGGATCCATGTACCTTTTTCCTTGAGGTTTTGGGTCAAGAGGTGGTATGGAATTTATTTGTATCCTTCTCAAACTTCAATGAGGAAAAGACTCAATGGACCTCACTGGTTTTTGGAGCTCTCCGAACGGTTAACATGTCCTTTAATCCTTGTTTCTAAGTGTTCCATGTTATGAAGAACGGAGCAGTGTTAATTGGTATTCATTTGAAAGGATTGATATCTTATTTACATTGTTTTGGGAGATTCAGATATTGTATTCTGCAAGATCTGCCAATTTCTGTTCTTTCAGCTTTCTTAGCATTCTGTTCATGGATGGTTGGTAGCTCTAGACATAGTATTTCTGCTTAGGTGAGGCCTGTTATAAGCTATATTTCTGCTCTTGTTTGCTGCAGGCAGAGCATATTATGTTAGTGGATAAGCATAAGATAGAAAAGGAACAAAATGCTCAGCTTAGAAATCAAGTGGCTCAATTGCATCAGTTAGAACAAGAGCAGAAATTGCATATACAAGAGCAAGATTCAACCATCCAAAGTTTACAGGTATGTCGCATTTTTGTTGTTCGATTCAATATCAGTTTAGAAGTATATGAATTTTCAGTCTAGTTTCTGTCGTATTCTGATAAGCACATCTGTTTTCTGATGTAAAGTTGTGGAGTATTAAACTGCCAGGAAGGCTTGTATTCTTTTTAAGTTGGATGAGGACTCAGATGCCAAGCACAGACTAGAGAATCAGCAAAAATCAAAGTTTTAGTTGTCATTATGCTTTGCTGTGTATAATAATGATATTCTTTTAGCTGATGCAGAGATCACTTTTTATTATGGGATAGGGTTTTTTATTTCTGAATTCATCAGACTTACGATGGAATACTGATTAATGGATTTGCTGTAGTACTTCTAACACACAACTGATAGAGCATTGTTTCTGCCACAAGTTGAAGCATTGGGCATTCTTGAACTTATTTTTCTCATCTCTTGGAAGTTTCAACATGATCGTTTGTTTCCTTTGCTGGGTTATTTTTTAATATGGTTTTGATGAATTTAATTGAGGCGTTAGAAAGAATGTATCAGATCATCTTTTTTTTTTTTTTTTTTTGCCCTATGTGTTTGGCAGCTTATCAAAGTACTTACTATTACAGGCTCAAATCAAGGACTCTTGAAACGCAACTCAATGAAGCCGTGAAGTCGAACGGACCTTGTTCAACATTTGACTCCAAGCCAAATTCTGGAGCTCTATCCAATGCCAGAGGAGATGGCATGGATTCTTCTGCAGTTACCAAGAAACTAGAAGAGGAACTCAAGAAACGAGATGCTCTGATTGAGGTCTGCTATAATTTGTGATTTGATGCCTGAAATTTTCTGTACTGGTCTCCCATTTGTTGTCTGTTATGAATGACTGGTTGTTGCATTTGACTTGGTTGGTCTACATTTTGTCTTTGTAGCTAATTAAAACTATAACAGGCATTAATTGGAAGCCACTAGAAGTTGGCTGGTATCAGTGACAGGGTTTAGGTAGCGTTGAAGGAGATCTATGGTTCAAAACTTTAATCTGTCATATTGCTAAATAAAAAGGCATAACTGGTTATAACACTGCATCAATACAAATATTTATGCATATAAGAGCATATTAAAGTACATGTTTGCATTCACGGCTCAAAGAAATTTCAGCAAAGTGAATGGGAGGATGGATCATGGATTGATTAAATTATTAGGGTCTGGGGTGGGGATAACTGGAACTGCAGCCTAGACATCTCAGCTTGATATTTCGGTTTTCATCTTTCATTGAGCTTTCTAGAAACTACTTGCTAAAATTTTTGCTGAACCTTAAGTTAAGTTCTGAATAATTTTCTGTAACGTTCATTAACTATTGATGTCTTTATTGAAAAAAATCATTAAGTTTTTTGCTTCCTTCAGTTGCATTATATTCTGGCCAGCTGAATTTTCTGTTTTCCAGAGGTTGCATGAAGAAAATGAGAAGTTGTTTGATAGGTTGACTGAGAAAGCATCGCTGGCTGTGACTCCTCAGGTAGCCAAAATTCGATTCATTACAGAATAGAAGCATTATATGATCTTTTGTCAGTCCTATCGTCAGACAGCCTTTTTTTTTTTTTTTTTAAATTTTTTTGCCTTCCATAATTTCATAATTTTGGTGTTTTATGATCAGTTTATGCTCCACCTAGTATTTTTGTGTTCTTATAATGGATTGTAATGACAAAGAACTGCAACTAAATGATGCAAAGTCTCTCTGTTCTGTCTGCAAATACAATTGTGATTCAGAAGATTTTCTTATCCATAAATCGGTCCATCTGTTTGGCTAATATCCAATATATTCATAGCCCTTGTGCCATCATAATTCCCATTGTTTTCATCAACCAGTAACATATGCCATTTGGTCACATATATTAGCAATTAGTGATTCAGCAATGTATCAATCTATACCATGGCATTTAATTTGTATTGAAATTGATGTTTCTGAGCTATCTATCCATATGGTGCTTCTGATATCTGAATCTTAATGGACACTTTGTTTTCAGCTTTCAAGCCCATCATCTACAGGGACAACTAATGCTCAACCTCAAGATGCAGGGAGGTATAAGCTATTCCACTTACGGTGTGTTTTCCTGTTTTAGTACAAGTGTGTGCTATTGACCTTCTTCTAACTGGCTTGAAACAGGAATGACACCAATAATACAAGAGCTCGTTCTATGGATGCCCTTCCTTCACCTGTGGCCTCGGATAAAAATGATGGAACTGTTGCCTTAGTTAAAGCTGGCTCTGAAAAAGTTAAGACTACCCCTGCAGGTGAATATCTTACTGCTGCACTGAATGACTTTGATCCAGATCAAGATGAAGGCCTTGCTGCCATTTCTGATGGTGCAAACAAGCTTTTGATGCTGGTATGCGTTTTGATTGATTTATGGTTCAACTAGCAGAAAAGTGTTGCCATAAGATTTATCATGAATGCTTTGTACTTTCCATTTTGTGTTGAAATTTATATTTGGGTTGCAAGTCTATTTTAGTCAAAATCTAACCAGGATTGTAAAATGTTTAGATCCTTTTACCTCTTCCTTGATGGTATTTGCTTTATGAAGCAATGACTACGATGAAGTGAAAAAATGTTCAGAGGTTCAGCTTATAAGTTTGGCTTTAGTTCGTGCTCTGTCAATGCATCCTAATTAAATTTAAAAATTAATGGAAGCTTAATTTATTAGAATGTTCTGATGTTTCGTTTTCAATAATATTGATTGTTACTCTGCATCTCAAACAGTGCCTAGAGAAGTTTCAGCCTCTTACAGCATGATAATCTCTGTTTCAAGCTAGATAAATTTTATTAACATCCTCTATAATATTTGCAGGTTCTAGCTGCTGTAATTAAAGCCGGTGCCTCCAGAGAGCATGAGATACTTGCTGAGATTAGGGATGCTGTTTTCTCTTTTATTCGAAAAATGGAACCAAAGCGAGTAATGGACACGATGCTTGTTTCTCGTGTTAGAATTCTGTATATAAGGTCTTTACTTGCTAGATCGCCAGAACTGCAATCCATCAAGGTAATTGGGTAGAGGTTATCAAACTTAACTTTCTTTATGTTTTTATAAGGTTATCTCAATGTGTTTTTAGCAGTGTTCTGTTGAACGTATTGGGCATACCATTTGTCAATTTGCTGAATTTTGCACATTGAATTTGAAGGTCTTGCCTGTTGAGTGCTTTCTTGAAAAAGCTAACACTGGGCGCAGTAGAAGTTCAAGCCGGGGGAATAGTCCTGGAAGATCCCCTGTGCAATATGTTGATGAGCAGATCCAAGGATTTAAAGTTAATCTGAAGCCAGAGAAGAAATCCAAATTTTCATCTGTTGTATTAAAGATACGTGGAATTGATCAGGTAGCTGCAACTATAATCTATGCTTTCTGTGTTTATGCTCTACAGACTAATATGAAGAGGAGCTCAACTGAACGATTGGAAAATTCATGAGGGTAACCACAGTTTGCTAACCAGACTGGGAAAAATGGGAACTGATCCTCCTACCAATCCAGTCACCAATGAAAACCGACAGAGCAGAAAAACCATAGTTTGCTGCTATTTTTGGCCCGTCTTTCATTCTGTAGAGCCTGCTAATTTGGTGTTTTTCCTTTTGCTGTAGTCCTCTGTTCTATCAACTAACTTGAGTGTTTTTTAAATAATTTCTTTTTCCTTTTTTTTTTTTAATTTTGGGCATTATCCTGAATTGAAGGTTGAACTTTAGCTATATGGATTATTTTTCTTTTCATCTAGTTTATCTTACCATTCTTTTTCTTTCTTTCCTTTTTTTTTTTTTGGTTGGCCTTTTTCCTTTCTGGTGTTGTTTGGGGGGTGGCGAATGTGCAGGACACCTGGAGACAGCAGGTAACTGGTGGGAAGCTTAGGGAAATTACTGAAGAAGCCAAAAGCTTCGCAATTGGGAACAAGGGTCTTGCTGCGCTCTTTGTGCATACTCCAGCTGGTGAGCTGCAGCGGCAAATTAGATCCTGGCTTGCAGAGAACTTTGATTTTTTATCTGTTACTGGAAATGATGCACCCGGGGGGTCAGCTGGTCAGTTGGAGCTTCTTTCAACTGCAATTATGGATGGTTGGATGGCAGGACTCGGGGCTGCCATGCCTCCCAATACTGATGCTCTTGGCCAGCTTTTATTTGAATATTCAAAACGCGTCTATACTTCTCAACTGCAGCACCTGAAGGTATGTGTAATGTTGAACTGTGATGTCCTAATATACTTAAAGAAGCTCTGTAGTTTATATTGGGAAATATGTTGAGAGTTTGGATACTTATCATCACATCTGGTAAACAAGTCTACTGATGATGGAAATAACATTCAATGCTCAGGACACTACAGTTGGTTTTTAATAGCCTCATGTGAGTCTAAAGTACGCTCCTATCATATTCTACTTATTAGCTTAACCTTTTTTTCCCTCATTTCCTTTCTCCACTTGTTAAACTCTTGATCTGAACCCCGTTTGAGCCAAAATGTTGCCACAGAGAGTAATGCAACATCATTTTCTTTTTCTCTACTTACTAACTTGTTCATTAATTCAGGTTGCCCAATTATCGCTATAAATGCTGTCTTACATTACAATAGACGAATTGGTGTGGAAATATTTAATTAATAATGAACAATTAATTAATGAATAAAATGCATGTCTTATTCAACTTTTTTTTTTTTTTTAATCCATGAACTTCTGACGTTTACATTTTAGATAATGTGTTGGATGTATGTCTTCTGACATTTGGTTATCAGGATATTGCTGGTACCTTGGCAACTGAAGAGGCTGAAGATGTTGCACAAGTAGCCAAGCTGCGTTCAGCTCTTGAATCTGTTGATCACAAGAGAAGAAAGGTGCTTTATTTTGTTCAACTATTATAGCTTATTTCTGCCTGCTTAACATATTAACTTCTGTTGCATGTATTAAAGTTCCTTGATGAATTGAATTGCAGTATTTATCATGGCATTAGCTTTTCAGAAAATGATTGCACCAAAGAGGGGAAGAAAATGCCCTCACTGAATACAGCTTATTATGTGCTATTTATACTTTTAGATGATAACTCTATCCGAATCAAAACCAAACACTTAAACTAATCCTTAACGCATGGAAATGTTATCTAAAAATAACAAAAAACAAATCATCCTAAATTGACTGGTAAAAAAAAAAAAAAATCCTAAATTGAATTAAGAACTAAAATTAAAACAAATAAGCAGGTTTTGTACTCAACTAAAGAGGAATCTCAACACTTTCTTGTCGGGTAAATGTTCACTTGTCATGCATTGACGTTGTTTGCTTCTCGTTATCAGATTTTGCAGCAAATGAGAAGTGATGTGGCTTTGCTGAAATTGGACGATGGTGGCTCACCAATTCAAAGTCCTTCTACTGCAGCTGAAGATGCCCGATTAGCATCCCTCATTGCACTTGATGGCATATTAAAGCAAATCAAGGTTCTTTTCTTCCTCAAATTTATTGAACGAAAAAAAAAAACTATTGTTTATCATTTAAATAAGAAATAATAATTCAAATAATTATTTGAACAGGATATAACTGCACAGGCTAATGTGAATGCCTTGAGCGGCAGTAAGAAAAGAACAATGCTTGCTTCTCTGGATGAACTAACACAAAGGATGCCTTCGCTTCTTGAAATTGATCATCCATGTGCTCAGAAGCAAATTGCAGATGCTTGCCGCATGATTGAGGTATGCTGTCTGCCAAGAGTTGTGCTCGGCTTTGTCTGTAAATTTGTTGTGTCAATACAGAAGGAATTAGATTGTGCATTGGAATTAACCTGGCATACTTTAGTGTCAACCTTTTGCTCTTTAAATGTTACTCCTCCAGTCCTTAATATAGAACCCAATTGTTGAATTGCTTTTGATCCTAAATATATGACCCATTTCTCATATTTATCAATTTTTTCTAAATTACTCTTATAGATACTCCCTTAATCATAATTAAGTAGAAGAGGAAAAAAAGGTATTAAGAAAGATGATTATGATATTTTAGGAAAAACGTATCATATTTCTTATAATTAACTAACTTACCTAACTTCCTTAATCTAATCAAATTAGTTAAATGGGTCCTATATTAAGGACCGAAGAGTATATGAACAAGAAAGCGTGTCTCGCAAGGAGCAGGAACCATTTGATTTGGGTGCCTACCCTCCTTTTACCTGGTGTTTTTGTGTACTTGGTGGTAGCTTTTTAGATGGTGAATGGATTACGAAGTGAAACCAAGTTAATTGTTTGCACTTCTCTTTGGGAGTAAAGTCTTGTGTTTAAACTCCGGTCAAAAAAAAAAAAAAAAGGTAGTGTGTTTAAACAGATCAAAATGTGGTGTAACATTATTATTCCTTGTAATAATGGATAAGTTTTAGACAGATTTTCGTGACATTACTTGGGTTCTTTGGCGAGTTTTGCTATGCCTAATTCTTTTCTTCCGTTTTATATGATCCAGTCTATTCCCGAAGATGACCGTATTCAGGATCTACCACATGCTCGGAAGGCATCAACTGATGTGGGGTCTGGAATTGAAACTGACGTGGCACAATGGAATGTTCTTCAATTTAACACAGGCTCTTCCACACCATTCATAATCAAATGTGGAGCAAACTCGGACTCAAAATTAGTCATCAAAGCCAATGCTCGAGTTCAGGAACCTACAGGTGGTGAGATTGTGAGGGTCGCCCCGAAACCATCCATTTTGGAAAATATGAGCTTGGAGGAGATGAAACATGTGTTTTCTGATCTCCCAGAGGCTCTGAGCTTGCTTGCCCTAGCCAGAACAGCTGATGGAACTCGAGCAAGGTATTCTAGATTATACAGGACCTTGGCTTTGAAGGTCCCATCGTTGAGGGATATGGTTAGTGAGCTTGAAAAAGGTGGTGTACTGAAAGATGTGAGGACATAAACTTCTGATTGGAGAGTTACTTGAGTCGGTTGTAAATCTTACATGATGAGACATTATATCTGAGGACCCAATTCTTTACAAATTTAGGCTCAAGAACTTCAAAGATCATAATTATTTTTCATGATCAAAGTTGCCATAATATTTTATAAGATGTTCTAAAAAAGATTCCTACTAAATTTTAGGGAAGTATCATGAAATTATAACATTTTTAAAATTTGACAGCTTTCTTAAAATTTAATGGTACATCTCATAAAATATAGTAGCAGTGTTTATTCTTAAAAATGATTATGATTTTTAAAATTGTCTAATCAAAATTTCAGGTCTTCATATGTATTTTCCCCCTTTCAGAGGGTTAGTCAAGCAGCGTTGTCTCTTGTATTTTGCATTATTCCAGGGCGGCAAATGAATCTCTAGGTACAATGTAACGTTTATTCTGTAAGTTAATTGTTTTTGTGGCTAATTATTTTAATATTTTTTCTTTTTTAATTAGAAAAGTCTGTAAAGATCTCTAGTAATTTAAATCAGGTTCAAATGAGACTATTATGAAAAAGATGGATAATAGCATATATAGGCACCAAGCATCTGTTTAACTAAGGTCTGAGCTCCTTTAGTTTGTTTGCGCTACAAATTAAATTTTACATTTAGGTCAAGATAATTAATTTAGTTATTGTTTAAGCATGCAAGTTTTTGTCAAATCTTTTAATTTTTTACAGCTAAAAATTATTTGATATTAATTTTGTAATCAGGTTTGGAATTTTAATCCCTCTTTATTCAGTATCACTTTCGATATTTGTGTAGGAATAAAAACCTCGAATTATATTCACACAAAAAAGTCAAATTATTTCCGCAAGAAAATAGTGTTGTGATAATTAACATCATTATTATATATATAATAAAATCTGTAAACAATTAAATTATTTATAAATGTAAATTATATTCATCTTTTTTTGGGCCAAAATTTAATTATATTTATCTGAATTCAAACGTTGGTGGGATTTTTCCTTTTTCATGTTCAACCGTTTTCTGGTTTGTTTCATAAACTCACCTTCCGCCGGTGCTGACTGTGCTGCTCTTCCTCTGGGAGATCGCAATCTTTTCCGAATCTCCGAACTGTAGCTCGTAGTTTCCACTTTCCATAGATGTCTTCAATTACCTGTACTAAGCTAACTTTATTGACGATAGTCGCCGTTACCATCCAGTGTATCGGCCTCTCCGTTTTCGTGTTCGGCTTCTTCCCTGTCAAGCCTGTTCTGTCTGGCTACAGGTACATCCCGCCCGGCCACAATCCATTCGAAAGCAAAAACCTGGAGAGTTTCGGAAACTTATTCCATGAGAGAGAGAGAGAGATCTTAACTTTTGACTTCGCTAATGTATTGAGTGTTATTTCCTCTGGAGAATTTCAGAAACTTGATTTCTCAGTAATGAATTGAATTTTCTTTGTCCTGCTAGTGGTGTCGAGAGCTTCCGACCGCCTACGTGCAATGGCATTGAGAATGAGAGCGAGCCATCTTTGCCTCCTGATCGGCTTGAGTCGTTGTATCGGGTATTTGGTCGTTTATTGGTTCTTGTTCTTTTCGGTGGTGATAAGAGACTCCATTGTTCTATCTTAATGCATGTTCAATTAGAAAAGCTGCAAAGATGGGCTGTCATGAGAAATCTTTGCTCACGTTAAATAATATAAAGTAGTTGTTTTTACTACAAACATGTTTCAGTGCTTGTTTAGATTTGTGCGTTCTTATCTATTTAGAAAATGATTTATCGTTTATTGTGTAGGCAGTATCTGAAATCCCTCCTTCATTTGACCGACTTGTCTTCATGGTACGTAAAACTGTTGGAATACATAATTGTCGAGGTCCAAGACTTTTCAGTCATGCATACTTATTAGTTGTTAATGGCGATGTCAGAATTAAGTTATCATCTAAAATCTTGCTGTTTTAGGTCATTGATGGTCTTCCAGCTGAATTTGTGCTTGGCAAGAATGGCCGGCCTCCAAGCAAGGCTTTTGTGGAAGCTATGCCATATACTCAGTCGTTGTTAGCAACTGGTAAGGCAGTTGGGTATCATGCAATTGCCGCAGCTCCAACTGTTACCATGCCCCGTTTGAAGGTTGGCTTGCTTTGCTGATTTAAAAGTGGAAGAACAAAATAAGTGCACGTGATTTATAGGTTTCCTTCCCTTTTTCTTACCCTCTTGCTCTATCTTTGAATGACATTTCAGGCTATGGTTTCTGGAGCCATTGGGGGTTTTCTGGATGTGGTTTTGAACTTCAACTCCCAGGCATTCCTAGAGGACAATGTTCTTGGTTAGCATAGAAATCATGTTTGAATAATTGATCAAACTTCTTAGAAACACGACTCTAGGAGTGGTAATTCTCATTGTCACTTACTTCTTTCAGCCAAGTTCTTTAAGATTGGGTGGAACATGGTTATGCTTGGTGATGATACATGGCTGAAATTATTTCCTGGTTTATTTGTGAGACACGATGGTGTGAGCAGTTTCTTTGTAAGTTGAATGTCAATTTCTACATAGCAATTGTATTTATTGATCAGCTCATATAGCATCTCATGGGTTTTGACTAGCTTCTTGTTGATATAGGTTAAAGATACTGTACAAGTAGATCAAAATGTGTCTCGACATCTTGGGAATGAACTTGGCCGGGATGACTGGAAATTATTAGTAAGTCAATGTTTCCCCTTCGTGCTATTGTGGCACTGAATCCGTGTCAAATGTAATCTTGCATGTTATTTTATAATTTGTTGTTCTAGATAGTGTAATTCTTTTAAACAGTAGTTTGTTTATTTTTATTTAAATACACTTGACTGAGTTTATATTTTAGATTCTTCATTATCTAGGCTTGGATCATGTTGGGCATATTGGTGGACGCAACAGGTATCATCATTATCTGATTGCTCTATTCATATAACACTATTCTGTTCTTTTAGCTTCACTCGGGTGTTTATTCTTTCAGTGCTTTAATGATTCCGAAACTTTCTGAAATGGATGAAGTGGTGAAGTTGATTCATATGAATACTGTAAAAAATATAGAAAATGGCAAAGGAAGGACTCTTCTGGTTTGTGACCACCTTTTCGTTGTTTCTTTCCTGAGTTAATTTTTTGAATCTGTTGTATTGTTCATTGCTACTGTACGGACAATGAATATTGGCACATCTAGTATTTACCAGTTGATTATCCTTTGGAAACATTATAGATCTTACTTCTATAATTTAATTTAACAATTACTTTCATATGTGAGCCTGGACACTTGCTTGGATAAGAAAACAGAACGAACATTCAATTTATATTGAGAAGCTTGCTTATTAAAGTTATTGTTAAATGACCATTGGCTGTGTTCAAAGCTGTCGATTATCTGGCAACATTAAGTAGACACAAATGAACTTAATACCATGATGTCTCTTGATTCTAGGATTTCGGGAATTACTGATGATAGTTTCCTCATTCTTCCATAACATGTCCGTATGACTGATGTCCGTATTTATTATGTTTGTCGGCAGTTATAATCTTTATCAATTATGGGATTGGCCTTATGTCTCTGCTTCTCTTACTTTGATCCTTTTTTAATGCTCAATGTGTTCCCCCCTTTTGGGGCTATTGGTAACTATTATTTTATATGCCTAGTCTATTGATTAATCTTAGATTAGTTCATCTCTGTTGAATATTTTTATTCAGGTGGTGGTTAGTGACCATGGCATGACTGAGAATGGTAATCATGGTGGTTCTTCACATGAGGAAACTGATTCCCTCGCTCTATTTATTGGCCTGAAAGACCATGTCTATGATCATGCATTATCCAATTATGCCCAAGTTTCACAGGTAATTAAACTCTATTTCCTGCCTATGGGCTACGCACTTATTAACCCAAATATGGAAGCTTTTCTGCTCTTGAACCTGAAACTGCTATTAGAACAGTTTTAAGATGCTGATTACTCGGGGAGAATCTTTTTGCAGCAAACATACCAACCAACTTCTGTTCTTATCCATCCTTATGCAGCAAGTAGTAAATGTTTTGCATTAAACTATGCAAACATCTTCAATGCTTGACACAATGCCATTAACTGAAACCCTGGATATTGTCATATAAGTGATTACATATTTGTCAAATTACATGTTGTTATTATGCTCCAGGTTGACATTGCACCAACATTAGCTCTGCTTTTTGGTGTACCAATACCTAGAAACAGTATCGGTGTCTTGATCTCCAAAATATTTGATTCTCTGACAGGTTAGGTCACTTATTCCCTGGGCTGGTATGCCTGTCTATACAAGGCTTAAATCAAAGAGAAGCCATTTGGTGCTTTTGCATCTGCTTTCATTTTTTTGAACATAAATGTGTTTTTGGCTGGAAAAAAAAATTGTTTGGTGATCTTATTTATTATTTTTCAACTTATTTGATGGAGCAGATGATAAAAAATTGAGAGCGCTTCAGTTGAACTCTTGGCAATTATTTAGATTACTTCAAGCGCAATTGCCAGGCTTGTCTTGTAAAAATTTCCCATGTGAGGACTTCATTACTGATAGTGGATCTGGAGTTAGTGAATGTAATGGTAGCAAGGAGGAGATGTTTTGTTGCTTATATCTAAATGCTGCTGCTCTTCATGATGCATGGAAAACCAAAGTGATATCAAGGTGGATATGTGATGATTCTATTGTGCTAAATCTATAACATAACTGCAGAGAAAGTCTGGTTGATTATACTTTACATCATCCTCAACTTATCTTGTAGGTTCAACAGCACAGACAGCAGCAGCGTTATTGCTGCATATCATGAGTTTCTTAAAAGAGCAAGTGAGTGGCTGTCACACAGATCAACTGATGTATGTGTAAAATTGGTTGTTTCATATCCGGGAATTTTAAAATTATTCTTTTTTCTCACTTTCTGTTCTTTCTCCTGACGACTCATGTACAGAAACCAATTGGTCTACTTGTTTCTGGAATCACTGCGATTGCCATGTCATCCCTGATGCTATTGAGTCTTGTGATTCTCATACACAAAGAAGTTCCTCCTAGGGAAGAGAAGCACAGTCTTGTTTATTTGAAGTCATGGAAGATGGATGAGGCATTTATTTTGCTTGGCATAATAATTATGGTTATAAGTATGGGATCGAGTTCTATGATCGAGGAAGAGCATTATGTTTGGCATTTTCTTAACTCATCAATTATTCTAATATTTATCCGCAAGAGATTACAGTCATTTGAATCTAATAGCAAACATGAATATCTCAATTTGATAAAAGGAGAAATCAAAAGGTCAGGTGTTGAAATGAGTTTGTTATTCTTGATTCTTTTTTGTGGAAGAATTTTGAGAGGCTGGCATCAAGGTGGTGTGAATTGGACAAACCTTCCTGATGTATCTAAGTGGCTTGAACAGGATGGAAGTCAGTATATAAAGTTGATTCAGCTGACATCATGTGTCCTTATTACCTGTTTAGGCCTTTTTGCCTTATATTTAATGAGGTACAAGACTAAAGTTGTTCTGGTGGTTGGATTCAGCTTCTTAATGTTGGGCATTTTGATATTTCAACATGTTATGAACCATCAAGACACATTTGCATCATCCAGTGATGATGCTACCCTATCAATACAAATAATCTATGTTACCCTGGGAATCACCACTTTTGCAGCTGTTGTGGCTTTGCCATGGGTTAAGCCTATGCAAAGTCCTGATATGTGCTCAAGATGGATCTCCAACAAGTTAACAATGCTTCCTGTTGAAATTCAGAATGTGACTCCAATTTTTGAATTTAAAGATGCTTTGTATATGATTGGGTGTCTGTACGTGACGTTTTGGTGTCTCCTACAGCTGTTGCTGCAACAACCTATTAATGCGATGCCTGTGTTGTTGCTTTTTGTTCAAGTATTGGCCAGCATGCTTACATTTTCTTTCAGTGAATTGCATCGTGAGCAATGGGTTGAGGTTAGTTGCAAGATCCTCTTATGAATAAAGGTCATTCTCTCAATATATAGAGTTCAAATTTAGTTATGAACTCTTGAGCTTGGCTCTATCTATGGTAACAACTGCGCCAACAATAATGCTAGACTAGAGTTTCAAGATGTGACCTTTGCTACTACATAGAATTATGTCAGTATGGTGTTCATGATCACAGGTGTCTATTCTTGTGTTGAACTTGAAATTTAAACAGAGATAAAATCCTAGGCAAATTCACCCATATTTTGACAAAACTGGCAATTTTGATTTATATGTATTTCGTTCTGCTTAATCAACGTTGGTAATTCTTCTATCATCAATAAAGATCATCGTTGTCAGATATGTTGATATCTATAATTTTCATTTCATACTAGCCTCCTTTGACTATTTTTCAGAAGGATCAGAATTATTATAAAATGTTTCTTTCCATTAATTGTTTGCATGGTCTAGTGTATATACAAGGATGGAGAGCATGAGTTTCTCGTTTTGAGATGTAGGCAATATAAGGAGCACAAGTTGCACAACTTAAATGATCACTTGTCCTGCCTTAAAAATGCCTGATTGGTTCAAAACTGCTTTACAAAGATTAAGATTTTCGTAATCTGGATGTGAATTAGCAAATTGTACTTGGATAACGCCACCAGCACTTCATTCTCACATTCATTTTCTGGTAATGCATAATTTTTTAGTGAGGGCTCAAAATGTAAACCGGGTACTGAATACTGTTGTCTTGCATTTTGTTCTCAGATTATGGCACTGTGCTATCTGGGATCAGCAGGTCATTTTGCTCTTGGGAACAGCAATACACTGGCTACCATTGATGTTGCTGGAGCTTTTATTGTAACTAACCTTTTATTCACTGGGTTATTATTATTACAAGGCTTTAAATTTTTGTTCTGTGGTTGAAGACTTGTGAGATGGCCATCTTCTAACTATTGAAATATTCAATTGCAGGGAATATCAAGTCACTCAACATTTCTTTCGGGTCTTTTAATGTTCATCATTACCTATGCATCCCCCATGCTATTCTATGTCAGTATGGTGCTGTACATCTCTGTAAAGGACACCGTCTATTCTCTTATTTCCAAGGATGGAAATTCAGGAGAAGTTCTCAAGACTGTGCTTGGGTTGTCTTGCCTTGTTCCCCTGAGCATGAATTCTGTTTTGCTGACTGCATACACGATTGTGTTGCTGTTGATGAGGAACCATTTGTTTATTTGGAGCGTCTTTTCTCCAAAGTAAGTCTTCTCTGAATTCAGTGCTTTGACTGCTGTTGAATGGTTGGAAACTCTGAACCGTCCTAACTTTTTAAAATTTACTCGCGATGAATTTTTTTCCCCTAAAAAAAAAGGAACTCTTGAAGTTCAAGGGATTTTTCCTGAATTTGTTCGGCTATTATCATCTTCACAGGTCAAGCATTGCGAGACTCACATTGATCATTTTTTCTGCAGGTATGTTTACGTATGTGTTGGTACTGCAAGCGTGTATATTGGGGTCTTCATTGTAGCAGTGACTGTGATTTATACATATATGGTTCTCTTGTGGCGTAAAAGAAGGAAGAGTTTTGCCTTCAGTAGCAAGCAGAACGGTACCCTGTCAGTTAAGGTAAAAACAACTTAGTATTGAACTGCTGGAATCAATTTTGAAATTCCCCCCGTGAATATGGCTCTATTTTTTTTTTTTTTTTTTGCGCCTGAAAATATTTGTTCATTTCCGTGATACCCGAAAATATGTAAGAGAAGATATTTGACTGATTGATGGATGTAGTTGTGCATATCTGTGCTGCGCAGGCAATCTGAAGATGCTCAAGAAAAGGACCATAGTGTAAGTTAGGATGTGTATTACTATTTCCAATACTTGATATAAGAGTTTAGATAACTAATTTATAAGAAAACCAATTAAGTTAATTATTTGTAATAAATAGATATTTTTTCTAAAATACTCCAATCAATCATATACCTTGAATTTGGGATATTAAAAACATATGTAATTACTATAAAGATTAGTTAAAAGTAAAATGAATAAATATTAAAAATAAAATAAATTTGGGATTTTATATTTAGAATCAAACTGAATTTCCAACTAGTTCTAGTTATAATAAGGACAAATAATATTTAGCATTCAAATTCCCCACATCTACAAAAGCTAGTGTGGACACAATTAAAGAATAGGATGTGGCAATACAAATGATTAATTTCTTTCATGTCAGTTTACCTGTATAAAATCATCAACATTTTATGGTTTACATCTTTACATTACATAGTTGGGAAACTTACAAGTGGAGGTTCTCCTTGAACATGTTTTGAAAATTAAGTCATATCTATACTTGTTCATATTATAGCAGATATATGTGTGTATAATTAATATATAAATCATAAACAGTACGATTTTTGTTTAGTTAATGGCAATATACACTAAATAATTTACAAATGTATGTATCCATGACTCTGTGCATATACATTACTATTATGTGTTTGGTTGTAACTAATAATGACCTACGTTTTGCTATTTTTGTATCAAATAATTTTATTATATTTATTTGGCTAAAGTATATATTCGGTCCTTTAACTTTGTATAAGGTTTTAATTTGGTCTTTTAACTTTAAAAAGCATACATTAGATCCTTTACCCTAAAATTATTAGGCTTTAATAATGATTTTGTGTAACAATTATGGATGTTTTGAAAATTAAACATAATATGTTAGCATTTGAGAATATTTTATCAACATTCAAGATCTTAATGTCATTATTTTTTAAAAAAAAATTTAGGGTTAAGGGACTAAAAGTATACTTTTTAAAGTTAAGAGACCAAATTGAAACCTTATACAAAAAGGATCATATGTATGCTTTAGCCTATTTATTTTTAACATATATGAGAAATTATATTTTATTGTTGTTTAAAAACAACATGAAAATAAAAATGATTATGAAATAAAGATGTTATTTTGTATTTTTCAAATAAATCATACTTGGACTAAAAAATATTTGATATCAAGTAATGAGGATATTTTGTATTAAATGAATTTATATTTTCTTCTGCATTTTTAAAGCACATCCAATTTAGTATATATATTTAATAATAAATAATTAAACTACATATATAAAATTATCCGGGTATAGAATTTAAAAGTCAATTTTGTACTATCAACTATGGTAAAAAGGTCAAAACTTAATATTTAAAGACTGCCATGATTAAATAGGAAATGATCCAAGAATACAAAAATTCAAATATCCAACTTAATTTAAAATATGTCAAGAGTGGGCTAAAAATATTTGAGGCCCAATGCAATAATTCATCATGAGCCAACCAAGCAAAACATCCATACAAGTCATCTCAATGGACTGGTCCATACATAACTATTTAATCCTAACTCATCGAAAACCCAATTCACAGCTCTCTCCCAACAAAAACTCATAACTCGTTAAGCCGTTCATTATTCTAATTCCGTTCATAAACTATCACCTTCTAAATATGCTCAAGGTAGAGTTCCTAGGGAAAAACAGTCCAATTCCAAGTGCACTTAGCAACCCAATGCATCTCCAATGATATGAAAAATCATGTAAATGTCTTTAAAACCAATAATATGTTCAAATGGGATATTATAGCTATGAGTATGTCAAATGACCAAAAGGATCCTAGGCGGCAACAATACAATAATTAAGCACATGATAAATGGGAACGGGGCTATGCAATAAGAATGCAAGTCTCATGTCACGGACAACTTTTCTTTAAGATTTCTTATTGATATTACTTCAGTAACCAACAACTCGATTCAAGACATATACCTTCACATCATCGTTCTTGTATCCGCGTTGAAACCTATGACTGAACACAAGATCACTCATGATATGTAGTCATGCCAAAGGCAACAAAACTCATATAGGAAAAGGGGATTCCCTCTCTTACCCACTAGGCTTAAGCGGTATTATTGCACACGAGTGGATCACAATCTTAGACTAAGAGAAATGATCACAACCTAACATTTTTCTTACAAACATTAACTCTAAATTCTTCACATCATGAAGTAGAGTAAATTTAAATTGATTGAACACTTAATCTAATTTCATTAATTCATTTAAATACAAATCAATCAGTAGGGACTTCTTAGGGTTCAAAGTCCTCCAAACCCTAGCCTTTCTCATTTCTTAAAACCTTAGATAGAATATAAGTTAGAATAATTTATTAGGGAGTTCAAAAGTTTTAAATAAGAACTCAGGACTTGAAATTTTCCCCAGCAACCCCATACATTTGGTTTTTCATCTTCCTCATGCTTGTTTTTGTGAACCATAACCGATTCAATGTGGACATGTGGCATTGATTATGTGAGTAAATGAGATGTCCAATGCCTGACATCTTAGTTTTGGCTAAATTATGAGCCTATTCAACCTAATCACGTTTAATCTAATTATCTAATCTAACCGTATTCATTGTATTCATAAATGATGAATAATATGATTTACTTCTTTAACTTTATATGATACACTAAAAACACATCTTTGTTTTTTTTTTTGCCAATAACACTAAAAACAATCTAATGTTAGTTTTTTTTCTTTTTTTTAGGTCGCCCACCCAGTTTACCGCAGCTTTGTTCCAATTATATCTGGATCCAACCCACGTAGCGCACCTGGTTGTGATAGGTAAGTCTCCCAATAAGAATTTTTGTATACGCTAAGGCTCGAACCCGAAACCTCGCTTAAACAGTACCAAGCCGCTTACCAACTCCCGTTTACCACGAGCAAGTTTAACTTGGATCAAACGATACACGATTATTACTCCGGCCCGGCCCCCGGCCCATGAGTACCCTAGCGTTGCCCTCCCTTGCTCAAAAAGTGCAGTGGGAATCCCCTTAGGCTCCACATCAGCTAATCTCTATTCTCTTACCCGCTTCCCTGCGACGCTCTGTGGCTGCATTGACTTGATTAAGGCAACGACAATGGAGCCAGAAAAGGGCACCGCCGGACGCGGGTCCGGACCCGAACCCGGAAACTTACACTTCCTCGGCTTATGCAAGTCGCTGCTTCGTCTTCGTAACTTCTCCAGATGCCGCGAGTTCGCTCTCAGGATCCAACGGTCCGACCCAGACATCTCCGACACCGTCGATCGAATCCTCGCAATCACCGACGTTCACCTCGCCGCCGAGAGGCGCCTTCACGGCCACTTCGACTGGTACGCTATTCTCCAACTACGCCGTATTGACTCCGGAAACCACCAACTCATACGTGATCAATTTAAGAGGCTCGCGCAGCTCTTGAACCCAAACAGAAATGAGTTTGCATCCTCAGATGAAGCGTTCGTGTTCGTGCGCGACGCGTGGCGCGTGCTTTCGGACCCAGAGAAGAGAGCCGAATACGAGCAGGCGATCGGCGATTACGTTCCCCAAGAACATTGCACACATAGTAGTGGGAGCAAGCAAGAGGGATTTGGCGCTGTACCCAGCAATGGTCCTAACGTGAATGTAGGTGAACAGAAAGCCACATTTTGGACTATGTGCCCTTATTGTTGGTCTCTGCATGAGTATGAAAACATATACGAAGATTGCTCTCTGCGGTGCCAGAAATGCAGGAGGGTGTTTCAGGGGATATTGGTCAAGCCTCCAACGAATGACATGTTAGTGAAGGGTAAAGACCAATACTATTGCTTTTGCGCGCACGTACCTTTAAGGTATCCACCGTCGCAACACTCAGACGTGAATGGAAGCAAGTCCAATATGGAAAAACCGTGGAGTATGGAAGGCTGGTTTAAGAATGGAAAATCTTCTGCTGATACCCCCGAGGACGATGACGTCGACGATTTATCAAAGAATTGCGGAATCGGTAAAGAGGAAAGGGTTTTGCATGCGGAGCAAGCGGGGAGTGGGGGAATGTATGAAGATTCGGGAAACGGGAAGCGGCGGATGAGGGTGAAAACTGTGGCTAGAAACACAAAGAAGATGACCGGGAACAGGATGAGAAATCAGGCAAATATTTCACGGGATAGTGATGGTGAGCCGTTGGATTTGGATGCAGAAGATGGTGACTGAGTTGGAAATTACAGAAGGAGATGGTTTTGTTTGTGTATGACTAGCTAATTAATGGAAGGGGTACAGAAGGTGAGGACCTTGTTTGTGTACGACTAGCTAATTAATGGAAGGGGTACAGAAGGTGAGGACTTTGGTAACTTTTTGAGTAGTCCTAGCACCATGTAGCAGATTTCAGTGTTCTTGGCTTGTGTTCTACTCACTCTGAAGATAAAAAATACTTTAGGTCCATATGATAGGTGTCGATAATGTATAACGTCTAGTAGGAAACGAGGTATTGCATTGTCTTATTATTAACGGTTTCTGCAATACCAATTTTGTTCTACTGATGAAAAAGTACTGTAAATGTTTGGTTTCCTTGAAGAGAATCTGTGTCAACTGATCATAATCTGTGTTTTTCATTTTAAAAAAAAAAAAAAAAGAGAAGAGAAATACTGAGCATGATCTGTTCCATGTTGTGGGTGATTTGGTTTTTCAATTCTATAGTTTTTAGAAGGTATGCCTATTTTTTGGAGAAGATGGATGTTTTTACCTTTTTCCTTCAATACAGTTAAGAAGTTAAGCTTCTAGGAAATTTGGATCTCATCTTCGGATTGTTCTGAAATTTTTTCATCTTGATGATGCTCAGCCTGAAGTGGCTGTTACTGGTTGGTAGGGTATAACGGAAGTCTTAGCGTGTATTTTGGCTGATTTATCATATTCAGCTTACCTCAGACGTGTATTCTGCTGAATTTCTTTCTTCGAAATTAGTGATTAAACTCTTTTGAATCAAAACATTTCCAGGTTTAGTTCAACTTCAAAATATCTGATCTATTACCCATAATACAATCATCATCAAAACATCGCATGAACAGCTATGAATGGGATAGAAAAAAGAACAAAAATTTGGGAACCGGAACTTCTCTTGGCTATAATGCCTTTTCAGCCTTATTGTATGATATATCCTCTGATTTCAACATGTCTTTCTTTGAGATGTCCGTGATTTGATTTGTGGCTTCCATTCCAATCTTAGCCCCTTGCTTTTCTTCTCTCTTCCTAATTCGAAGGTTTGTTTTTAAACTGATGAATATAAACTAGAAATGCATATCATGTTGAATGTCTGAAGTGTCCCATTTACTGAATGTGTTGTACCTGAAACACTTTTCTCTTCTCAAGACCAAGATGATGAGCTAAAAGACCCTTCGCCCCGTTTTGTACGAAGTATTGAAAATGAGAGATATGGATTGAGATTGTAATTGAAAAAAATCATTAAAAAGTATTTAGCATAAATAATTGTTTATTGCATAGGATTAGGCAAACCTATGAAAGTGGAATTGGTAAATACCACTTCTCCCTATGGTAATCCCCAATCCCACATACATGGGTATATCTAATGTCATGTAACAAGCAATCTCTTATATTAAACACTATGTTGATAGAATTTCTCAATTCTAATCCTAATTTGTATCCCTCATTTTCAATACTTCTTACCAAACGGGACCTTAGTTTTTAGCTAAGAATCCTGAACCTTGTGAAACTTGGCGGTCATTTTGGTCAACAACAACAAAGTCTTATCTGAGCAAGCAGGTGGGGTGGGCATTCTGGTTGTGCGATCAAAAACTTTAAAAACAGAACAGTAATAGATCTTATTATTAATATAAGAATTGACTAGTTACTTCATTAGCCTCTAACTGTGCATGAGTGAACCTTGACGACTTGATCAAGAGGGATATGCAGCCTACAAGACTAGCAAACATTGTATGCAGCCTATAAGATTCTGTGATTTATGAATGCATACAATTGTTCAAAAATTTTAGGATCTTCGGTTTAGTACATCATTTTTTCACACACACAGATCACAGGTATATCTTGTGACTTATCTGCTTGTACATAACATATTTTTATAATTACTGTGGAGTCTCATAAAGACTTGAACATGCATAACCTGTACGATATGTGCTCTTCAAAATTGTGTCCTACATTCTCAGGTAGAAGAAGAAAGGCCAAAAGAAAAACAGACTCTGGATTTTTTTGGGTTGATGACATAAGAACAGATAATCTATTTATGACAAAGATTCTAAAATTAACTTTGAAATCACCTCACTTTTAAATGCTGATTGAGTTATGACAGGATCATCCTCTGATTTGCTATTAATAAAAAGCAAATAAATTCCCCCTAATCCTATTAAATTTTGATATATTTTTCATTTGCAATGAAATAATTAATACTCATTAATAATAGACTGTCACCTCTTTACCTAGATATATTTTGTTCTGTCTATTCAAGGTAAAAAAGTTTCCCAATCTCCCTTCTGCGAATTTGCATTGCTTGCTTTTTTTCCTCTTTTCATCTCTATATATGCTATCTGTTACAGAAAAAGAATTCAAATTCAATTCAATGGTCATAGTTCGGCAGGTACGTGGTCCCCATTTAAGGTTTTCATGAAGTTGTTTTTTCTCAGTTAAAAGTGTCTCCTGTCTTGTTTTTTTTCAAAAGTTCTATTTTATTTTACTTTTACTAACGTATTTAGAACAGGGCATGCGGATTCAAAATTACTATAACTCGGAAGTATACAAGCTAAGAAGAAGCTTTCCTCGAGGGACTATCTCGGAGACATACAGAAACTCATTCTTAAAACCAAAATCGAAGGCAGAGATCAAGTTACTCGCTGCCAAGAAACACAGTGAAGCAGAGAAGAGACGCAGGATGCGAATCAATGCTCAATATGCCACCCTTCGCACCATCCTCCCCAACTTGGTCAAAGTGAGCGGCACTTAACCTATCAGAAAATTATAAGTTCATTTGCAGCGCCATGAATTGCAAGAATTACATAAAAATTTAAAGTATCAGTGAATTTCACCGCATGATACTCTCAAGTGTACATTACTGAGAATTTCCCCAACCTATCTTGCAGATTATGCATTCCTTTAGTCTAGCCACGGAATTTAAAAATTAAAACCGACACCTCACACCTGCAGCTAGAGACTGTGGTGAATTGTATTTTATGAATTACCATTCAATAACTCAAACTTTCTCATAAAACAGTTCATCGCATGGTGTCAATTTCTAACGCATCGAAATTTTTATTCAGTGGCTTAAGCATACCAGTCGAATCGATCGGGGTATCCAAATTCCTTATTTTGTACTTACTTTGGGTTGATGAACAGATGGACAAGGCATCAGTACTGGCGGAGACTATAAGGCAAGTAAAGGAGCTGAAAAAGAACATATCGGAATTGGAAGCAGCTAGTACGAGTAGTTCAGGTGAGATCACTGTGTTTCCCAGTGCAGTAGACAAGTTGAACTTGGAACACTGTAAAGATGAGGAGGGCCTTGTAAAGGCGACCTTGAGTTGTGAGGATAGGCCAGGGATAATGTCAGCCATTACAAGGGCTCTTAGGTCGGTGAAAGTCAAGGTGGTAAAGGCTGAGATGGTGAATGTAGGAGGGAGAACCAGAAATGTGTTGTGGGTTCAAGGCCTGGAAAAAGGAAATGAAGGGATGGTTGTCCTGAAGAGGACGCTGAAGGCTGTCATGCGCAAGCCATCTTTCAAGATGCATCGTCTGACTCAATAATTGTGACTTTTCGGTGTTGTAATTTTTTAGGATTACTTGGATTGACGCAATAATCAAATTAGTATAGTGCTAGGATACAAGGTCAGGTTAATAATCACGCTGTATTCTGTAGAAGACAGGCTATCTAGGGGCTAACCGTGGCTTACAATCCTCTCTATTAGTGCTAATCATGTTTGTGATGTTTTTGTATATTTATAAAAATAATCATGCCTTAATTTGTTTGACTTCTATTTTTTTTTCAATTATACAAAAGTAATTTTTTTTTCAAGGTCCAAAATTATTATTTCTTTTTTACTATGCACATCCTTTAATTGGAAGTAATTATATTCAAAACATTATCAGACACTTAATTATTTTCCAAAATTACCATTATGCATGTTAAGCAGATTTAATATAATTGACACAAATTATTATCCCTTACTCTGGAAATGAAAAATAAGACAATAAAAGTAAGAATAAATTACTTATAGAACGAGGCAAAAAGGAAAAAAGAAAAGAAGCAGTTTGCACGGATATTATGACGGTAGACTTGATCATGACACAAACATTTATTATAAAATTCTCCGATGAATTATCACATGTATTTAATTGCCGTTTCTCCATTCTGCAAATTGTCTCATGGAGGTCTCGGCGCCCATGCGATCCTCTTTTTTGAATGCCTGCCTCAGACCTGTTCTGTGGTGGATACTGGATACAGCGCTATCGCTTGGATAACCGAATTCAACCACTTCCTCTTTCCACTATCCGCAGGAACAAAGAGCTTTTCCAGCTCTCTCCAGCTGCCCAGTACTAATTGTAGACAACGAAGATCTTTCCCCCATTTTCTCCTTTACTTGCTGGACCAATATAATATCTAATTATAACTTTACTTTTAGTAATTCCTGGCCTACGTGTCAGGAATTATCTCCGTAATCTTTTTATTACGTTTGCTATCGTTTTGCTTTATACATTAAATAAATAAATACAACTGAATACCCACCTAAACCAGTAGGGTTATATCAGTAAACCAGCTCAATTACCAGCACAAAGTTCCCCAAAAAGGGGCAAAATGAAAGGCATTTGCTGAGCTTGTAGCTGCAATTCTCGCCAACTTCATCAGTGCCATTTCCTCAACGAGAAACAAGAGTGAGGACACTCTCACCTCTTATAAAAGATCAGATTTCTGCTACAATTGGCTTTCAGCGCATCTTCCAATTTCTGAGCCTGATCAAAATCAACTTTGAAGGTGACCATGGTTGTGCCGTCTTTACCAGTATCATAATCCTGCTTGATGCCTTCAACATTAAAAGACTGCAGCTGAAGATGACAAAAACATCACACGTCAATGAAAGCAACATCAAAGTGAAAATAGTGTCAATGCAGCTCACATTCATTTACCATAACAACGTCCTGATTAGCTTGAACTACTTGAGCCAGGGATGCAGAACACAATGCAAGAAACGAAGCGTGGGAAAAAAAAAAAAATCCAAATATCAAGCTCAAAATAGATCGGGGTACGATAACTGATTACAGGGCTAGTCATGATGGTTAATATATACCTAAAATTAAAAAAAAAAATCGAAGAGAAAATCTTGTACTGTTTAAGTTTTTCCACGGTCACTCCTACTCTTACCTGAAACTACTCGAGTAAAACCACGGAGCAGCATACTAGGACAAGTAAAGGGGACATTAACATGCATCTAAAAGAACTTACCTGATGGTAGACCACTCCCAAAAGGTCAAAGGGAACCTCTACACCCATTGGCACCTAAATTTTCATAAACGTTCACATCATAAGCATATTGAGATCTAAAAACTTCCAAGAGGTGGAGCTCCACAAAGCAAAAATCAAAGATTCATTACAGTGCAAGCAAAGAACTACCTTGGTTTTCACAAGGCATGTTGGGGCGTTTCTCAGGCACTCTGACGCAACTCCACCATAAGCCCTGACCAATCCTCCGGTGCCTAATTTGATACCTCCAAAATACCTGGAAGTTAATAAGTTGCCAGATTATGATAATGACTTTTAAGTTAATAAAATTGCACGGGTATAGATAAAAGAAATTCCACCATCATACTTGCTTAGTTTCTTTTAAGGGGAAAAAATGACATGGAAGCTACAAAATACAAAAGCCCATTAAACCGGGCCAGGTCTAGGGGCTGACAACCCCGAACATCATTGACATTGGAGCTTAATGGTTTGACCAGGTTTAATTCACACTACACAGGACTCAACTGACGCTAAAACTATAATCCTGTACAAAGGGTCTAAGGGCACAAATGAACTTGAGGGAAGCTGCCACCCTGGCAGTTCCAAATTACACTTAGTTTAAACCAATATGCTTGACAAGTAAAAATTGAGTGAGATTGCTTGCACATATATACGAATGAAATTTAGAGAAAGCAGTACTAATATAGACAAGTGAAAAGTTAAAAACCAATACTGCAAAGACTTTAACCTGATCACAACCACCATTACTCTATCTATGCCAGAGGATTCGATAGCAGAATGTATTGGTTTCCCAGCTGTACCTGAAGGTTCACCATCATCATTGGACCGGTATTGATCTCCCACCTGTGATAAACGGGAGGAACATATAAAACCCAAAAAAAAAGAAAGACACAGAAAGATAATCATAAGAAAACAGAATCCAGAGAATGCACATCGCGACATCTACCTTCACTGTACGCCTCTTCTTAACACACAACATAACCCAAGGTACTTGGCGAAAATGCTACATTAAGAATCGCCATTTTATTCGCATGTGGTGCCAATGATTGAACAAGGACAAGTACAATGAGCCACCCTGAGGTGGAGGCATTCTTAAACTAATAATCAATTTTCCATAGTGAGCCGGAATCTCAACCTACGCTCAAGCTAGCAATTAACGGTCATCTCCAATTCTGAGGCCACAGGATGGGCAAAGTAAAGATATGACTAAAGGCATGTAATCATATCCTACTACTCACAATCTTCCTTATAGTGGATTCTTCACCTAAAAAGCGACAGACAAAGCTAGAGAAAACAACACATGCAGTGGGAAGCATCAAAATGCGATTCGGCATTCAGCCAAGAAAACGTTTACCTTATAAGCCCAGCAATTGTGAGTAGCACGGGAATCCCGAACCTGACAATAAAAAAGGCACTGAATAAACTACAAACTGTTTTAACGAATTACCCATCAGCTAAATCAACTCACAGAAGCAGGAGAGATGAACATAATTGAGAAATCATCAACAGTAAATGAAAACAGACCAGCATATTAGACTTGCCACGAAGAATTAATGAAAATGACGTTGAATAAAGAGAGGACCTGGGAAAGGAAAGACATGGCGGATTTCTCGTCGGAAATGGGGCCAGCAACAGCAATAAATTTGCTTTTCTTGATCTCCTTTTCGAAGGTGACCTTCTCTTGAATAGTGGTGAAAGCCCCCGAACTGCCGCGGCTAGTGCTGGCCATGGTGATATTCTTGGCTCTGGCGAAGGAGACGAGGGAGGCGTAGAAATGGCGATTTAGCTTGAGGCGTTGATGGCAGCTGGGGATAGTTACTGCCGCTACCATCTATAATACCCCCTTCGGAAAATTTCTATGATACAGAATGGTCGAAATTCATGCGAGGATCCATCCATATTCCTCATCGCCCCCCAGCCGTCCCAAGTCTTCCCCCTATTATTTTGAATTGAATGATTTTTTTTTTTTTTTTGCCAACTGAATTGAATAAATTATACATACTCCCACCAGATAAATAATATTTAATGTTAATTATAAAAATTAAACAGGATGATTGAAAACGGTAGAAATATGCACAGGTACTTCTTTTATCATAAAAACTCATCGTGAACAACAAATTAAATTTAATATGGGATTTTAATATCTCAAAATTAAAAAATTAAAAGTTTTCAAATTATTTGCAAAATAAGAAATATAAGAGATAACAATTAGGTCCCAAAAAAATTTCTAATTAACAATTAAGTTTTAAAAAAATCTCGTTAAAAACCGTTTAGCTAGGAACCATAACAATTCTTTTTTTCAGGCCTGAAGGAACCATAACAATTCAAACAACTGCAAACATCATGATTTCAATCGTAAATCACTGGAATTAATATATGAAAATGCTTAAAGTACAACTAAGTTCTCATATTTATAACTGTTTAGGTAGACATTTATAACTCATCTTGCAGCAATGTTTTTTTTTTTTTGGGAAATTTAACTATCATTCTAACCGCTCTTTATAATTAAACATTATCTTTTTTATTACTTTGTCTACAAAGACAAGTTGGCTTCAAATTTAAATTAATTTCATTGGTAGTAGGTTCTTTTGTTGAGGATAATACTTAAATCAAGTTTTTTATATCTATTATATTAAGTTCTCCCGCTACAAATAGCCATGCATTCTATTTTTAAAATATTAACATTTAATATCATTTGATTATAAACTCGCATAAAAAAATAAAATACATGATCATGTATAAATATATAATTAGAAAACTTGATATACACAGCTCCACCAAAGTATTCTTCCTTTGCTTATATTGGACCATTCAACTTCGCGGTAAAACTCTCCCACCAAGTATTCAGCATTATTTAAGGTTCTTTTCATGTTGTCAACCTAATTACTGTACAGGCATAGTAACTTGGCCCCAAAAAAAAAGAAGAAAAAAGAATTGAAAAATGTTATTCATGAAGAGATTGGTTGACTGAAAAAAATTGATTTTCACTGTACCCATGGACTCAAATGGTTACCGATATCTCAACTCAAACTCAATAAAAACGTTTGAGCTGACGTATATCCCGACTAGTTCTTCTCACATGTACACCAGAATCTGTCACATTGGTTAGCAGAGACGTACCTTTTAAGGTCACTTCCCCTGCTGCCACTATGACTTCTATTTCTGTTAGCATAAAAAACAGCATTATCTTCTAACTCTCTGTCCTGCCTCAGCCTCCTAGAAGGATCATTACTACCCACTAAATAATCTGTGCCCAAATTTTCACAATACGTGACCAAATTTGACGAGAGCCCATGGTGAGTCTCCCAATTGGGCGCCATCTCACCAAATATGTACTCAGAGAAGTCAGCAGTATTGCCTGAGTCCTTGGTGCTAGCAGTACTGCAAGAACTTGCGTCTGAAGAGCTGAACAGGGAAGAGCTCTCGCTACATGAATCAACCGTTGCGTTTCTATTCCCATAGTGGAATCTCCATTCTTCCGGATATACAAACTCGCTGCTCAAGGGACCTTCACCAGCATTCTGATGAGGGTGCCTGCCTTGCTTAGGCTGTGAGGTGGGAGGAAATGCATTTCCAGCCAACGAGTTTGATCTGGTTTTAGAAGCAGGAATTGCCTCCAAGTTCCTTCTCTTGTACTTTCCAGAGATTGCATTGCTAGTTATTGATATTGGGGGCTTTGGAGAGTGCCTAAATATATTCACATAATCAAGAGTATTGCTGGTCAGAAGAATTTTTCGGAGAAATTAGAAAATTACAGGACATGGCAAAAGGTAATGTTACCTTGCATAAAGAAGCATGTACGCCCTTTGTGACAAAACAGTGGACAATTCAACGGGTGTCACCTAAACAGAACCACAAATGATATCCTCAGTATACTAACAAATGCCTCTCATACCCGGTGTGCGCAATAGTATGAGCACATGAATACAAAGACTACATTGTACTGATTCCAAAACTCGCTAAGGTGATAACTAGAAAATCTAATGCACTCGTGCAAAGGTGTTTCACTCACTTATTTGTCAGTAGGTTAATTTACTAATCATAGAAGTTAGATGAAATATACATTTTAAAATTCATTGCAGTCTTGTGAGTATATTTTGGTTTTTTTTTCCCCCAACAATAGTAAATGAAACATAATCACCCAAAAAAACGCAGCTGAAAAATAAAATTCCAGAAAGTTGCCGAGCACTCAGTCTTTCAATTAACGTATGGTTAGACTTATAACAAATCAGAAGCCACATTTTAAAAAAAGAAAGAAAGAAAAAAAAAAGAGCACATTTTTCCAAATGATACCAAATGCTCCTTTTAATTTCATAATAGCACATAAATGAGAAACCGAAACCAATCCCCTTTCCTATATCTGGACACACTATTGGAATAAAAAGGAGAGGATGCATCTCGGAAGAGCAGTAAGCTTTTACATGACATTGGCTTCAAAAGAATCAACAAAACAGGAATTTGCTTTCCCTCTATTAACTTCAATTCTTAATATATTAAACTTAAATTCAAATGTTTCCTAATGAGTACTTATTGTCAAATAAAAGGACAAGCATGTACATGAGCCAAAACTGGAAAGCTAATGACCACATCATTTATGAAAGCTAATAACTCATTTGAGAGAGAGAGAGAGAGAGAGAGAGAGAGAGAGAGAGAGAGAGAGAGAGAGAGAGAGAGAGAGAGAGAGAGAGGAGATTGACCATGCTGTCATCAATCCTAGACCATTCTTCCTGAAAGTTCTTCACATAGCAGACATAGTGGCCTGAATATGCAGCATTCATGATATCCAAATGGACGACCACTGCATAAAGGTTGTATAATGGAGATTTATCTTTTGTTCCACTCATATACGGAGCCAAATTCAGAACCTCAGGGAACCGCACCAACTTATTCAACTTCTCAAAATTACCAGACTGCCAACATGGACAGGAGAATAAGCATGATCTCGCATTATAAAGAGCCAGCATAAATACATATACACGAAATATAATAAGTGACACGTCAAACTTGGTATCAAATATGTACCTGGAATCTTTTTAACACAATTGTAAGAATATTTGGTGCCTCCAATACTGTCAACTTCTTCCTGGCTTTCTCGTATGATTTACATCTAAGTAAAAAGAAATGATAAATTGCTTCTTAAGATATGCTCCCTTCGCCACAAGATAGGAACGTTGAAAATAGAATGAGAACATAATACGAGAGAGGGGAAACTATAGTGAAATTGCTATAGAAACAGTGATAGTAAGAGTAGTATATTGTACTCGTTAAAAACATGAAACCAAGCATAGGAGCCCATCAACTTTAACAAAGGTCACAATTGTAAGGAAATCAACAAACCTGCCGCAATAATACTTGTTATCTTTCTCCAGGATTTCCGGTGTTGTAAATTGACCAAGAGCATCCTCCAACGTTCCAATGTTCCCATCAATCTCAACAGTAAGATCCATCATTCTCTCATACCTCTCAGATTTTCCAAGGCACCTTAAGCACTTTATCTGTAGTTTGCAGCCAATAAATTGAAATATTGAGGAAAATCATCCCGTTCTCCTTTAATAAAAGTTGGGGGGAAATCTTGAGCAGGCTTAGATAGGAAACCACCTTAGATCGAAGATAGCCCCCAAAAGTGTACCCAACTAGGGTTGTTTCTTCTGCCAATGGAGTTGAGACCCCAGCTTCCTTGAGGCAAATGGATTGCATGCTCTCAACCGCACACCTGCCATTTCAGCAATTTATTGTGTTGCGTAAAACAATTGTGTAACAAAAGTGGCATTTTTCTCACACATGCCAAGGGGAACATGGGAAAAAAATCAGCTTAATCGATTATTTGGCTCACCTCAAAAATTCATGGGCATCTTCCTCCTTTCCATGTCCAAGGTGGCTCCCAATCTTGTGTATTTTAGATAATATCCCAATGGGAGAAAGTGGGTTAGTCCCTTCTTTGCCCTTCTGAATTAAGTATTCAAATTCACACATAAAACACCATCCATTCTTCTGACCTAAGGCCAACATTGCAAAAGTAAATTAGCTAAAATTCAAAATAAATGTACTAGTTAATTTGTCCAAAAGTCAAGAAAGGGTAACTTGCATTGTTTGGAATGTAGCCCATGAAAGAAATAGGAAGTCAATGGCCGAGTATATGCCAAGCACTGGAGTACAGCATTAGCATAACAGCTGCAGAAAACTCATTATTAGCAAAGAGATAAAATCAATATCCAAACTAACACTAGATTAACCCCCCCCCCCTTCTAACCACATAAAAACAAAATATAGTGGCAAACACTAAGTACCAGTAAGAGAACACTGAGAGAATCACCCTTTTATAACAATCGAAACAATTAGCCACAACAAATACCACATTTTAAAAATATGTCACCACAAATTTCCTTGGGGCATACTTGCACAAATTCTTCTGCCCCAGCTATCATACTCATCATATCTTATATTTCAAGGACTATATCTTCCAAGAGGGCGTTTAGGAAAACAAGAACATGACACCTTTAAAACAGGGTAGAATCAGACTCCTAACGCTCTCCTTACCTCCTTCCTTTCACTCTATTTCTAAACGAGACAGTAACATCACAATGTACCAAAAATGGAAAGCCAGAAGAACTCTACAACACCTGTTCCCACAGTTTGTAAGGCCAAAGGGGTATAGCTCCACCTTGTCATGACAGTAGAGTTCCGTAAAGAGTTCATAAGGAAAGCCCATCTGCCAAGACATAGGAAGTTAAAACTCGTAAAACTGACAAACACAAAACTGTCAACTTAAAGGCTATGTTGTCCATATATCAGGTAAACTTATTCTCAACCTCATTTTCAGCAGATATAAGGCTAGACACTGAATCTGTGGAGCTTCTGAACTGCTGGACCACTTTTTGCACAGATGTTTTCAAGCCATTACGAACATTTTGCTGCAGACTTTGCATACCTCCCCCTTTTGCTGGCAAGGCACGATAATTTTCAGATCTTAGAGATTTGGCATGCAGAAGCAAATCCCCTTTAGTAGCTGAGGATAGCACATGGACACTGTATGGTGATTTTCTTGCTTCTTTATGCTTGGATATATGTGGTTCTTCTTTTGCATTAGCAGCTACAGCCTCTGAACTTGAATAATTCATGGAAGGCAAGGGCCTGCTCTTAGACGTATCTGTTTCTGATTTCTCAACTGTGGAAACTTTTCGTTTGTGTACATGGCCAACCAAATTTGCTGCTGCATCATGAGATTTGTCGGTCTTGGTTTTTGGCAGTTTTGATCTAGGAGCAGTATCATCAGCAATATGACTAGAAACCGTCTTACTTTTTTTGCTTGCACTAGAGTGTTTATTTTCAATATTCACTGAACTTCTAGCGTCTATGGGAAAAGAGGTGGTCGGCACTGTCTCAATGGCATGAGAAGATGCCTCAGCTGTACTATGACATACAGGTTTTGCCAATTTGCTACGATAATCAATGTCAGATGATTTGCTTTCAGCAACAGATGGACTAAAGCTGGAATATGAATTATTGGAAGAAGCAGTACCAGCATGTGTTCCTTCAGAGTCAGCAGAAGGTCTAACTACATTACATACCATAAATGATGCTTCACAAAACATAATACAATTTTCAAGCAAAGCCATTACCATAAGCATCAGACTGTGTACCTGATACTGCAACCCTGTTAGCATTACTTTCCTCTCTGAGTTGCACAGGGAAAATTGGAGGGGAACATTCATCCTTGTGGCCTTGTCTCCAGTGAATAATTTGACACTTGCCAGAACTACAATAAAGCATGCTTGTGAAAATGAAGAAAAACTACGATCATAAAATAATATGTCCAAAATGATGGCTTCAGACATGTAAATATAAACGCCAGAGGCTTAGGCGAAGACTAGAGATGTTGAGGAATGTGACTTTGTCGAGTCATTGCGACAAGGTACAAAAGGTAAGAAGGCTGGCCCAAATTGACTTGCACGCAAATTGCAAACAAAACATTCCAAATTTTTTTTTTTTTACCCTCAAAATATCCATAACTCTGGACACAAGGAAAGGGTAAGCTTGATAGCTCAAAACTTAAGGAACATGCTCCTTAATTCATTCTTTAATTTCCCCGCCATTAGAGTTCTCAGTACAAATAAGGACACAGGACCAACCAGTCAAAAAGAGCAAACTGCAAGGAGAATCAAGGCATCTTGCATCAAGCAGACAAATAGCAAATAGAACTCTCAAGCCCAGTTCTTGATTACGCCAATTCAATATTGATAGGTCGATATGAAAATTTATGGGAAATCGGAACACCAAAGTCTAAACATGTGCGTCAGGGAACGATAACAAGGTGTTCCTTTAGAACAATACCTCGTCTTATAGCAACACTGGCAACACATGGAGAAGATGATCCATGTAAATTACCATTGCTCCACAAAAACAAGATCCAACTCCGCCCATATCCTTTCTTAATTAGTAACTAGAGAAATTCCCATCCGTCCCTTCCACTTAAAATCTGTAACAATATCCTCTTAAGCTTAAGACAACCTATTAACGGAACAGAGAAGTTCCCACAAAAATAAAGTACTGCAAATGGCCACACGGAGACACATGTTCAAGCATTACTGAAGTTCAAATTGAAAGTGCGAAAGACTCTAGGAAAGAGAACGAACCAGTAGCGAACAGCCTTGCACTTGGAGCAGCGCATGGTAGTTGGGGAATAACAGACGGCACATTGATACTCGCGGGAAGCTGGAACAAAACTGGACTCCACTGACGCCTCCATTTCTGCGATAGCGGCCTCTTGAGACGCCATATCGACGAGCCTTATGATCTCCTCTTTTCTAACCTCAGCATTCCTCCACATGTGACGAATCACCAAAAAAGTGACCAACAAGAAGACATACAGTAGGCCCTGAAACCCTAAAAGCTCAAGGATGAACATCTCTTTTTAGCCAGCACCCAGGATCAGGCCAGAACATAAAATGCAGAAAATGGCAATCTTGCTATACATAGATTCGTCGACGACAGAGGCAGCAGTGGAGGGGAAGAAACCAATGAAGCAACGGTGGCGGGCGCCGAAGGAGGCGGAGTAGGGAAAAGGAGGAGCAAAAGGGGGAATTGGGAAGGGAAGTGGGAGTAATAGAGGTGAGGAAAGAGTGGGGGCATCTGGATTGTGGAGACAGACAGGAAGAAGGAGGGCGGGGATGCGCAGAGTGTGGTGAGAAAAATTGGGTCTGGCTCTGAAATTGATTTTAGAGCGAGACTGACATGGTGAATTGCGAATATGCGCGAGACCAATCTCTTTGTCGTTTGTCTTGTCGTGGTAATTGTAAGGACATCTTTTGCACTGCAACTATGACTGGGAAATGCACAGGCATTGTGCTGTGCGTTTGGACAAGTCATTTTGTGCCCATGTGTAAACGTCCTTATGAGTCGTGACTCATGCCCTCAATAGGGAAAAAAAATAATTTTTCTCCAATCTGATAAAAAAGATATGATTTTTTTGGATCCATAGCCTTCGAATCCGCGACAACATTTGACAAGCTCCAACGTTGGGCTGAATCTGGGGTCATAATTTTGGCGGGAAAAAAATATATTTATTGGTTAAAAAAAGAGCTTATAGGCAGACACCCATGTACAGAGATTCAAACAAACCAAAACCGACAGAACAGCAAAGTTTACAAGCCACAACGATAGAGGGGGGAAAAACCAAAAAAACTAAAAGAAGATTAAGGCAAACGCCTCCATATTGCATTTGTAATTTCTGTACTGCACTGATCATAATAACGTAACAGCTAGAAAATTGGTCACCATGGTTCAATTCTCACTGGCAATTTCAGGTCGCAAAAAAAAAAGGAAAATTACACTCAGGTCCCACATAACATAATTAATATCAAAAAAGTCCCTGAAAATTGCGAAATAATTCTGAAGTCCCTAGGGACCTGTGTGTAATTAATTCTAATTATGAAATTATCTACTTACCCTTATTAATTTGAACCTATTTACAACCTCAATAGTGGCTGTTAACAACCCAAGAAAAGGTGGTTAACAACCTCAGCAACGCCCCTGGCATCCCACAGAGTGAGTTGTCAGGAGCACTGTCGAGGTTGTCAATCACTTCTTTTCGGGTTGTCAACAATCATCTCACAGAGTGAGTTGTCATGAGCACTGTCAAGGTTGTTAATCATTTCTTCTCGGGTTGTCAACAGCCACTGTTGAGGTTGTAAATAAATTGTTGCAATAAAATTAATAGGGGTAAGTAAGTAATTTCACAATTAGAATTAATTACACACAGGTCCCTAGGGACTTCAGATTCATTTTGCGATTTCCAGGGACTTTGTTGATATTAATTGTGCTCCATGGGACCTGAGTGTAATTTTTCCAAAAAAAAATCTCGTTGGCAACTTTACACACACATCTGCGCCACTGAATCATTATTTTATAATTTTTATTTTCTTTTCTTTGAAAATGATTGGACTGGTTCTTACTTCTTGTATCTTATTCTTTGGTCGTTCTGGCTTTAGAGCAAATTATATTAGTGCAAACGATATGAGACCTGCTTTAAAATATTGTTCAAATGGACAAACAGCTAGTGCATGTAGGGTCAAGTTAGCGAGAGTTGAAAGAAGTGATATTTAAATATGTGAGGGTTAGATCTAAATAAAAAAGTTAGTCATTCATAACGTAGTGAATCAAAGTTTAAATCTATCTACATTTAGTATTTAACAATATCTTAAACAGTATTATTTCTAATAAAAAAATACTTGTGTTTAGCCAAAAAAAAGTGATTATTTTGGCTTCTTTTTCTATGTCAAGTTGACGGCAACTAGGAGCAAAATTCTGTCATGTAGTTGCACGAATATTTCATAGAAAATGATAGATCATGTAGAATGGTATATGTGATTTGCTCGATATCAAAAACTTCTTGTGGGTTAGTTTTCCTATGTGAAAACAAAAATCATTTAATAATGAGGGATGTACGAGCGATACTAGCAAAATTATTTACTGCTCGGGGTAGGAAAGGTTCCATGAAAAATTACTGAAACACAGGAAGAACGAATTGTGCAGCTTTAGCCATTGGTGAACAATTATTATTGACGCGCCACAAGCAGATAACGTCGCTTTGGCCGAGTGGTTAAGGCGTGTGCCTGCTAAGTACATGGGGTTTCCCCGCGAGAGTTCGAATCTCTCAGGCGACGTTTCTGGTTCTTTTCCCTTTTTTTTTTTGGAAAAATAAATTTCATCATGGAGGATGCAACAGAGGGCAGGCGGAGGGGGCAATCGTCCTTGCAGAGGACAAGGGCAAGCTAAGAGTAGGACCCCAAGAATTCGATGCCCTCCGTTCACGCACGCCTCTTAACCACTCACCCCCACCTCCTTCGTCCTCTTCCCTCTGTCTTTGTTCTTTTCTTCCATTATTGGTCTCTGCCTTTCCCTCTCATTACAATGTTGCATTCATTTAGTCAGGGTCTCATCCCACCTGTTTTGTCTTCTCTCATTTTTGTCCACTATCACCTTATCTATTCTTCCGTATGTATTAATGAACTACCGGGAGTGAAGTTAAAAGACTATATTAGATGAAAATTAACTCATTATTTATATAGAAAAAGTAAAAAAAAAATATTAAATGCTCTCAATAATAGTAAACTAGACTTATAAATGTATAGATATTCTAGGTAAAACCAATAAAATTAAAATAAAAAAAAAGGAGAGAAACACAGTCCAGTAACCGCGCACACTCCTGCTTCCTTCCAAAAGTGACTTTGAATTGCGTCCTAAATTAATTGTCCAAACTCAACATTTTTATCTCGTAAATATATCTGAGAATGCAAGGGTCCCACACAATCTCTTTGCCATAAATTGGTTTTTGGCTATATTTGCATTCCGCTGTCGCTCATACCAATCAATTCGTTTCTTCGTTGCGTTTGTGTCCTCTTATGGTTTCTCTTGCTTGTTCTCGTACTACTATTTCTCAATGGCCTAACGTTCCTCACTCTTCCTCCATCCATCACCTCTGTCCTTCTTCTCCTTTCCTAACATTAACCCTAGCTGGCACTCCTCCTGTATCTTCCTCTACAGTCTCCCTCCATATAGTTTCCCCCCCCTCCCTCGTTGCTTCCTGTTTGGTTCCCAAGAAAATTCATTCCATATGACTATCAAAGGTTTTGTTGAGGGAGGCATCGCTTCCATCGTCGCTGGATGCTCCACCCACCCTCTCGACCTCATCAAGGTCCGAATGCAGCTTCAGGGCGAAACCCACGCTCCGACCGTTCACAACCTCCGACCCGCACTCGCCTCCGGCAGCGTCGGGCCACCTCCGGCTCGTATTGGTCCTATTGCAGTCGGCGTTCGCATCATCAAACAAGAAGGTGTTGCCGCTCTTTACAACGGCGTCTCCGCCACGGTCCTCCGCCAGAGTCTCTACTCCACCACCCGAATGGGACTCTACGATTACCTCAAGCATAAGTGGTCCGATCAGAAAGCCGGAGGCAACATGTCTCTTTCCAGGAAGATCGCCGCCGGTTTGTTGGCTGGAGGTGTGGGGGCAGCAGTTGGAAACCCGGCGGACTTAGCCATGGTTCGCATGCAAGCCGACGGCCGTCTTCCGCCAGCTCAGCGGAGGAACTACAAGTCCGTGGTGGACGCCATTGTACGAACCGTGAAGCAAGAGGGAGTAACTAGCCTGTGGAGAGGCTCGTCGCTTACGGTGAATCGCGCTATGCTGGTGACGGCGTCGCAACTAGCGTCGTACGACCAGGTCAAGGAGGAGATACTGAAGAAGGGGACGATGAGCGATGGGCTCGGGACCCACGTGACGGCGAGCTTTGTGGCGGGTTTCGTGGCGGCGGTGGCAACAAACCCGGTGGACGTGTTGAAGACGAGAGTGATGAACATGAAAGTGGAGGAAGGTGGGAAGCCGCCGTACTCCGGCGCCATAGATTGCGCCGTTAAGACGGTGCGAGCAGAGGGTCCGATGGCGCTCTATAAAGGATTTATACCGACGATTTCAAGGCAGGGACCCTTCACCGTGGTGCTGTTTGTGACGCTCGAAGAGGTTCGCAAGTTGCTGAAGGATTTCTGAGGGACAGAACTTCCGTGAAGGGATGGACGATGATCCCCACAGCTTCGATTAAAAGTGGTTAAAAGAAGTATTAAGCACTTAATTTTTGTCTTAATCTTTGCCATCTTACTATATATTATTGAAATTTTGACAAAAATTAGTCTTTTCAAGCATTATTCAGTTTAAATACAGTATAATTCCATTAGTTTTAATTGTTATATGATAGTGATCTTATTAATACCATCAGATTAATACTCCTCCGGTCCTTAATATAAGATCCAATTATTGAGTTGGTTTTGGTCCTAAATATAAGACCCATTTCTCATATTTTTTTAATTTTCTCTAAATTACCCTATAGATATTCCCTAAACCATAATCAAGTAGAAGAGGGAGAAAGATATTAAGAAAGATGATCATGGTGTTTTAGGAAAAACATGTCACATTTCTTATAATTAACTAACTTACCTAATTTCTTTAATCTAATCAAATTAGTCAAATGGGTCTTATATTAAGGACCGGAGGAGTACAACTTTAATTATTAATACATAGAAGGATGAATACGAATTAAGTAGAGGGTTGGAGGGAGAAGGATTTGTGTGGTGATATGAAGATGGGCCAAAGCTTGCGAGGAATGGGCCAGGAAGTTTGGGCTGGAAGGAAAGACTTGAGGGATGATAATTTTAATTAATTATATAAAGAGAAAATCATGACCTGAGTAGGGGTAGGGCATGGAATTTGACCCTCTTATGTTTTTCGACTGTCGTCTTCTTCTTTCTCACTGCTTCATCTCGGCCCCCCTCTTGCAGTCCTGAACACTGCATAAAAATCAATCTGGGATATTCAATATATTTCATAATTTTCTATCGTGTCAATTTTCAATTCTGAATCACTGAGAGAAGAAAGTGACGCCTACCACTTTTACCACAGAACCATTTTTCCGAAGGATTCTCTTGCGCACAATTATAAACATCGTCCCTAAGCTTTCTTTAAAACTTTGTTAGAGATCTAGAGATCAAATAGACAGATCATATAATTCTCTTGAGTATCCCATAGTATTCTTAATAGATGAACTAGATAATTAATTTATATATATTAAGAAAATAAATCTTGTTAGTTATTTATAATAAATGTGTATTAATTTTTTTTAGAATAATTTTTTGGATAATGTGCACTGTAAGTATTTTTATTATATGAAATTAATAAGGATATTTTAAGGAAAAATTATAAAATTAAAAAAAAAGTGAAATAAGACTTTGTATTTAAGATCAAATCAAAATTTTACGTGTTGCTTGACAGTGAACTTCACATCCAACTCTCAGTTTGACCCGCAGATATTTCTCACCAAATTCTTGAGGGAAGACATGTGCGTATTATGCCATTCTCGCAAGCTATATAATTATGGATCCACCTTCTCTCCTCTCCTCTCCTCTCCTCTACCCTTCCTATCTATTGCCTCTATGCTAAACGCACCGTTTCCAAAGTCAAATTTGTTGTCACCTCCTTGCGTTTTGTTGCGCCGAGGGGACGGATGGGTGAGAGACGAGCGAGCCACCGAACCTCAAAAAGTTGATAGTGATGAAATTTCAAAAGAGGAAAACTTGATGATAAAAAAATCTTTTATATAAGCACAAGTCAGCATAAATTTTTTTTATTAAATCTTGTTATCATTACTCAGTATTTATTTTTTTCACTAATTTTTATTTACAAAATATAAAAATATTTTATATACCCCAAAATCACATTCTCGATTTGGTTTCTTCTTCTTTTTGACCAGGGAATTTGATTTCTTCTTTTGTTTAATTTTAATGCTTAACATTTTATAATTATCTATAAATTATGAACATTATACTTAACATTTTATTATTATAGTTATCTATAATAATAATTAACATTTTATTACTCTTTCAATCTTCAATATAAGATCCAATTAATTAATTCGAATAAACTAAAGATGTTAGTTAAATTAGTTAATATGATATGTCTCTTCTAAAATATTCTAAACATCTTTCTTAATTTTTCTCTCCCTCTCTTACCTGATTATTATCTGAAAAATTTCAATAGGGTTAATTTAAGAAAAATTAATAAACATGTAAAATAAGATTAATATTAACTCTCCAATTAGATCCTATATTAAGGACCGAAGAAGTACTAATTATGAATATTTTAACTGAGTACAACTTCATTCTTAAATTTTAAGCCAGTTGTATTATTTCAGCTGAATTTTGATTTGATGCAATTCAGTTTCTACAGTCTTAACCATTTAAAATTTTTAGTCTCTAAATTTGATAAAATATATAATTTTATCTTTTAAAATATACGAAATGAAATTAGTTTGCTTAATTATTAGCCGAATTCTCTCGGAGTAATGAGAATCCTCGCCTATCTATTACTATTACTACGCTGGGGAATTGCATTGTGGGGGAAAACATGGATTTTTGTGAGGAATAATGCTTCGGATATGATTTCACGGCGGAAGGCAGGATCTGTTGGGGCCCATCTCCCCTCCCATAGCTTGGAATTATGTAAAGGACTGTTAACCTGTTGGTCAACCATTTCCGTTGGGCTTCAATGATTTTGAGAAAAAGAAAAATAAGAGAAGTAACTGAGTTAAGTTCACACTCAGGTCCAAAAAAAAAAAAAAAACTGAGTTAAGTTCACCCATAGGGAAGCACGTGCCTAGCAGCCTTCATCATATGCCTCAGCTGTTTGGAGCATGGCATTTCTGAAAAAATGGAAACCTCAAATTTTCAACCCAACAAAAAAAAGAAGAAGAAGGAAGCAACCTCAAACAAGCTTCCAGGAGATGAAACCAGTGAAGCCACAAATCTATCTGCGGACGTTTGTACTAAATAACTACTAGTAATTGGTGAGTGTTCTTACGATAGATTTTGGTCCTCCACAGACAATGCAAGCATCAATTTGCACCTTCAAAGATGTTTTACATCACAAATTGAAATACAAGAAAGCGAGTCAAAACAAGCAAATTGGTACAAATTTGCTTCTTTTGATAAGTCAATGAAGAGGTCCAACTCTCTCTCGGCCAAGAATCACGAGAAGGAGGAAGGAGGAGCGGATGGGATTACGATGCAGGAGGAGGATCAAGAGAGAAGGAGGGAAACGAAGAAGGGGAAGAGGGATGGAGAGCATAGAAAGAATACTCTCTAAAAGAGATAAACTTAACAGTTAATTTATTTTAATTCTTAAAGCCCACAAAATGAGATGGGGTAGAGATATAATCTCAACTCTAATCTTAAGAACTAAAAGACGAACATTCCAGGTGGCCCGGAAAAAAAGCAGAACATTCTAAAATACAATTAGAAAATATGATAAAAAGTTCATAATTACGATAAAACAGCTGCCCTGAGATAAAATAGTTGACAGTCTCCGAATTTGGTTCAGATCACAGCGTTCATCATTTCCAAATCTACCGTCAAGAAGGACAATAGAATGACTTCAAGCATGCTTCTTGGCGTTGGCGGACATTTGAGGGCTCTTCCCAAGGTCGTGAGGGGTAAGCAAACCTCGGAGAGTTGCCAATAATCCTACAGCATAGTAAGGGCCGTATATCACGAGTAGCTTAGCAGATGCTCTTCCGGAACCCACCATTTCTGTTAATGTAGGAACCTGAAACGCAGTGTTCATCAAAACATGAAATCACAGAACACACATATATATGTACAGATCTTTGAAAGATCAGGTGATTAATTAATTATACATACCATGGAAGCAGTCATAGAGCCGCCGTAGATCAAGAGAGTGGTCCTGAGCCAGGGCTTGGAAGTCAACAAGCCGTAAAAATTGCCAATAACGAGTGGCATTTGGTAGGCGATTTCATGGAAGACGATTCCGACGAAGAAATATGGCTTCTCTATCATGAGATAGTGGCCAGAATAGCGGAGGAACCAGTCGCTGAGTTGGACGAGGAAGCGGGGGTAGTACTCGCGAGGTATGAAGACTTGAGTATCCAGAGCAGGAACTCCCAGAATCAATGTCACCCAGAAGAACATGAGGATGGGGTCTATAACTTTTACCAGAGAACCCATTTTCCATAGAATTGAACAAGCCAACTCTATTCTCCAGTCTCAAGATTCAGAAAATGGGGCTCTTATGAGGAAAGCATGCAAAGGGAGTGGGACAGGCACGGGGATAGGTGTTTGTTATGACTCATTATTGTTGCTTCAGTAGTGGCCCACCGTTTGGATGGTAGGGATCAGAGAGAGAAAACGAAGTGTAGTCAAAATCAATTAAAATATATAAAATAATCCTGATTTAAAATTTAATAATTTTCACATTTTTTTAAATAAAATTTTCCTTTTTTAATAACAAAATAAACTTCAGAGTCTTGCCACTCTTGAATCTGTCCACCATGTGCCAAAATTAGCATGCAGTCTATAGTTTAGTAGCCAATTGACAAAGTCATCTATTAGTCAGTGTCGCGCCACCTCCGGCTCGTGTTGGTCCTATTGCCGTCGGGCGTCGGCGTTCGCATCATCAAACAAGAAGGTGTTGCCGCTCTTTACAACGGAGCCTCCGCCACTGTCCTCCGCCAGAGTCTCTACTCCACCACCCGAATGGGACTCTACGATTACCTCAAGCATAAGTGGTCCGATCAAAAAGCCGGCGGCAACATGTCGCTTTCCGGGAAGATCGCCGCCGGTTTGTTGGCTGGAGGTGTGGGTGCAGCAGTTGGAAACCCGGCGGACTTAGCCATTGTTCGCATGCAAGCCTTCACATAAGCAGAATTGGGTAGGACAATACCCTTGCGTGATAGCCAGCCCAAGGTTTGGCCATACCCATAAAAAGTCCTAATGAGTTTGGACCGGATAGGACGGGCTTTTGTGCCAAAAAAAATCAATATACTACATTAATTAACTACTATTTTTTATTTTAATTATAAGACTTTGTTTGTAAACTACAAATAAGATTTTATAATTAAGATCATAGGTAGTATTAACTAATTATTTATATTTCTCTAAATAATCTAAGGTAACTTTATACTAAAATAGCAACTTGGCCTGCATTTAGTTATTTCTAATTAGTTTACTATTAAACTACATAAAGGAGTGGACTATGACAAGAAAAACGTTATTAGTATATTTTATTAAACTTAATTGCTTTTCTGGTTTTTAAAATTTCTTAATACTCTTAAATGCTCATAAGAGGATGGAATCAGTTATATTTTTTAAAAAAATCTCTTTGTTGTGGTTTAGTAAATTTTTAAAGTATCCTATTCAGTTTTTAATTGTAACCAAAAAGAGAAAGCAATTTTAGAAAAACAAGAAACAAAACAAATTTCAAAATAATTCAATTATCCTTCTATGGGCATTATATCTAAGTCATGCTCAAAATAAACTATATATAATTACTTATATGCCAATATACAAATTGCCAATGGCCATAATATTTGCATTAAAAAAAAGGCCATACATATCTCAATAAATGATAAGACGTCTGATTCTTATAATCATTTGAAAATAAAAGCAAGTATAGTAAACATTAAATAATGATACAACAATACGTTTGATTTATGAGGGAGGTGAATAAAATATATAAATAAAATGTCTGGCCTTGTCCGACAATTTGTCTGGCCCAAATATGCCCAACATTTTTTTGGGCCAATTTTTTAGGGCAAGAGGCATTTTTTGTGTGGGTCTAGATAGGCAACCAGGCTTTATGAACGCTTATAGGGGTAAGGCATGGAATTTGACCCTCATGTGTTTTCCCACTATGGTCTTCTTCTTTCTCACTACTTCATCTCTGCCTCCCTCTTGCACTCCTGAACACTTCATAAAAATCAATATAGGATATTCAATATATTTTATAATTTTTTATCTTGTCAATTTTTAATTCTTGGTCATTGAGTGATCAACTTTTACCACATAATCATTTTTCCAAATGCTTCTCTTGCGCACAATTATAGGCATTGTCCCTCAGCTTTCTTCAAGACTTTGTCTGTTAAAGATCTAGAGATCAAATAGATTGAGGAGTTCAGTCATCTCAAATCATATAGTTCTCCTAAGCACTCCGTAGCATTCTTAACATTTGAGTTGGATAATTAATTTGTGGATATCAAGAAAATAAATTGAGTTAGTTATTTATAACAAATGTATATTGATTTTTTAAGAATAATCTTTCTGATCATATGCATTGTATAACTATAGAATTAATTAAGATATTTTAAGAAAAACTATAAAATTAAAAAACGAAGTGAGGTGACTCCTTGTATTTAAGATGAAATCAAATTTCTGGTCTAGTTGCATGTCTCTTTACACATGTCCCTCATGTATTGCTTGATAGTGAATTTGACATCTAATTCTCAGTTTGACTTGCAGAAATTTCTCACCAAATTCTTGAGGGAAGACGTGTGCATATTATGCCATTCTCGCAAGCTATAGTAAATTAGTAATGGATCCACCTTCTCTTCTATAATCTCTACCCTTCCTATCTGCTGCCTTTCTGCTACCTTCAAACGCACCGTCTCCAAACTCAAATCTCTTGTCACCTCCTTGCGTTTTGCTGCACCAGGGAGAGGGATGGGTAAGAGATGAGTGAACCACCGAACTTCAAAAAGCTGATGGTGATGAAATTTTAAAAGGAGAAAAACTTCATAATAAAAAAAATCTTTTATATAAACACAAGTCAGCATGAAAGTTTTTTCATTAAATCTTATTATCATTACTTAGTATTTATTTTTTTTCTAATTTTTATTTATAAAACATAAATATATTTTATATCTCCAAAAATCACATTTTTGATTTGGCTTCTTCTTTTTTTTGACCAGGGAATTTGATTTCTTCTTTTGTTTAATTTTAATACTTAGCATTTTATACTTACAGTTATATATAATACTTAAAATTTAATTAGTTTTCTGGTCTTTAATACAAGAAGTAATTAATTAATTTGAATAAATTAATAATATTAGTTAGATCAGTTAATATAATATTTTTTTTTCTAAAACACCCTAACCTTATGTTTGGTACGAGGGACTTGAAGGGAAAGAAAAATTTTAATAAGCTCAATTTATAAAAATTAAAGAAGTAGGATTCTGAAATTTTGATAAAAAGAATATACAAGATAAAAGAAGAAGAGAATTTAATTACAAACTTTTAACCTCACTTCTTCAATTTTTTAAATCAAACTCATTAAAATTTTTTCTTCCTTTCCTTCCCCTCCGTTTCCCTCATACCAAACTGACGATAAACATCTTCTTTAATTTCATCCCTCCCTCTCCTACTTGATTAGGGTTAATTTAGAAAAAAAATTGATAAATATGTAAAATTGTTTTTATATATAGGACCAATATTAATTTCACAATTAGTTTTTATGTTAAGAACCCGAAGAGTACTAATTATGAACATTTTAACTAAGTGCAACTTCATTCTTAAATTTTAAGCCATTTGTATTTCAGTTTCTGAATTTTGATTTGATGCAACTGAGTTTCTATAGTGTTAATCATTTAAAATGTTTAGTCTCTAAATTTGATAAAATATCTAATTTTGTTTTTTAAAATATACGGACTAAAATTCGTTTGCTTAATCATTAGCCGAATTCTCTAGGAGTAATGAGAATCCTCTCTTATCTATTGCCATTAGCATGCTGGGGAGTTATATTATGGGGAAAACGTGGATTTTTTGTGGGGAATCATAATGCCTCAGATACGATTTCACGGCGAAAAGCAGAATCTGTTGGGGCCCATCTCCCCTCCCGTAGCTTGGAATTACGTAAAGGCGTGTCACTGTTGGTCAACCATTTCCAAAAGGAGTACTAAATAACTACTAGTAATTGGTGGGTGTTTTTACGATGGATTTTGGTCCTCCAAAGATAATGCAAGCATCAATTTGCACCTTCCAAGAAAGCAAGTCAAGACAAGAAAATTGGTACAAATGTGCTTCTTTTGATAAGTCAATGAAGAGGTCCAACTCTCTCTCGGCCAAGAATCACGAGGAGGAGGAAGGAGGAGCGGATGGGATTATGATGCAGGGGGAGGTTGAAGAGAGAAAGAGGGGAACAAAGAAGGGGAAGAGGGATAGAGAGCAAAGAAAGAATACTCTCTAAAAGAGATAAACTTAACAGTGAATTTATTTTAATTCTCAAAGCCTACAAAATGAGATGGGGTTTAGATATAATCTCCACTCTAACCTTAAGAATTTAAAGCAGAACATTCTAAAATACAATTACAAAATATGCTAAAAAGTTCATAATTACGATAAAACAGCTGCCCTGAGATAAAATAGTTGACAGTCTCCGAATTATGGTTCAGATCACAGCGTTCATCATTTCCAAATCTACCATGAAGAAGGACAGTAGAATGACTTCAAGCATGCTTCTTGGCGTTGGCGGACATTTGAGGGCTCTTCCCAAGGTCGTGAGGGGTAAGCAAACCTCGGAGAGTTGCCAAGAATCCCAGAGCATAGAAAGGGCCGTACGACATGAGCAGCTGAGCAGGTGCTTTTCCGGAACCCACCATTTCTGTTAATGTCGGAACCTGAAACGCAGTGTTCATCAAAACATGAAATCACAGAACACACACACACATATATACACAGATCTTTGAAAGATCAGGTGATTAATTAATTATACATACCAAGGAAGCAGTCAGAGAGCCGCCGTAGATCAAGAGAGTGGTCCTGAGCCAGGGCTTGGAAGTCAACAAGCCGTAAAAATTGCAAATAACGAGTGGCGTTTGGTAGGCGAAGTCATGGAAGACGATTCCCATGAAGAAATAGGGCTTCTCTATCATGAGATAGTGGCCACTTTCACGGACGAGCCACTCGTTGAGTTGGATGAGGAAACGGGGGTAGTACTTGACAGGTATGAAGATTTGAGTATCCAGAAAAGGAACCACAATAAGCAATATCACCCAGAAGAACATGAGAATGGGGTCTATAAGTTTTACTAGAGAACCCATTTTCCAGAGAACTGAACAAGCCAACTCTATTCTCCGCTCTCAAGATTCAGAAAATGGGGTTCTTATAAGGAAAAGATGCGCAGGGAGCGGGACAGGTACGGGGATAGGTGTTTGTAATGACTCATTATTGTTGCTTCAGTAGTGGTCCACCGTTTGGGTGGTAGGAATCAGAAAGAGAGAATCAAGTGTAATCAGAGTCAATTAAAATATATAAAATAATCCTGATTTAAAATTTAATAATTTTCACTTTTTTAAAATGAAATTTTCCCTTTTTTATAACAAAATAAACTTGCCACTCTTGAATCTGTCCGCCATGTGCCAAAATCAGCATGCAGTCTATGGTTTATTGGCCAATTGACAAAGTAATCTACTCATCAGTATGTGCCTTGCGTGGGTCAAGCTTCATTGTTTCATTGCCAGCTACAGGGTAACTCATGACAGATTATGGGTGCACAACGGGATCTCGTGTAATCCGATGCTCATGAACAATTATTAAATCAAAATTAAAAATAAATATAAATACTTGATTTTCTTTCCCCTAATCTTATGAATCAATGAAAATATTCAGATGAAGCAATTAATTTTTTTTACTACTAAACACAAGTATTTTGTGATTAAAGACAATTATTTTCGATGTAATAGATTTTGTTGCTAAACTTTATTCAATGGATTTTGATTTTGAACGAAGTTCTGTTTGCATGTTATTTTGAGGGAAGGAAACTTGTTTATCATCCTTATACACGTAGGCACAGTTATTTAGGAAAACAATTACTCCTCCTGCACTTGATATAAAATTTAATTAACTAATTTGAGTAGATTAAGTATATTAGTTGATTTAGTTAATATGATATGTTTTTTTAAAAAAATCCTAAACATCTTTCTTAAGTCCTTTTCCCTTTCTCCTATTTGATTATTGTTAAAGGAATAATATCAATATGGTTGATTGTGAAAAAAATTGATAAACATGTGAAATAGATATTTTATATGGGACCAACATCAACTTTCTAATTAAATCTTGTATTAAAGACTGAAGGAATATTTATCTTCAAGAACGAACCCCTTTGTTCATGAGTCAAGTGTCTTTTGCAAGAACCATTTTAGTTGATAAGATTTAAACATTAATTTTTTTGCCTTCAAACCATGCTATGTCTGATCAAGACATGGGATTTGCAGAAATATTAAGTATAATCAAACAGTGGTGTTACCAACACATGTTACCTTCAGACTCTCTATTCCACGACCCAAACTGGACCCTAAGTGATTGTTTAGAATACTTATTATAAATATTTTATAAAAATCAAGATAAAATTTCTCTTACATACCTATCTAAATTAATGATTTGTTATATATAACTAGTTTTATTATTTTTTTAATTTGTCCAAATTAGTGAATTAACTTTTGTATCAAGTACCAAAGTTAGTAACATGTACTTTACTCATGTTTTTTACCTATTGCTTGACAGTGAATTTCACACCTAATTCTAAAGTCCGACTTGCGGATATTTCTCATCTAATTTTTGAGTGAAAACGTAAAAATGGTAGTTTTATTTGCTCTCTTCCTGTTTATTCCAGTGGCCGCATTATTAGTTTATGGCTATGCTTAATCAGTCGAACTCTTTAGGAGAAATGAGAATCCCGCTCTAATCTAATAATGTTTGAGAATTATGGGGAAAACATGATTTTTGAAATAAAAAATACTACTTCCTGTCCTTAATATAAGTACTTATTTAATTTTTATTTTGATTCTAAATATAAGACCTCAATTTACTTAGGCTGTGTTTGACATCGCGTTTCATGGCCTAAACGTACGTCTCCACCGGTAAAAGTTACTTTTGGGATTTTGAAGTTGTTTGGATTGACTTCTTTTTGTGATGGGCTTATGGGGTCTAATGAGCTATTGGGCAGAAGCTACTTTTTTTGGCTTTTGGAGTGATGAGCGGTTGGGGGTGAGGGACGGTGGGGTGTGCAGGAAAGAAAAAAAAAAGAAGGAGAAGAGATGATGATACTGGACATGAATAGTTTTTTTTTTTGACATTCACATGTTGTAAAAGTGGAACAATAAATTAAGGATAATATTTTTTTAGTAAATACTGAACATAAATTATCACAAAAGTAAATACTAACGTAAAATTGGAAAAAAAAAAGAAGAACCATGCTATTTTTTCATTTATTTACTTAATACTCCTCCGGTCCTAATTATAAGACCCAATTGACTTATTTGAGGAAATTAAAAAAGTAAGTTAAGTTGGTTATTTATAATAAATAAGTGTTGTCATTCCTAAAATATCCTTGCTAATTAAGTATATTGGCTAAAACTATCATTATTAGAAGGATTATCTTGAAAAAAAATGCATAAATATAAGAGACAAAATAGATTGGGGTCTTATAATTAGGACCAAATAAAAAGTCAAATAGGGTCTTATAATAAAGACCGGAGGAGTATTTTTTTTTGTAAAAAAAGATATCTTTTTGTTGTGGGCTTTTGGGAGAAGTAAACTTTCGGTGCGTTTTGGGGTGTTGTGGGCGGTGAAAGAAACCATTAGAAAATTTATGGTTGTGTTAAAAATTTTTTACCCGCCTGACCCTCACCCCTGCATGAATATTCTCTCACCTCAATAATAAAACAAAATCACAAGTTCACAACACACACACTCCTCCGTTGGAAAATTGTCACATTATATATATAATTCCTTTATAACAATAAATTAAATTTTCTTATTTTTAATAATTTTATTTTCAGTACTTTTTTTAAAATGGCCACATTATACATATAGTTTTTTTTCTAATAATAAATTAAATTTATTTAATTTTAATAATTTTATTTTCCTTCTTAAAAAATAGTCACATTATATATATATATATATCTAATATTAGATATATACTATTTAATAAAATTCATGTCCTTTTAAGTCATTTTATATCCAAACTTACTTTTATATTTATCATCCAAACAAGTTTCAGCTTCTCAAACTGACTTTTTTTCAAAATCCAATCCAAACATAAATCACATTACCCTATCTGACTTTTATCCAATCTGACTTCTGTAAAAGTCAGATTGAAAAAAAAGTTACTTCTCCACTGCTAATCCAAACATACCCTTAGTCTCTTATATTTATCTATTTTTTTTCCAAAACAATTCTTATAGTAATAGTAGTTCAAACCAATATACTTTATTAATAAGAATATTTTAATAAAGACAACATCTATTTATAATAATTAACCAACTTAATCAATTTTTTTAATCCACTCAAATTAGTTAATTAGTTTTTATATTTAGAGTTGATAATTGTAACAATTAATGCTTAGGATATGATTTCACGATGACAAGCAGAATGTGCTGTGGCCCATAGCTTGAAATTACGTAAAGGAGTGCTCACCTAATGTTCAACCATTTCCGTTGGTCTTTTCCAATGATTCTGAGGGGAAAAGAAAAATAAGAGGAGTAGGTGAATTGAGTTGTTGGCCTTTTCCAATGATTTTGAGGGGGAAAAAATAAAAATAAGAGAAATGAGTGAATTAAGTTGTTGTGCTTTTCCAATGATTTTGAGGAAAAAATAAAAATAAGAAAAGTAGGCGAATCGAGTTGACTCACAGGGGAGCACGTGACTAGCTGCTCTCATCATATATTTCACTTGAACTCGAGACTTCATACAAACAGGGTAAATGATATGGCTATTTGCTGACATGTCTCACCTGTATCGAACATGGCATTTCTGATACAATGGAAACCTCAAATTTTCACTGGAAAAGAGGGAAATTACATTAAGATCTCAACAAAAAAATACAGCAAGAGTTGCAAATTATAGTAATTAGAAATCTCAACGGAACCTGAGTGTAAGAGATTTAATTTAGTGAAAATATAAAAATACCTTATTGTCCTTGTTAATAGTCACGGCAAGTGTTAATATAGTTAATTTAATTATTAATAACAAATGTCTTGTGCAAGTTGACATAAGTTGTTAATATACGGCAAAACAATTGTTAATACTTCCACTTTAACTTATCATTTTTGTAATCCTAAGTCTGATATAAAGTTATATTTTCTCACGTAAAATGACTTTTTAATGCAATATATTTTCTGCTACTTTAGGCTATATATGATAATTTAAAGTGATTATGTTTTGAATATGAAGTTAATTATTTTAAAATAAGATAAAGTATTTATTTAGTCCGTTAACTTTAGATAAGATTTTCACTTAGTTTTTTAACTTTTAAAAGTATAATTTTAGTTTTTTAACCTTTAAATCACCAATTTTAAAATATGATTTATTTGTAATAATTATGATTGTTTTGAAAATTAAACTCAATATGCTAGTATTTGATAATATTTTATCAATATTTAAGATATAAATATTATTATTTTTCTTAACGGTTTTATGATTAAATGACTAAAAACATATTTTTTTAAAGTTAATAGACTAATATAAAACTTTGTATAGAGTTAAATAATTAAAAGTATATTTTAAAATTTAAATAATATGAGTTGTCAAGTTGGTATGGAGTGGGGAGTGGGTAGTTATATTTGGTACCCTCACTTATAATCAGTGCTCCTTGACTTGTTGATAAATACAATTTCACATTTCAAATTATTTCATGCTTGTACAGCCCATTTTGATTATAAATATAATAAGTGATATTGATTCTTAGTCTGACAAATAGGTAGAAAATATTTATTTTTTTTATTTTCTTAGCTCTTTAACTTACTTATACCTTAGCGTCTTAATCATGACTTGTTGTGATTTGATCCCTAAATCATTGATTCACTTATGTCTCAATTTTTTATCTTTTTTATTTTATTTTATTTTATTATTCCTGTCATTCGTCCACCTGCATTCTTTTTGTAAAATGTAAATAAAAGAAGGGCGGGCTGGAGGACCGACGAAGGGGAGAAAAAGTTGCAAGCCCACAAGCTTGCCGGCGTCTTTGGCACTGAGATTCAAAGGGGAGCGGCTTCTCTCCACTGCCTTCCCGTTCGCTGCCTGTCCGCTGCCTTCAACGCAGCGCCGTTTAGCTGGGTGAAATAGGGGTGATGAGATGTGATGGTCTGACACTCGCATAAATGGGAGAAGCGGAGAGCCCCAAAGCTATCAAATATATATATATATATATATATATATATATTTTGACCAGCCAAAGCTATCAAATATATTACGCATTCGATGAGCCTCAACAATATAATAAATAATTAAATATATTATTGTTGTGTTTTTTTGTCTGAAATATATTATTGTTGTTATCAACAACAAGTTTAGTTTTTATTGCAATCTAGTTAATATTCGTAAATTATTCTAATCTCATTTCATAATAATAAATTAATTACATTTTACAATTAAAAATAACTAAATCTTAGAAATAATTAATTTAACAACAAATTTAGATTTTCATTACAATCTATTTATTATTTGTAAATTATTCTAATCCATTTTATAATAATAAATCAATTATATTTTACAATTAAAAATAATTAGATCTTAGAAATAATTAATTTCACCATTTGTTATAATTTCAACCAATTTTTAATGAGGTTTTCTATCTTCTATTATATTTTTATAGTTTTTCCTAGTATAGTCATTAACTCATTTACTCATATGATCATGTACTTTATTTTTTTAAATATAAATTTTAAATTAAATATTATTAAACATTAAATTTTTAAAATAGAATATATGACTATATATGATTGAATAACTTAACATAATAAATTGTCCTTTTTTTAATCTATTTTTTCACAGAAAAAATTGACAAAAACATACTTAACATTTAAGAACAGTAAACAGTATCTTGTAAAAAGGACTAAACCAATTTAAATTTTAAGATCTTATAAAAAGAAGGGAGAGAGGATAATATGCAAACTTATATATCTCTTAATTTCTTATTTAGCTTATTATGACCATATAAACTAATGGCTACATTGAGAAACACTATAAAAATCTTATAAAAGATGGAAAAGCCTAATTAAAAATTGAGTGAAATTATAACGATAACTTTTCAATTGAGACTTAGTTTTTAAATAAATATATTTAATTATTTATTATATTGTTGAGATCCAACAGGTGGGTAATATATTTGGTAGCTTTTCCGCCTCTTCCATGTATGCGAGTGTCAGACCATCACATCTCATTGCTCCTCTTTCACCCAGGTAAACGGCACTGCGTTGAAGGCAGCGGACAGGCAGCGAACGGGAAGGCAGTGGAGAGAAGCCGCTCCCGATTCAAAGAAACAGAGTAAGCAAGCATGACTTTTATTCTGAGCACTCCTAATTTCAGTGTTGAAGTCAAATCAAAAAAACACTGAATCTGTACTGTACCTCCCTTGCGCAGCACACCCTGCTCTCACGCACACATACCATGAGAACAACCTGCTCTTTCTCTTTAACACGTCGCTTCCAGGTCCTGATTCAATAGTCCCTCCACTTTCTTCAATACCCACGAAACTGACTCTTTCTGGTTCTCGGAGTTCAAATATGCGACATAGCATCGATCACTCTTTCCACTATGCAAAATTCTGTCGAGCCATTTTTCCCGGTTGTTCATTTATGGAGGAATTTAATTTCTCCATGAGGAAGAAGAGGATGATGGTCTCTAGGCGAAGATGCTGCAGGAAGCAAGGTCCGATGTGGAACGAGCGAGAGCCGATTCTTTCTTCCTATTACCATGTTTCGATTCAAGTATTTTGCTCACATGGCTTCTTCGTCGGTCTCTTCCTCTCTAGACTGCATGTTTTCAGACTGAAAGCCATCATCCTCTTATTACCCAAAAAAAAGGGGGCTTGTTTCTTACATAATGCCAACTATAAAGTCATCATCAGCTTGGAGCATCTAGAAGAGGAAATGCCAGAGCAAGAAGAAGAAGATAATGGCGTCTATCGCTTTTACCACAGAACCCATTTCCCGGAGAAACAAGCCAACTCTGTCCTCCGGTCTCTGACCGTGTGTAGGATGCAGATCGCGGGCGTTGGGTTCTTATGAAGTGAAGTGTGAAGGGACACGTGGCTTTTCATGATAGCTCTCATGACTTATTTGCTTCGGTGGCATTACAGCGCTGGAAGACGATGGGAGAGAGAGAAAGAGAGCCCCTCTCTCCCCTATGATGTTTCAGATGAAGCCAGTGATTTTGTCAATGTTTTAGATATTCTGTAGAGGATTGACGCATCGATAACTTTGCTGACGAATTAAATATCTTTTGCAAGTCCCATTTCATAAGGTTTGAGCATTAAAAATTTTGTTGGCAAAACCAAAAGATAGTGATGTTACCAACACGTTATTACATATTACTGCCATTAGGGCTCCAAACAATAATCATACACACACACACATATTATATCACTTCTCTACATGTGAATCGAAAGTAAACTCCTCGAGTCAGACACACACATCTGGTTTGATTTTGAACTTTGAAGGTCCAATTTGCAAAAATATTAAGCAGATCTCTTGCTTCTCTCCATATTTCCCTACATGCATTAATTTGTCGAAAACTGGTAAGAAAAGTGCGTTATTTGGCTGAGGATGTAAGGATTAAAGAACACGGCTCTAACAAAGTACTATCTCCGATCCTTAATATAAGATCTTGTTTGACTTTTATTTTGATCCTAAATATAAGACCCCAATCTATTTTGTCTCTCATATTTACTCAATTTTTTCTAAGATAGTCCTTCTAATAATTATAGTCCTAGTTAATACACTTGATTGGCAAAGATATTTTAGAAAAGACAACATCTATTTAAGACAAATAACTAACTCAAATTACTTTCTTAATCTCCTCAAATTAGTCAACTGGCTCTTATAATTAGGACCGGAGGTAGTAACATATAGTTATTAATTAGTTAAGAACCATATTTCAACGTAGTAAAAAGGCAGATAAAGAAGAAAGATGCTAAAAGAATAATAAAGAGAGAATTACTACCCCACATGGAGAAAACCTTTAATTTTTTCCCACGAAATTGTCACCTTTATCATCCTCGCGCTTGCCCTTTTTCTTTTGTTAACAGTCTCCTTCTCGTAATTTGCCTTCCGATATTTTTCATAAGATTTGAGCATTAAAAATTTTATTGTCAAAACCAAAAGGTAGTGGTGTTACCAACCCATTTCATTACATATTACTGTCATTAGAGTTCCAAAGAATAATCATATACTCCTCTGATCTTAAATATAAAACCTATTATGTAGTGTAATATTTAAGACCTATTTTGAAGTGTAAATTACACTACAGAATAGGTCTTATATTTAAGACCGGAGGGAGTATATATGTATATTATATTATCTCTGTACATGTTAATTGAAAGTAAACTCCTCGAGTCAGACACACACATATAGTTTGAACTTTGAATGTCCAATTAGCAGAAATATTAAATAGTCTCTGGCTTCTCTCCGTATTTCCCCGCATGCATTAATTTGTCGAAAACTGGTAAGAAAAGTTCTTTTCAACGCTGAGGATGTTAGGATCAAAGAACGCGGCTCCAACAAAGTGACATATAGCTAATGAGTTAAGAAAGAACCATATTTCAACGTGGTTAAGAGGCGGATAAAGGAGAAAGATGCTAGAAGAATAATAAAGAAAGAATTAGGACCCCACGCGGAGAAACCTTTAATTTTTGGGAAATTTCACTTAAGTCCCATGGAAGGGACTTTATTGAAAGTAAGGCCCAAAACATTCTAAAATATCAATGGAGTCTTTAAAGTTTAAATGAAATTAAATTAAAGTTGCCCTTAATATTTGCAAAGAAGAAAGGGGATCCTATAGGGCATAATCATCGTGTTTCTTCATGTCTGCATATTCTTAGTTCAAATAATAACAAAATAACAACTCAAAATATAAAAATTTATAAATCAATTTACAAGTGCTTAGATAAGTTACAACTGGGGATACAAATTTTAGAATTAAGGAAGAGAAAAATAATAATTCTACGTATAAAAATTTATAACTCAATTTATAAGTACTTAAATAAGTTGAGGATACAAATTTTAACAATAAAGAATAGAAAAATAACAACTTTACATATAAAAATTTACAATAAATAATTAAAAAATAATAATTCAACATATACAAATTTACAATAAAAAAAAATAACAACTCTAGATATAAAAATTTACAACTCAATTTACAAGTGTTTAGGAAAATTACAAGTAGGGATACAAATTTTAACAATAAAGAACTAAAAACATAACAACTTTACATATAACAATTTGTAATTCAATTTACAAATATTCAAGTCAGGTACAAATGAGAATAGAAATTTTAACAACAAAGAATTAGAAAAATAACAATTTTGCGCATAAAAATTTACAACAAAAATAGCAGCATAATGTACAATTTTACATAGGAAAATTTACAACTTAATTTACAAGTAGGAATGGATTTTTCTTATCCACTATAGATGCTGAAATTGTCCATGGACATCCATGTACCATGCACAATCCAATCATGATGCTTGTTTGAAGTTTTTTCCTTGTCTCACCAACATATACATAATGATTGCTATTGTTGTACTCAATTATTTTTTTGGATTTCTCCATCCGGTATCCCAGGACAATAGGCGTCTTTCAGCCGTGACATCTGTCCCAGACTAATCCGGATCGAAGACTTGCAAGAAACATTTCGGTCGGCGCCCTCTGGCCCCTCAAGGTGCTACGTTCCCACGGCTCGAACTCAAGACCCGTTGTTAAGTTAGGACAGCCCCAGCCAGCTGACTTAAGCCCTCGGGGTTGTTGTACTCAATTATTAGTTGTGCTACTCCAGTATCATCTTCAATATATAATAGTGCCTCTCTAACATAACTGAGTGTGTGCTTCATATCAAATCCGCCACTTTCATATCACATATTTGTTGCCACAAGACTTCTTAATTCTTTATATGTCATTTCTTTTATTATCAATCTTTCAATTATAATCTTGTCTTCGTATATCATTTTCCTATATAAAGTATTTGCATATTTTTCCTACACGAAAAATGCAAAGTTGTTGCTTTTCATAACTGTTAGTCAGATACCATGCGTATTTGCGATTCATAATTATATAAATGTCAATTGCTTAGCAAAATTGAAACAATTTGTAAATTTACAACACCAGATTAGCATTTCCACAACATATTATGGATAAATCGTTTTAATATCATCAAACTGCAAACCAGATAACTTTTTCAACAGCTAGTGCTACCCATATGCCATTTGTCTCAGCACTTCATTATTATGTGAATTTCAATTACTTAGCAAAGCTTAAATAAACTATCAATTTACAACTACAATTAGCATATTCACAACATAAAATTAGTATTTTCACAACTTGAATTCTGAGCAAGTAAGTTTAATGCCATCAATATCCGCCATCTTTACCGATTTGTTCAGACTATAGAAACTGGCTAATATACCCATTGTAATGTAACTCATGCCTTCCAGGCTTCCACACCCATATCCCCACACTGTCTACCCATCACAAGCTACAACTCTTCAGCAGTTTAGATGGAGAAGAAAGAGCTTTTAAAACCCAAGTTCAGAATTTTCCTCAAGCACAGCACAATTTCCTATTGGTGGCAAGGCTCAACCAAGTCGCCACTGGAGTTCCCACATTGGTGCTATTTCAGACTTCATACAACACTCTAATTCATACTACCTTAAATGATTGCAGAATGAGAATCATAAGCCACCACATTATTCACCATCGCATCAAGTTGGAGAAATGGCAGAGAGTATGTTGAGTTGCATTTCAAGCACTCATGCTTCTTCTTTTGTCTCCTTTATTCTTTCTTTCAACCAAAGGCATTTCTGTAAAAAGGCATATCATATTAATTTCATTATGGGATAAAAAGACTGATTTGAAATTTCAGGATCTTTTGAGACTTTTTGTTTATTAAGTTCAGATTGTGGACCTTACGTGAAATTTTCCCTTAATTTTTTTCCACGAAACTGTTAACTCTCCATCCTCGCGCTTTCCCTTTTTCTTGTGTTAACAGTCTTCTCCTAATTTGCCTTCCAATATTCTTCACGAACTTGTACCTAATGCTCTCGATTTCAAAACTGCAATGCTTATTAAAATCTCAAAACGCATCCTCATTCATCCGATGTTCTGGAGAATTCTGGGCTTTGTGTCAAGCATAGTTGCATTTACATGCTTTGCCCAGAGCCCCTCTTTCTATGACTCGTTTGGCAGGTGGAATCTGTTCAAAAGCGCCATCTATAGCGTCATTAGTTTGGGCCTAACCACCATGATGCTATTTATCAAGAAATGCGAGAGATTTACAAGATCAGTTCTGGTCAAAGCACAGGTGGGTTTTCTGGTTTTGATGCTCACGTCTCTCTGTTCCATTTGGCAAGACCAAGTTGGCCAAAAGGAGAACGAGGAAACGGGATCGCGTGGGAGAATCCTAAACATGTGTTCCTTTGGGGCATTTGCGTTCATGACACTGAGCTTCTCAAGACAGCTTCAGCTTGGTTTCGAAGTGGGTATCTCCAACTTCTTATTTGGGAGTTTCTTGGTGCTGCTGATGAAGAAGAACTTCAAATTTATCCCACTTGCAGCATTTTGTTGTTACGTGTTTATACATATCCGGTCCTTCTCAGATCTTTTCAAGGAAATGCGTGGGCGAGTCCACACTAGTGACCCGGTACCTGAAGATATAGAGAGTGGTAACCATGGCATTGAGTTGCAAAGAACGAGTAAGATTGAATTCAATCCTCACAGCTTTTCTTTTTCCTTCCTATGGTTCCTTGACAAGTGACTCTGTCATTTTTTTTTTTTTTTTTGCGCCTCTTATCTATTTGATAGTAATAGTTAAATAGTACGTACTATGATTGAATTGCCCAAAGAACAGGAGTGGTCTGAAACTAGTTAGATAAGATCTTTTTGACTTTTTGTGCCTTCAAATATTCTATAACTACTGAATTGTTTATTATTTTAAACAGGTGTTTCAGAACATTGTATGCACAAAAATCGGTTAAAAGAGCATGCTGAAAGACGCCACATTCCACTTCCCACTTATCAATCTGTGAATGTTGGACTGGCCCATCGCCCACAATTTAGGTCAGCAGTGTCGATTGATGGAAAGAGCTATATTTCGGAAAATCTTTTTCCCAAACTAAAGGCTGCTGAGCAAGATGTAGCAAGACTTGCTTTAAAGCACATAACAGAAGGGGTCAAAGATGAAGGCCTTTCTCTGATTCTCGAGGTTTGTTAGCATGGGATTGTCGTTTCATGATTTTATCATTTATATATTGCCATGACATCGTAGTCCACACCACATTGCGTAGAAACTAAGCTGTGCTATGCATTCTTAAGGTTGTTTCTGCTAATTTAGTTTGGCAGCATTATTGAATTCAGTCCTTTGCATTAATTTCAGATTATTGGTTAGTAATAGTCTCTGGTTTTGCATTTAATATCATGAAACCTAAGGTTACTACTTCTCCTTGTGATCATATTCCAGAGACCAACTTCTTTCAAGTCTATCTTAAATCACTATGCAAAGAAGATGAACCTTGTAATTCCTCCATACGACACGGTTCAACAGGAAGGGGATGCCGGGTATTTATCGTCTTTCATTTTCAATGGTAAGCGCCATGCAGGTGATCCAGCCAAATACAAAAAGGACGCCGAGCAATCCGCAGCTTGTGCTGCTGTTCTTTCAAATCTGGAAAGCTTCCTTCTTTAAGTAAATACTTATTTCCAAATCTTGTATTTGTCTATAACTATAGGTGACCGATTCATTAGTTTTTTTTTCCCTCTCTTTTAAATGCAGGCAATTCCAGGTTTGATGCTTCTTTCTGAGATAATGAAGTCATAATTCGAATTCTGTATCACCCATAGCAAGACTCTAAACTTCAAATGTGTCTGTGGAAGCAGTTCAACAACAGCATAATAGTTCAGATTTGGAAAAGAAAAAACAGAGAAGAAGAAGGAGAAAGACTCTAAGGAGAAGTATCGGAGAAAAGCTCGGTACTTTTAGGCTTCTTGATACATGAACTCTGTATGTTACCAACTTTTTTCTTACATGGACCCTATGCTCTCAACTGGGTCTTCTGTAAAGAAAAGTATTAATAAAAATAACAAGGATTGCAAGATGAGAGCAACTCAAGGAGGGCATCGCATATTCCATATCAAAGGATAAGACTAGTGTTTCAGAAGTTTGGATTCAAACAGATTGCTTGAGACTTACACTGGAAACTATATGCCTATTTGAGATAGCGGTAGAATTTCTTTGTAAACACGTTTCACGTAAGTCGAGACAAAATTCTTCTTATATATTTGTCTCGTATTTTATAAATCACTATTGAAAAGCTACTTATAAAGTGTTTCAAACAGGCCTTATGTCTTTAAAGGATTGATGCCCAACATGGACATTGCAGTTTGTTTATTTGTATTTATTTCATCCTGCACCAACGTCCAGGATAAGGCTGTATCAGGAAAAATATAGAAAAGAAAAATTAGTTACAGTTTTTTTTTTCCCATCATTGTTCTGTAACTTTAGCTATATTATTATTTGTCATTGAAAATTTGACAAATAATAATCTTTTCTTTGTTTTTCAGGTCAAATCACCCTCAAGTTTGGTGATTTTTAAATATAAATATCACGTGAGTTTTTTTTTCATTTGATAATGAACTTCTTAATACTTTCAAATTTATACATGCAACTTCTATTATTAACATGTTATCTTTCTAATTATTTGCTGCTCCCTAGTCCTATTTATAAACTTCAGTAGTGTCCTATTTATAAACTTTAAGAGTATGTTCTATTTTATAAGTTTTAATTTAAGTTTATTTTGAAATTTAATGCATTTTTTAATTTTACTTTTCATTATTTATTCTTTCTTATTTTTCACACTCTCTCACATTACATTTTTCTATACATTTTTCTTTATCTTTTTTTATTTATATTTAGAAAAAATATATATTTGGTTATTGAAGATTTGTCCTTAAGATGCAACTGACTTCTTGTTTTGACGTAGATGTATTGGGTTGGGTGTTCATATTGATGATGCAATTATGTATAGAACGACTTCAAAATATTACTTCCGTTACTTTATTTTCAATTTAGTTTTAAATATAAGATTTTAATTTATTTTATTTTTAATATTTATTTATTTTGTCTTTAAGTAATTCTTACAATAGTTACATATATGTTAAGGAGTTATTATTAACAAATAATTCAAACATATATGATTAATAAGAGTTTTTTTAAAAAAAATCTATTACTATAAATAACTAATTTAATTAATTTTTTAATATTTTTAAATTAATCAATTAAGTTTTATTTTACTAGCAATACAGAATTCAATTTATCGATTAACTTTCAAAAGCAAATTTGAATATTTTAAACTAAAATTTAAATAATTAAAGCGTGTGTGGGCCCGTGAACTGCGCGTGAAGTAAGACCCTTTTGCTTTAACTTGGGGTAGGTATGGTAAACAAAAATGAATCAAATTGTAATTTTTTTTTTTTTGGGGGGGGGGGGGGGGGGATGTAAATTAAGGGATTTTCAAACTCATGAACGTAGCTACCTAGTACCCCACACGGAAAGCCTCTTTCCAAGAAACTGTGATGAACTCCTCATCCTGGCTCTTTCCTTTTGGCTTTTTCTCGTGTAAACATTCTTCTCCTCCTTAAATTGCCTTCCAATATCCTTCGTCAACTTGCGCCTAATCCTCTGGATCTCAAAATGCAAATAATAATTAAAATCTCAAAACTCATCCTCATTCATCCAATGTTCTGGAGAATTCTGGGCTTTGTGTCGAGCATAACTGCATTCACCTGTTTTGCCTTGAGTCCCTCTTTCTATGACTTGTTTGGGAGGTGGAACCTGCTCAAAGGCGTCGTCTACGGTGTCGCTAGTTTGATCCTAACCATCTTGATGCTACTTATCGAGAAATGCAGGAGATTTTCAAGGCCAGTTCTGGTGAAAGCACATGTGGCTTTCCTGGTTTTGATGCTCACCTCCCTCTGTTCCATCTGGCAAGACCGAGTTAGCCAAAAGGAGAACAACGCGCGTGGCAGAATCCTAAACCTCTGTTCGTTTGGGGCATTTGGGTTGATGTCGCTCAGCTTGTCAAGACAGCTTCAGCTTGGATTCGAAGTGGGTATCTTCAATTTCTTGTTTGGGAGTTTCTTGGTGCTGCTGATGAAGATCAACTTCAAACTGGCCCCACTTGCAGCAATCTTGTGCTACGTCTTTACAAATATCCGATCCTTCTCAGATTTTTTCATGGAAACCCGTGGCCGTGCTGACTTTAATGACACGCTACTTGAAGATATGGAGATCGGTTCCGCATCTTACATTCCTTCTCACAAAACCTCCAACAAGAGCCAGATATCCTATGGCGACTTGATAACTCTCCATTTTTAGCTCATTTTGAGTGATAGTTGGAGAGTTGAGATCTTGTGTTCTGGGTACATGAGAAATAAAATCATAATTTTACCTTTTTCTTATTTTATTTTACTGTTATTATTTTTGGGGAAAAAAGACACTAAAATACCCTAAAAAATGTTAAAAGATAAATTAGGGTTAATGAATTTTAAAATCTTAAATCAAACTCCTTGTACTATTTTGAAATTTTAAAATATTATAAAATGACAACATTGTCCTTATTCCTAGTGATTACTTTCACATAGTTATTGACTACTTTTAATTTAATTATTGACTACTTTAGTTTTTAAAGTTCTAATGATTACTTTTATATAACTATTGATTATACAAAAGTAGTAAATAACTAAATAAAAAATAGTCACTAGATCTCCAACAACACTTAATACATTTTTTTAATTTCTGAAACAATAGTAATCAAAAGCAAAACTAGAATAGTCAATAGTTAAATAAGAGTAGTTATTAAATTTTTAAAAATAAAAGTAGTCAATCACAATACTAGAATGGTTAATAGTTAAAGCAAAGTAGTCATTGGAATTCTAAAAATAAATATAGTCAATAACTAAAAAAATAGTCAATTCATATAAAAAAAGTAATCATCAAAATTTCGGTGACCGGTCATTGCAGTTCCAATGACTCCAGCTGCAAGCCACCAGCACCAGAGCTCCGGTGGTTGGAACTAGCTAAGGGTGTTGATGTGGCCATATTTTTTTTAAAAAAAGTGAAGAGCATTTATGTAATTTTGTAATATTTGAAAATTCTAAAGTAATACTGGGGGACTCTCAAGCATTTTTTTTTAGAAGTATTTTTGAAGTAATCAAATGCCTTTTAGTTTCGTTTGATACGAAGCATTAACATTTAAAAATGAGGAGTAAAGATTAGGATTGAGATTAAAACTATGTACCAAAAAAATGTTTATCATGAGTGATTTCTTATTTTATGAGATTAAACAATCTCATGTATATAGGATTGGAGAATACCACCTCTCCTCATGGTATTTTCCAATCTTATATATATAGATTTGTCTAATTCCAAGTATCAAACAGTTACTCATGTTAAATACTCTTTTAATAAAATCTTTCACTTTCAATTATGATCATTATCTCTTATTTTCAATATTTCATACTAAACGGAACTTATAAAACCAGTAGTAGCCAACCTAAGGAGCTGCGAGACGCAACACGTTTTGAAACTCTCAAGTGGACTCTTTATATCCATACGCACACACATTTGCATTCGATATTTTGATAAAATCTTCTTTTGTTCGTTCTATTTTAAGTTCATTTTACTCATTTTAAATTCAGTTGTGTTTGCTCACTTTAAAGAAAAGTGGAAATCTAATGCCTAACAACTGATTAATTGAGTCTTTTTGTGGGATCAGTCTTGATTTACTACTAACTATTTTGCGGTCCATATACTAACCATGAGCATCAATTTTTGGTAGCATGAGAATTGAATCCTGAAATCGAATTGCTCCAGTGGTCTGATTCTCAAATCTCATAGGAGCAGGATTGATATGTAAACTCGTTAAATAAGATCTTTCTGTGCCTTCAAAATTTTTAATAAGTAGTGCATTGTTCATCTGTTTTCTCGACAAATGTCCCAGAACATTCTATGAACAAAAATAAGTCAGGAGTGATGCAGAATGGCCCTTCATACAACTTCCCACTCAGCAGGCAATGAGAGAAGCTAAAGAGAAGTGGTAAAGCTCTGCACTGTTAGGCCTGACACATGAGCTCTGAGTTGTACTGTCTTTTTAGTTTTTTCTCAATTAGGTCCTTTTGAAATGTAATGGAAAATACATATAAAAAAAAAAAAAAGAACAAGGATTGCAACTAAAAAGGTGTTTAGATAAAAACGAAATCATAATTTTAGAAGTATTTTTATTATATATGAAGTATATATAAGAAAAAATTTCTTTATTTTATGAAAAAGTATTTCTTAAAAGTACTTTTATATGTTCCCAAACACTCCCTAACTTGAGGAGGGCATTGCATATCTTCTTCTTCTTTTTTGTTTTGGGGTATACACATCGCAGAAAATTAAATAAAGAACACACTACTTGAGAAGGCCCAGAATGATGGAGTGTTTGTGAAGGCCCAGATTAGTTGGTAACCCAAATGCAATGCAACCCCATTCTCCTTCCGCTTTATCATCTCATCCTTGGTTGTACCGTTTATGATACTCCATCCATCTGGTCTTCACAAGCACCTCTGGCGTACTTTATAACATAACACGGTTTTTCCCTCTCTTTTGACTAACTATAACATTTTTTTAGTTTAAAGTATTAATCTTTTCTACTTAGTATTTTGTGTACTTAATATTCCTAACTGATTATAAAACTTAACCAATTAATCAAACTCCTCTAACTAGTGACTTTTATTAAGGGTAATTTTGATATTTGACAAGAAATAGCTAATTTTAACTAACTTTATTAATTCAAATAAAGTTACTATTATATGCTTATAACGAAAACTAGATCAAGTAATTATAAAAATTTGAGACATGAATTGAGATTTTTTTTTTGTATCACACCATTCCTGTACATTTAGTAGTAGAGGGTGTATGCGTAAATGGTGCAATACATTACTATCTTTGGTCATAAATATAAGAGGTATTTGACTGTTCTAAATATAAGACTCTTATTTACTCTGTCTTTCAAATTTATAATGTGTTTTTAAAAAATATCCCTATTAATTGTAAAGTGTTTTCACCCAAGTATAATTTCAATGTATATAATTAAATAAAAGTAATCTAAGAAAGTCAACACATATTTGTTATAAATAATTAGTTTAACTAATTTTTTTAATCTTTTCAAATTAGCCATCTCACTATTATATTAAGGATTAGAAATAGTAGTTGAGAATAGCAATACAAGTCAAGAAGATTATTGAGGTTAGGTATAAGCAATGTAGATACTGTTTGAAAATGACGACAGGAACACGTGATTTGGACTTTGGAGGTGGGGAATTTCTGGGGAGAGAGGAAGGAAAAAAAAAGGAGGGGAAGAAAGAGGTAGAATCTCAAGGGTGAGTTAAAGGGTTATGAATTTGTGTTTGGTGATAAAGCTTATAAAAGTGGCTACACCATGCATGCATGCTTGCTTGCTTCCATATGCTTTTGGATTTCCACTTCGAGAGTGCATTTGTGTGTGATACTCATGAAACAAGGATCCCATTTGCCAATTGCTACCACCTTGGCTTCCAAAAAACACAAAAGAATGTGCTTTTCTTATGCATATGTGTGATCAGATCCGCTCATAAAAATCATACTACAAAATCTTTAATCCTGTGATGAACTGCTTATGTACTAACAAATTTCCTTCAATGGGCTTACACATAGCATCCAAAAGCAAGTCTACAGGTTGTATCTACACTCTTTGGTTTCAAATGTCTCTTTTATATATATATATATATATATATATATATATAAATATATATAAGTGTATATATATTTATAATATGAATTCAGCCGGAAGAAATTGTACTCCCTTCTATCCTTTTTATAAGAATTCCAACAGTATCCTCTTATTTATAAATTTTAACTGTGGGAAAAAATAACTTTAACTGTATTTATTGATTTTGATGAGTTAATAGCGTGTAATTTTTTTTTTTTAATAGGATGTGTGAATCATTCTTACTATGTTTTATTTTTTCTGCCATCATTCTCTAGAGCCAACTGTTCAGAGAATTTAATTCAAATTCAATGGAATGTTAACTGGAATTGAGGAGAGAAGGAAAGTTGGAGACCAATATTTATTATTTTGAATCTCACGAAAGCGAATCACCACTTCACATAAAATCATCATTTTACAGGATCTTATTTACAGCTTGTCATCTTTTACCTTTTAGCTCTACTTTTTTACCCCTGCTTCTTTTACATGTGTTAGCTATTGAATTAATATTTTAGTTATGATCCTTTAAAATGTTAAAGTGTTCTTTTAAATAAGACAAGGTATAATGCAAAGAATTGTTGCATTCATTTTTTTCGTCCTTTTTTCCTCACCTTAAAAATTTGAAGAAATGCAAAATATAGCAAGTATATATAAAAAAAATAGCTGGCAAAAATAATTATTGTATCCTGAACAAAAAATAATGAATATTATACAGCTCATCCTTGTGCAAAGATATCTTCATAACTCGAGCAAAACAGAAGACCAAGATTTCTTCTGGCGTTTTATTCTCTCTCTTGTTTCAGTCCAAAAGCAGTCCCCCCCCCCCCCTCCTTTCTTCCCTTCTATGTCTGCGACTGTGGATGCCCTGTTTTCTTCCCTCCTTTCACCCTAATACTACCGTATGCCTCCTCACTATAAAGTTCGTCTCTTTCACTATTACCTTTAGTCCCACCCTCCTACACCGTCATTCCAATTCCACAGCCATCATAGCTACTTGGTTCATCATTTCACCAGAAATATTCTATAAAGATCATTTCTTTATCCAACGCAATACTAACTTGATGAGGTTCCTCTGCGCTTCATAGCGTCTTGAGGGCCTTTCAATGGCAGATAGCTTTGACAGGACGACCTCGACCCTTCTTTGTTCGGAGGACAGTGATACCGGCGTTGCTGATTTCGAATGTAATGCTGCAGATGATTCTGAAATTTCCCGTTCTTTGAACCACCAAAACGCTGGTTCGAACTGGGGCGGGTTCGAATCCGTATTGGGTTTTCCCTTGCAGAGTGAAGAAACTTTGAGATTATTGGCTGAGAGGGAGAGAGTATATATGCCCAAGGATGATTACCTCGTGAGATTGCGTAGTGGGGACTTGGACTTGAGTGTTAGGAGAGAGGCTCTTGATTGGATTTGGAAGGTTGGTTGGTTGATCTTTTCAATTGGGGTTGTGGGTTTTGGGAATTTTCCTGCCCCATCGAACCTTTCATTCAAAGAAAGAGGAAAGAAATCTTTCTTTTGGATTGTTTTTCTCACTGATATGGGCCATTCATTTCGGTGTTCAAATTCTCCTATTGACATTTAAATTTTTAAAGTCTTGTTTTGCTTTTCTTGATCTCGAGTTTGTTATAATGTCCGGCATTCTTATTTGAATTGCAATTGAGTTCGACAGTGAAATTTCTGTCAACTTCTAAACTGTCAATGCAGCTGTTTTTGCTTATGCCTATTCCTCAACTGGTTTTGCAGAAACTCGTCTACGTTTCAAATTGAATTTTTGATTTCCTTCTTATATGTTTCTCTTTTCAATGAATTTTTTATTTCCTTCTTAACGTGCTTCCTCTCATTTCTTGTTGAAACTGTGTGATGAATGTTTCTTTTCTTCATTTCTTATTGGGAACTTCGGTAAGTAACCTTGTTTCATATAACGTGGTCAACAGGTTCACAACTATTATGGTTTTGGACCATTGAGCTTGTGTTTATCCATCAACTACTTTGATCGGTTCCTATCGATGTATGATTTGCCTGTAAGATCATCTATTAAACTTGATCATTCTGGTGTTTTACTAGCTTTATGTTTGCATGATCTCTTTTTGATAGTCTGTTTGGTTTTGCTGGTCCCTTCTCCTACCCTGTTTAGAGAAGCCACAAATGGACTGGGCAATTGTTAGCCGTGGCTTGTTTGTCAATAGCAACCAAAGTGGAGGAAACCAAAATGCCTCAATTGATAGAATTTCAGGTTTAGAACCACATTATCACCTAAATTCCTAATTATACCTTTTGTTACACATTTTCCTCTTAGTTTATCACCAATGTTTGTGATTTGCAGGTTGAAGGAGCGAACTTTTTATTTGAAGCTAGAACCATTCAAAGAATGGAGCTATTGTTACTGAACACATTGCAATGGAAAATGCATGCTTTCACTCCTTGTTCCTTCATAGACAACTTCCTCGCTAAAATCCCTTACCACCAACATACAGACACATTCAAATCATCCATTTCTAGATCAATACAGCTCATACTGAGTATAACCAGAGGTATACCCTTTACTCTTTCTGTGCATTGTTCTTTATAAGCAATGAATATGAACTGTGCATGTTGGGAAATCAATGCAGGTGTTGATTTCTTGGAATTCAGGCCTTCTGAGATAGCCGCTGCCGTAGCCATTTCTGTTTCAAGAGAACTGCAATCGACTGAGCTTGATAAGGCTATAACTTGTTTTCTGATTGTGCAAAAGGTAAAAATGGTGACCCTCTCATAACAAACAGGAGAGTGAGAGAGTCCAGAATGAGATACTCGGTGTATTGTTTGAAAAGTTGAATTTTTTGAGTTATGGGGTTTTTAATTTTGCAGGAGAGAGTCCTGAAGTGTGTTGAACTGATCAGAGATTTGTTTTTGGTTAGTGTTTCCTCTGCTAATTTAGGGAGAAACTCGGGGGCATTTTTACCTCAAAGTCCTATGGGGGTGTTGGATGCTGCAAGCTTGAGCTATAAAAGTGAGGAACTAACAGATGGATCATGGCCAAATTCTTCACACGATAGTCCAAATGCCAAGAGGAACAAATCAGGCAAATCTGAAGACACTTCCAAGTCATGAAATGTGAACTTTTTCTCCTTCACGAAGGTTCTATTAGTTTGGATGAATAACAGATTTAAAAGAAAAAAATTAAGAGATCTCATGCTTCTAGCATTGGCAAGAGAGGTTGATAAGCTGTTTATAATCGGATTTCAGAAACAGCTGCAAATTCTCCAGAGATGCAGATGGTAGAGGAAATTTTGATCAAAACCTGTTTGTTCTTGTGGCATAGAATGTCTAGCATGGGTATGCTATTTTGAGATAAAAGTTATAATTTTTTTTTTAAATTCATTTTCTCTGTTGTACTGAGAAGAGATAGAATATATGGAGGGAGATTCTTTTGTTTTCTTTTTTCTTGTCAGCTTCCTTGTGTTGGCGAATGTTGAATTTCAAGAGAACCGGAAATTCATCTCTCTGCCATTTTAATAAAAATAAATGAATAAATAAAAACCCTAATAAAGATTAGTAGACAGATTTCTGTTGAGCAAAAAGGTGCCACCGAATATGGTGAATTGGTGTTTAATTGCATGGTGAGTACTGTTGTTGATCAATCTTCATTGAAAAGTCATATCTTTTTCCTCATGGCTATAAGAAGCTAAATGATTTACTACTTTAATTCTTATACAACAATTGGATTTTTTTTATGTGAGATTTTCAACGTGCTTTGAGAAGCTGTTCACAATTTAGCAACCCTGAGATTTTCAATCTCCAGGAATAAAAATAAGAGTACCTATGTCAATCACTTCCATTGTTAATATTTAGATAAAATGTGGTTATAAAAATTATAAGTTTGTAAACTATTTTTTTATTTGAAAAAAAGATAATGGAAATAATTTATTCCACGTATATTTAAAATCTCTCTTTAAAAGCCATGCTCGGCTTTAAAATAAATTATTTTGTGCAACAAACTTGAAGAGTAACAAATTAAACAGCAAAAAATTTTATAAATTAGATCGGGTCGTGTGCTTGACGAGATGATTCTCTTCTTCTTTTTATAATTTTTTTATTTTTCTTGATGCAAGACTTAATTAATTAATTCAAGTAGTTTAAGATAATTAAGTAATATAATTTTTTCTTATATTACTTATTCTTCTCCTTTTTATATTAATTTTATTTTTATAATATAATTAAATATGAAAAACAGGCAAAGACAAAGATATGGGGTATTTATGGCTCATGAGAGCCTGCTAATCGAAGGCCCACCTGTTTTGCGGTATTTGACCGGTCAATATTTGGCTTCTAGCGACAAAAGAAGAGCATGGTACAACTAGAAAGGGATTATGTTATTTGGGATCCATTCAATATTGTTTTGTTCTTATTATTATTTGGACAGAGTACAATAACATAGTGTGATTTATGTAATCAACCCTACCTAGTAGGATAAGACTTGTTGTTATTGTTATTTGTTACATTTTAAATTAATACTTTCCAAGGAAAAAAATTCTATCTTATTTTATTACCCCCAGAAATTCACATCTTTTATTTTTTCCCCCTAAATAATATAAAAGTTTCTTCATACATTAATATTTTTAATTCGTTGATACTTCAAAAGTTGAAATGCGAAATTTTAATTCTAAAATGTTTAATTAAAATTCTTTATATATATATTTTAATTGATTTAGAACCTCCATTCAGGCATTCAATACGATAAATAAACTATTTTATTTTAAATTGATGGAATAGCATTAATGATTATAGTATGGTGAACTTGACATTATCGCTCACGAGTCACGAGCACAACAGTCGGTGATTTTATTTTAATCGTAGTGGGTTCTTGGGAAAAAAATGTGAAAAAAAAAGTGCACATGTTTGATACAAACCATCCTAACCATCGACCCGAATTTTAAAAAAGGTATCCTGATTGTACGAAACAGCTGAGCATGTTCAATTGTATCTAACCACTGAATCCTTTTTAAGCGATCTTCTTCTCCCCAGTTAGACTTGCCTAGATACAGTAGCTCTAAAAAATGCTGAAGGTAAAATAAATATTGCTAGACAGAAATTCTACATAATCTGACTCAGATGGAAAAACAAGAACAGAAAGAGAAATTGAAGAAATATTGTGTTTTGATCTTTAGTTTTATTGGTGCATGAGCAAGGCATGTGTTTTTCTGTGAAGCAGTAAGTAGTGGGGACTGAATCCAGAGATGAGTGGGTCTGTGTCAGTTCCGAGACTCAGTGTGAGGTTGTTGCAACATTTTATGCAGCTTTGAATGAGACTACAGTGAGTGTGTGAGCAACTTCTTGATTTCAAGTCTCATCTCAATGCTCTTTTTTCGCAGTATTTCACTGTTCATTCTTAATTCTGCTTCTGTATTGGGACTCTGAACCAAACCGCACACCACAACATCAGTTTTCATCACCTCCTCTTTCTTTTCTTCTTTTTTTCCTGCGTAATACACCTGGTATCCTAGGCCGGCCTCTTTCTCTAAAACTGCATGGCCCAGGCTAACTCAGATTCAAGCCTCATGGGGACCCTTGTACCTTCACTGCTACATTCCCAAGTTTGAAACTCAAGGCCTCTCATTAAACTAGCACAACCCTCCATCCAAGTGGTCTGCGTGCGCTGGTATCTTCTCTCTCAAGCTTAAACTCTATGATGATATATATGTTTTGGGATGTTAAGGTTTAAAGAACCTATCTTAGATTGTGTGCTACAATTGTCACCACTCACCAGCCTGTCAAAAAGAACTATAAGGATGCTGTCTATTCTGGAGTAAATCAAATCATGAAACGTGAAGATGATTGATATGGAGCGATTTTCAAAAATGTTATCCCAGAATGAGGTTACTACACATTGTCAAAATTTCTTCGACCTGCAACTATGGATAGGGAAGAACCATAAATACATTTAAAGGACAGGCCGGTGCACAAGCTACCCTGCGCTCACTCAGGGTCCGGATCCCATAGAATATGATGTACGCAGCCTTACCTTGGAAATTATTTCCAAGAGACTAGCTCCGTAGCTCGAACCTGTAACCTTTTGGTCGCACGGAGACAAATATAAATTAATTAAAATTCACAGAAGAAACAAATATAAATTAAAAGCACAAAAACGAAAGTGTATTACAAATAAATCTGCATAAGACAGCTTTTATCTCAAATATAAATAGGAGCGGACAATCCAACATCAGAGGCCTGAATTACGAATACAAACAGATCATCTGCTTTACTCTGAGTACTTCTATTGAATTGGCCTTTTGGCCCTCAATAAGTTACAACCAATGTTACAAATCAATGAAAAATCAATCACAAAATCTTTGACATTTCCTCTCAGAATTTTATTGGGTATGCAATTTGCAGGACTAAGAAACTGCCATGCTATACAGGAAACAAATTTTTCCAGTTTTCAAAGAGGAAATATCATCCTCGGTATTATTTCCAGAGGGGTATGTTGGAACAGGTCGGCCAGAAGTGTTTTGAACCTATCTTCCTACCATATAGTCTTTGGAAGCCTGAATTTCAAGGCTCTTGAATAAACTAAAAATCATAGATCATCAAATGAAGTCGGGTTGGCCGGTTGATGTTAAGCAACGATGCCACATTCGACTGTTGGGATCCACCAGCCTAGGATGAGATATTACTTCTGGTATGGGAAGGTAAGCATAGTGAGTGTTACAAATGCCTACTGTTATGCCACTGAATCCAGCAAAAGCACCATGAACCTGCAAAAACCATCAATCAAATATCAGATATACAGCAATACGCCCATGTGTTCATGTTTCGATGTTACAATATTCAATATTTCACTATCCTCTGTTCTCGAATTCCCAAACCCTGTAATATTTCAATGGAACATTCCCTCCCGTTCCATTATTCCCCATCGAAACATGAGATAGAGGCATGAACTGTGAAGTTTGTGCCAATGATAATGCTTTTATATTCAAGCATACGACAATAAGCACAAAAGGAGAGAGAGACTTACAGCATTTTGCCCAAGTACAGTGCATAGAATTCCATCTGATGCGTTTGCTCTACATGCCCGGATCATGTACGTTGGATCAATATATTTCACATCACCATGAACACCAATGTCCTTGAAATATTTTTTGGTCTGAAATATAGAAACTCTAAGTATAAAATGTTCTTTTTTTCGGAAAATATATTGTAAACTATAACATCTATCTATTCCCACTAAGCAGCAAAAAACAATTACAGTTACTCGAAATACAATCTCAACTTAGATGCATCCTTAAAAAGAAACGCATATGTAAGTTTATCATTATACATCATAAATATACAAATACCACATATATATTTATATTCAATGGAATAAATCAAGCATATATTAATTTTAACATAAATGGGACCGCACAGGGTGAAGAGTATGGTTCTCTTCCCCATCCCCCTATTCTTGGCGGGGTAATCTATCCCCGAATCCCTGCTTTGGGGCCACCTATCAAGGTTCCTTGTGAATAGGGGAAATCGCCATCCTCGATAGCATCTAAAAGACAGACACACAGTCAAATTTTACTAATTTCAATGGAAATCTTAGTGGCTAAGGAGTTCTACCACACGTGTTTGCAGCGCATTTTGATCAAAGCATACAACTTAGGATGTAGAAAACGAAAAATAAGTATAATTAAGCAATTTAGCATAACTCAAAGAATCCAGGCTGTAAAACAAGATGTGCTTGCAAGATGTTTTTTTTATGTTGGCAAAAATTATCATGCTTAGAGCAGAGAGCTATTTTCCACAATGCATATCTTCTATCACCGAGTTTCAAGTCATGCAATCACAAACCTCTTGTTGAATGTGTACACCAATGTCTCCAAGGACAGCATTACCCGATGCATCAGTTGCATTAATCTTTTGAAGTAAATCCTGCATCAAGAATAAATCTTAGAAAGTTTAAGTGTCTACCTCTAGTTTAATAATCAACAAATAAAATTTCAGTATCAGTTAAAAATAATAATCATTTCTGTATCCGTTTCCTTTAGCTCAACGTAAGACTAAAAATCACCTGTCCAGCTCCCTCTGCTACACACAGTACAGCTGATCCTTTTTTTTGTAAGAGGTACTTGAGATGATTTAAGACTCCATGTGGTCCATGTAACTTGAACGGAACCTAGAACCACACCCAGTAACTTGTGGTGAACTATAGTAATGACAAGGAAAACAGAAAACCCATCAATTATTTCTGTTATTATAATTACATACCTCAGGAATCAGGCATATGTCAATCTGTCCGCTAGCTAGAGACGCATGCATCGCTATAAAGCCACTGCTACGACCCATCAATTTCACAACCCCAATTCCATGATATGCACTATGTGCCTGATTGAGAAGAGGCAAGAGATGGAAAATATTTCAACACGCACCAACTTGAAACCAATAGTGGATAGAGCCAACATCATTCAGAGCGATTAAATTTACCTCAATGTATGCAGAATTTATTGCTCTTTGTGCTTCTTCAACAGCCGTATCAAAGCCAAAAGTTTTGTCCATCAGTAGAATATCATTGTCGATGGTTTTAGGCACTCCAACTACTGCTACCCTAAGCCGCCTTTTGCGGCACTGAAAGAACAAAGATTGAGATTCATCACAGGCAAGCTATAAAAATCCAGTGGAAGAGGGCATGATCATAGATTTGCTGCTCAAACTTTGAACAGTTTTTAAAATATATATGAAGACCTTCAACATCACTCATTAATGAAACTTTTTACAGACATTATTACTATGTAGTTTAATTTTTCAGTTTTTAAAAGAAAAGAGTGAGTCAAAAGAAATTGAGAATCCAACATTTCTGTGAATATCCAATGTAGTATGTTTCCAAGTTCAGGCCACCTCAGAAAGTCCATCATAGCACAAAATTATCCATATCAAATGCAATTGGTAAATACAGGGCTAAGGATTACTAACCTCATTGTGAATTGCATTGGCACCAGCATGTGTACCATTTCCACCCAACACAAAAAGCATGTTGATCCCCCTTTCCTGAAGTCAATAATACATAAATCAGATAACACCGTCCAGAGGAAACATGCCATAAAGTTTAATTCATGGACCGATGGATCAGTTAACCACCTCCAAACTATCCACTATTTCATTTACACTTGGTCCTCCTCGGGAAACTCCTAACAAACTTCCACCAGAAAGATGAATATTCTGAACCACCTTCCTGGACAGCTGAGAATGTAACAGAAAAAAAGTCATGAAAAGGAACTTGTTTTTTCCTTAGCGTTACAATTGAGGCTCATGTTTATGCAAATTAGTTATTGAACCAACGTCAGCAAGGAAATAGCCTGAATTTACCGGAACTTCTGTCAATTCTTGGTCAGAAAATCCACGATAACCAAAAGGAATCCCCACAATTTTTGTCACACCATAGATTTCTAGCGTGATTACAATCTGCAGCACATTCAATATAGAAGAGAACCGTAAGAAACTTCAACAGACCATGATAATGAGAACAAGGTTACCACAGAAGCCAAAGTGGGAAGATCCTTGAGTATGAACTACAGAATAATATACATGTATTAAGCTAACTGCTAAATATATTAGGTGGCAGCATTTATAGAGATTGTAAAGCAGCTATACAAGGTCAAAGAATACATTTCAGGTGATGACTAAGGCATTAGCTAAGGCGGTAATCACTTTGCTGCTCAGGATGATATCTCACGTTTATGAGAATACAGTCAATAAAATAGAATTTATTGCAATAGTGGTGTGCAGCATTAAATTCAAGATTTCTTGCCAAAATTTTCTTTTCACACAAGGTAAAAATGTTAAATCTTTGTGCAAAGCATCAATAGAAAACTCACCTGTCTGATGACATCATTAAGACCAGGGCAGAGCCCTCCACAGGTTACAATCGCAGCCTTGACATCTTCTGGTTGAAAGTAAATTTTTTCACGAGGCCCAGCTCGATGAACCCTAAAAAGATATTAGAACATTTTACCAGGTGATAATCTCAAAAAATAACATTGTTCACTTCAAGCAGATTTAAAAGGCATTGAAACACAGAATTGCACGATGAACCTCAAATACGGTAAACCAGAACAAAATAAATAGTAACCACTGCTTGTATGAGAATTCACTAGTATCTCTTTCTTTCTGTTCTGACTGAGAAGAGAAGCGATGCAACCATTACGATGTTCAAAGTCTACATCCCACACATCTGCTAATAGGTTAAGGCCCTAATTTGTTTGCTAAGCATGAACAAATGGTGTTTCAGAATTGTGTTCTGTCAAAGAAAAATTGTTATTTTTCTCTGCTGCTATGAAATACCAATATGGAATCTATTAACTGTGATACTGTCATATTTAATTTATGCCTTGCCTCCTTCAAGACAGAACCACTTGCTGAACACATTGATAACAGAAATATTGCTAAAAGCATATTTGATTGAAACTAGATATCCTTGCATTGATAATAATGCAAAATTCAGAGATCTGGGGAAGAATGTACATTACTAGGCAAAACTTCCGAAAAAAATGGCAGGTTAAATTACGACCCATACATGAATACATAATTGGAATTGGCATGCATTACCTACAGAATAAAATCATCAAGATATTGTGCTGCCGTAACTTCCTACAACAGGGCAAATGACTTCTCAATGACCAAAATTTCCTCTTGATTTTAGTGAGATATGAATATTTTTCATAATCAATTTAGTATAATGTGTTCTTATTACCCATCTTCTGAGACAATAATACCCGTTCAACCTCTCTCATTTCATTAAATGATAAAAGCACCTAACGTATTAGCAGTTGCCATAACCCAGTATTAAATTGGGGAAGCAAAGATTTTACCATTGTTCTACCCATGAACAGCCAGGATCAATGCACACAGCACCAGCAGATGTAGGTGACGAATAGTATATTGTCTGAAAGATCAAAGCAAAAGGAGAATCAAACCCCCATCTTTTACCCAGTCGTTGCATCTCAATAAAATTTCATAGATATCAGCAACTCACATGCCGAAGCAAGAAAATGCCAATAAGCTTTTTCCTTACAATATCAATACTGATCGCTAAATGAATGAATACATATAAGCTTTCTTACAAAGGCTGACAGATTTTCAAAGAACATAGGAGTGGAGTAAAACATGACCCAGCAAAAGGAAGTACTTTGATTTAGAGTGAAATTAAAACAAAATGAAAGCTCAAGAATCACGAATGAAAAAATTTAAAAAGTTGAACAGTAAAAAAGAAGACAACCCGGGACACAAGAGACATCGGCGGAAAACAACAAAACAGTATTAACAGCCAATCAACTGCCTCTACCCAACGCTCTGAATGTCAAATAACATCAAAGATGAACGCAAATATACCTTAAGAAGCACTCTGTCATTGTTATTAATGTATCCATGCCACTCTTCATCAGAAGGATAATTGCCAGGAAAATCTCCAGTTATGGGAGTTCTGTGACACAAAACACAAGCAATTCAGACCACAGATTCCACAATGCGTGCCTATTAAGCCTCCCTCAGAGATAGGAAAAAGTACAAGACCAGAACAAGCAATTAACCTCATCTTGAGACAAAACGTGGAGGGAATAGGAAGATCATCTGGGAAGACATCTGTAATATGAGGAAGTCGGAAACGGGCCTCGAAGTCCTTCTGGAACTTGGCTTTCCAATCAGGATCACTGAAATCAATGGATGAGTCGGAGATAGTACTGGTGCTCTGACTCTTGAGCTCTGAAGAGACACGAACTTTCCTTGGTACCCTGGCGAGTTTCAATGTGGGGACTCGACCATTGGACGGGGGGAAGAGCAGGCCTCCATGAAAGCGGCTAGAAGTTAGGTGGGGAAGAGTGAGTTTGGGGGTGATCACGTGCGAGATAGTACCCATCAAAAGAGAAGAGATTTCAGTCAATGGAGATCTCAGAGGAGTGATTCAGAGCTGAAGAGATGTATGCAAAAATGGAGGGAAGGAATGAGAGGGATCGGAGAAAACGAGGAAAGGTAACACGCAAGCGGGGGTTGGAGAGTGGGTCTGACTTATAAAACCAAGGATCCTTTGTTTGAAAGAATTGCAACTCCCATATTAGGTAATACTATTCTGCGTAGGAATGTGAGTTGGCGCAGGCATGAACAATTTTCTGTTGAATATGTACCCTGGTAAGTCTGAAATCTATAGCGCCGGCACCTAATTGAAACAAGGAAACACAGTTTGATCATGCGAAGTTGTTATTGCTGTCACAAACTGGCAAATTCAGCAAGATACTATAAATCGCAAACAATCTTTCAAATCAGGAGTCCTTTGTTTTTGCGGAAAACACAGTTTGGAGTTTTTTCCTGACGTCCGGCGTTTCATTAAAATTAAGAAAAAAATTTTAAAAAAATTAAGAACCTTTCCTAAATCCTAGGAAAGGAAGTTGAAAAAACAGGAACTTTTAAAAATGCCGTTCTTATTTATATTTAATTTTTAATTTAAAGTTTCTTTCTTGTGACAATTTGCTTTTGGGCGACCTTTCTTGTGACATTTTTTTTTTTTGGTGAATTTTCTTGTGACATTTTTATGAAGAAGAAACTGGAAAAGTACAAAACAGGTTTCTGCCTCTCATTGCCTCAATTTCGATCCTCAGTATGGGTCTTTTAGTAGAGAGCTTCCATCATCCCAAACATAGAAATCAATAAATCATATTGTAAAATATCTCTGCATCATTAGACAATAATTTTCATTAATCAGCAAGAGATTACATATTATCATAGTTGTGATAATTAACTGTGATTTATTTTCTAAAGATACTATTTTTGTTACTTGGTTTATTTTTGGGACACAACCCATGGGAAAAAAACTCAGTGGCACTCACACCCTCTTAAGTGGCAGGAGTTGTGAGCTAAAATTCTAAGTGGGAATGTTTACAAGTCAAACACTTTAAATTTACAAGCAAATCTCTTTTAAAAAAATATTTGAGCATTTATAAGTCAATCCCGTATATATTATATAAATTCAATTGTAAAAAAATGTAAATATATGGATTCATTCGTCAGTCTAAAATATTAACTTGTAAATGTTAAAGTTTGAATTTCTGATTTGTAAACATGCGGAGTTTAAGTTGCAAATCTTAAAGATTGACTTGTAAATATTAAAATAGTAATGTGTCAATAAAAAAGATGTGTTTAAAAGAAAATATTTGTTATCATAAATGTCGCGCTCAGCACCAATTAAAGAAGGTAAACTTCATCCGAGGGCGTTTGTATCATTGTCTGGGGAAGAAATTATTTATTACGACTAAATCTCACGAGACTCAGCATTTTCTTAAACTGGTGAGACTTACTTTCTAATTGGCACCTATTCATGATTTTCTTCTTTCAAAAAAAAAGGGAAAAAAAGAAAAGTTCCGGAACAGAATATTCCCATACTAGATTCGCATGTCCCTTGTAAAGTTATAAGCCTTTAGGCGAATTATTCAGCGGGACACCATATGATAAGATAAGTGTCATCCAATGTTAATAATGATTATGTACGTGTGTATCTCTGTGAAAGGACGAGGTTCACATTCACATTTAATGAAATGAAGATTTAACTTTTAAATAATTAAAGTCGAATTAAAAAGTGCTCCCAAAATCTGCCTGGCAACAGTTGAGACCTCATATGCACCAATCAAAGATTAAATCAGCAACACATATGAAGTAGATCCTTTTCACATGTGTCACGGGAATCATAGCGAATACTCTGGCTAGGCTAGGCTCTAGAATTGTCTAGTGTGGCAAAATTTAATTTTTCTGGCATTTAAGAAATTTCTTATATGAGGGTATATGTCACGATGAATGAATGTACATGAGTATTGATTTTAATTATTTTAAAAATTAAATTAAAATAGATAAAAATGTGGAAATTAATATTTAAATATATTTTGTCATGTTTGTTAAAAGTAGTAAAAAGTAAAAAACATGAGCTTAAAAGAACCACAGGCGCTTTAATTTCTAAGACAACGCATGAATTTCAAATACTATCTCCGGTCCTAATTATAAGACCCAATTGACTTATTTGAGGAGATTAAGAAAGTAAGTTAAGATAGTTATTTGTAATAAATAAGTGTTGTCATTCCTAAAATATCCTTGCTAATTAAATGTATTAGTTAGAACTATTATTATTAGAAGGATTATCTTGGAAAAAAATACATAAATATGAGAGATAAAATGGACTGGAGTCTTATAATTAGGACCAAACAAAAAGTCAAACGGAATCTTATATTAAGGACCGGAGGTAATAGTTTGAAATTGGGAAAATGCGAAGTGGCGTTGACTTGTGGCCAGAAAGGTGGGAGTGGGGCGCAACAGTGAAGACAAAAGAAAAGAGATGATGAAACAGGAGAAGCCGAGAAGGGTTGACGAGGCAGCAGGCCTGCGCATGATTTGAGTTCGTATAATATGCCCACACACCAAGTCACCAACCCCTCTGCTTACCTTTACTCTTTTTTTCTTCTTGGCTTGTAATAGCAAGACTATTGGAGTAAATTTATATGAAGCATTGCGGAGTACTAAATAAAGTTACTCTTTTTAATAATGATTTGAATTGAATTTTCAGGAGTGTTTGCCACGCCTAAAAAATGCTTTAAAAACATACTCCTCCGGTCCTAATTATAAGACCCAATTGACTTATTTGAGGAGATTAAGGAAGTAGGTTAAGTTGGTTATTTATAATAAATAAGTGTTGTCATTCTTAAAATATCCTTACTAATTAAGTATATTGGCTAAAACTATCATTATTAGAAGGATTATCTTGAAAAAAAAAATGTATAAATATAAGAAACAAAATGGATTGGGTCTTATAATTAGGACCAAATAAAAAATCAAATTGGGTCTTATAATAAGGACCGGAGGAGTATTTTCTTCCAAATTGACAAACGAGATTAATTCGGATCGAGTCATGTTAGGACCTATATAGGTGGTGATCCTACCATTTACGTTGTTGTGTTCCCAAAAGATTGAACTCATAACCTTTGATTATCAACTTCTACCTGTTCATCTAAACGCTCCATACTCTTTGGTTCCTTACCTTTACTTAAGGAGCTGACGTTGGGTGTTGAGAAATGGATTGGGCCCAAAACTCTACGAGCAGGCCCATCTAACCCAGACACTCATGGGCTCTTGTCGCTTCGGGGAGAAATCTGGGAGTAGGGACTTATGACCCTTCTTAATCTTTTATTTGAACATCATACCACACTGCACTGAATACCCCCCACAGGACCAGGAATTATGACCCTTCGATCACCAGCCAAATTCACGACTAACCTCTCTCGAGTCTCAGTTGCCTAGGTTCTTCCGTTGGCCAATAAACAAATTACTGAGGTTCTTCCTTTTTTGACCGGGCAATTACTGAAGTTGATAAACTGTTTAAAAAAAGAAAAGCAAGCGGGGAATGAACTGGGATTGGGCTCCTAATAAGAGTTGGGTTTAACGGAAACGTCTGGTCCTTCATAACGTGACGAACTAAAGTTCAAATCATTATTAAAAAAGATACCTTGTTACCAAAAAAAAAAGAGATACTTATATTTAGTGCTTTATAGTGTCTCGAATAAAATTGTTTCTAATAAAAGGGCACCTATGCACAACAGCCAAAAAATTTGGATTGGGCTTATAATGCTACAAGCCGGCCCAGTTCCCAGTACTCGGCCCGAAATCCAACATAAACACTCATGGGTTGAAGTGACCCACTGCTATTCCAAATCTTTTATGTTATACGAAATATTAAATACCTGAACAAAAATTGTCTTCACAGATCCCTCTTTCTTTTTTTTTCTTTCAATAAAAGAAGTCATTAGAATTTTAAACACATAAGGTGCGACATTTCTAGAGGTACAACCACACAAAATAGCAAAGGAAACGAATCCTGGGCACTATTTACACAATCCTAGTTTTCAGCGATATATTCATTAATGTTACCTGGCATACTTGTTGATGTTTAAGATTCTAAGGAAGGAGGAGGGCCAGCTAGGTGGATGAAAATGAAACACACTTAGTGATGTTTAATTAGGGATGATAGTATCTCATATGCCAGATTACTGTCCACCTACCAAGAAACAAGTTATAATGTGATAGTGATGGAGCATTATGCATCACCACAGCTAGCTACAGGTTCAACCTTGGACAACAACCCTACACCACACGTTCATGTTTTGTCTGCCAAATTGCCTCAAGCTAATCGGCAAATACTCGTTTTTTCTTGGCCTATGACAGGGAGCCGAGGAAGCCCAACCAGACATCTATTGAGAGCAAAAAGTTGCAAGTGTATGTTTGGAAGCTGATGTAACGAGAAACAGAGATTGGACAAAGGGTGTGACCTTGTGGGGCAGTGGCATGCCAAGAGGAAGGAATAGTTTTTTCAAAGCTGGAGTTGATGATTTGTTTGGATATTGGGAGGCAGTAGGGTAGGGATATATGTATAAGCAGATTCTGAAGGTCAATTCCTATGGCCAGCTGCCAAACAGCCATTCTCTTGAAGCCAAAAGGGACACAAAGGTAAAGGTGACATATATTAGACAAAAAGCCAAGTTCCTTGGAAACTTTTTCTCCCCCCTTTTCCCCCCCTTCCAGATTCTCAAGTTTGCTCTCTGCAATAAGCTTATAATCTAAACGAATCTTGTTAGGCCCCCACCCCCACCCACTTTTTCTTGTACCTCATATATTACAGAATCATATGTACATGCCCATTAATTTTTCCCCCCCCTTTTCACATGGTATTATTGATTGAGCTAAGCATCAACGGAAACCAACTGTCTTGAGTCTGACATTATTATCTGCAAACGGAACATGATCATAACATAAGAGCAACTAAGTCTTTGTATGTATTTTAACCTTACGGAATTAATCTGGAGACAGTGAACATGTATGTATAAATAATATTATGAATGGAGAAGAAATAAGATCGGAGGGTTTAGAGTATATATATATTTGTTGGAGGGAGAAAGGCAGAAGAAGTGGTGAGTACTGAATTTGCAAAGAGTGGGTGAAATGACCCACAAACAAAAGAGGGGTTTGAAGCATACAAGTCGACAAAAGGAACTGAAATTAAAAGTGTCATCGTCAAATGTGAAACTTGTGAAACTAAACGATTAACACAAATTGATGCTCATGTTTTTACGTTTCATTATATAAATCTCTAACAACAACACAGTTAAATTTTACAAGTAAATATACCTCCAGTTTGTTCTTTGAAACAGAAAATTTTAAAAAAAAAAAAAAGTCAAAAGCTTTGATTTTTTGGTGGGGGCAAAATCGATCTTTATATATGGATTATCATTCCATTTTTTGTTATTTTCAAGGTTTTCTAGTGGGGGATGAGTCTAAACTTTGCAAAAATATAGAGTATTTCAGATGATATACGACAAACTCTTTTCCCCACAAATTTTCAAATTGAAAAAAAAAAAGCATTATCTTCTCTTCTAAACTCAAAATATGCACCACTAAAATAACCTCCTTATAAATTGCACTCACATTTATATAATTGATTAAACTATTTTCATATTGTCTATTTATTAAAATAATAATAAAAAGAACTCGTGTAAGTTAATGCAAAGGTCTATAAAAAATACTTTAGTATACATTTAACAAAGTGGACCACAGCAGAACTGAAGCATGCATATTACTCCATGTTTGTCCTCAGACTAATAATCATCAAACATCCCAAGCATGCAACATTAAAGCTGCCCCTAAAGTTACCTACTTTGCCAGTTATTATATAGTTATATATATACACACAGACATTATTTATAGCCGCTGAATTCGTCGTTAATTCATCATCAACCCGAATTCTGAAATGCAAAAATTCGATCCATGTTTTTCCAGACAGCGCAGAGATTATTCTGCGAATCCTATGTAAAGATTCTGAGAAAAATTACATATATTGAACGCACACGCTTCTGTATATAGATATTTATGCTACCCATCATAAATACACACATCCATTCTGACTCCGATAATTGGAGAACAAGGAGGAAAATTTAATATCAGATCAGACTTCTTGTCCATTTTATAGACCATCTTAATTGGATTTTTTTTAAGTGAATAATTTGGATTTTATATTTCCCTTCTCTCTCTCTCTCTCTCTCTATCTGTGTATATATAAATATACAGGAAAATATTAAAAGTTATCCAAATTTATATAAGTCGACAGTAAAATGAAATCTCTAGAACAATCCCTTTTAAATCCTATGACGAGGGGACTCCATCAATCAACAATCAACATGATAGTTTCAAATGGAAACTCAAAAAAAGTTACGAAATGCTTTTTGTGGAGAAAAACTGCATTTATAATTAAGCGAAAACTATATATATATATACCATTCAGTGATCATATATTTTAACTGGTCGCCTCGCAGCAGTTAAAAATGTACATATAGTAATTAAGAAGTCATTAATAAAAATCTTTTTAACATAATCTAGATTGAAGAGAGAGAGAGAGGTTGAGAAATAAAGTATATATAATAGCTAGAGAAGGATCTAAACAAATCAGGAGAAGAATGTAGGGAGAAAATAAAGGCTGTGAAGAGTGATTAGAATGCATGAGGAGTCAAAAGCATTCAAAAGGACGAAGACTATATATATATACACATAGCTGCTAAACGAAATTCAGTTGGCGGGGGTGGAAGTAGCAGAAGGAAAAGAAGTGAGAAAGATCCAAAGACAAGAGAAAGGTGCTGCATGGAAACGCATGTAGAACGGAAAATGCAGCTCATAATAACACAGCCAGCCATGTGATTTCTAAAACTGATAGTATCGACAAATTAACTAAACTAATTCAAGATCCTCTATTTTTAGCTTCATTCCCTCATCATTAAATTCTCTTAAAAACCAAGCCTTCATCTCCTTCCTCATAATATCATACTTCCTCCAAATTTGCTACTCCAATATATAACATTATATATTTATTCATACACCCTCCTTACCCTTGAACCATTAATTTTTGTAAATTAAAACTGGTCATCAAGTTAAAGAACCGTTTTTGGCGAATGATGGAAATGGAATTAATTTAGTTCACCAAGTAATACCTACTCTCATGATCCCAGCAGGGAAGATGTACGTAAATACTTCATGTTTAATTCAAACACTAACACACAACCAAAAGATTAAAGTGGAATCCTTGGTTTTCCCCAACAAGAAATGAGTTGAAGAAGAATGAAACCCTAAGATAGTAGACTTAATTCTCACACAGTCTGCAACTTCTAACTTCTGGCCAAGACACCGATGGAGATCGAACATATATAATTGAGAATATTCTAGGGCTTCTTACCCACAGTGTGCTTGTTGTTGTGCATCCAAACCTTAAGAACCTGACGCTTCACTCCGACTTCGTTACAGAATTGCTGGACCAACTCTTCGTCTTGCTTCTGAATCCGCCATCCCAATCTCTCTGCAAGTTCCAGCATTTTATCCTTCTGTTCCTGCGTGAACTTCGTCCTGAACCTCTTCTTCGACGACCCTCCTCCTCCGCTTGGGTTCGAAGCGTCGTCGTCCTGCTCGTCTCTCGTGCTCTGTGTCCCGCCACCTCCTCCCGACGTAGACGGCAACGCCAGCGTCCCCGGCCCTCCCCTATGCTGCCCCGCCACGTGTAAGTACCCCGCCGGCGCTCGATAATAAGCTGCCGCGAACTGCGGTGGCTGCTGGTGGTGGTAATGGGGGGTTAACAAAAATGGTTCGGTCTCTTTGCGGTGGAAATTACGGTGGCAGTTACAGGCTGCACATTTGAGAGCGTCGAGTGTGCCTTCGGCTCCGGCCGGCATAAACTCCCCACATCCGTCAAGCGCGTGTCCCCCGAGACTCACCGCGTGGTTCTTCAAGCACTCTCTATACCTTCCCTTGCTGTTATTGTTATAATAAGTCCTCGTGGGTTGAGGAAACACCATAGCTTCTCCTGCACCGGCGGAGGTCGGCATTTTCACTCTGGGAGATATCCCCAGCGACTCCATACCCATCTCTTCTTCCTGCTCTTCTTGATCCTCAAAATCCATTTCTCCCTCCCAAAAAAAAAAAGACCCAACTTTTCCCCTCTAGAGTATGGGATAATTAAGGATAAGAAGCAATATGAGAAGAGAGAAAGGATTTTGAATATGGGCAGAGAGATAGACAAGCAGGGACTTGTATTCATATACTTTTTGCCCTTCTCTGATATCAGAAGCTCACCAACCTTGTCTTAGGGAAATCTCACCCTCCACCGGGTATATCCGGTTACGGGTTAAAATGCACAGTAATTTTCATTTTCACTAGTTGCCGAGTGATTCGTGAAGGTGTGAGTAACCAAAGAGGTGAAAACTTTCACTTAAGAAGTGTACAGTACGAATACAGTTGTACTGAGATGTGGGTGCAGCAGGGGGTTGAGCTGGAGACGAATAAGAAAAAGGAGGAAAGAGAAAAGAAAATGTATTGCCCACGCGCTGAAGGCTGAGGCAAACGCCAATGATGGACCCTTGAAACCCTGTGTGTTACTAGTGTCACGCATTCGCGTACCTGAGACGAAGTGACGTCGGATGGGACGGGGGGGTTTATGAGGTGGCGCGTGGAGTGGCGCGTTGCTTCAGTTTTGTCCCCGCATCGGGGGAACCGGTGGGGAAGCATTAGAATGTGCGGAGGCAGAGCCCTGCTTCTGGATGTACTCATCACATTGTGCTTTTAGTATTGTGACTTGTGTGATTTTAGATAAATATTAGTCTGTTGTGCATATATAATTTTTTCAAAAAAAACTTATTCTGAAGTTAGAAATTTTCCTAGAAATAAGTATGTACCGAGAGTGCCTGTGCCATTGGTTGCATGTTACTTCTCTGATTCTATTTACAGGAAGGTGTGTTTGTTCTATTTATAAAGGTGAGAGAAAAATTTTTATATCAATATATAATTTTATTTTTTATTTATTAGTGTTAACTTTATTCCCATAATATTTTAAACAAAACATGTTATATTACAAAAAGTCCCTCTAATTTTGCTTTCTCAGCACTGTTGGTCCCTGTACGAGAATTAGCGTTAAGAAAAGCTAAGAAATTTAACTAAGAAAAAACACACATATATTAAAATAAAAATTGAGAGAAGGTATAAATACCTGCGTGATAATTTTTGCTGTTATAAGAGATGCTAACATTTATTGTAATAAGAACTGGAGGGAGAAAAATATATGGAGTGTTTTTATTTATCTGTAAACCCTTCATGATTCAGGAAGAGCAACTCAGGAACTTGTTAAGATGAGATGCTCAACGTTCAAAATAATGTTCAATCCTAATCCAATAACACTAAGTACCAAATACCATGCTTTCATTTTCAATATTATGCTCTCAAAACAGTACTTGATTATTTCTGGTAATTCTACAATTTTGGGAGGCAAATAAAGATCTGAGGCAGATAGGAGTAATTTCTTTAAAATTAAAAACCATGTGATTATAAGCCTTTTTTTATAATGAGGAAACTAAAGTACCTAGCAGATTTTTTGTGCTATGTAAATAAAATAAATAATTGATTGATAAGAAAACAAAAATAATTTGGTATGAAAATGCAGATAAATAATACGGGTCAAAAAAGGAGCAGGGGTAACATGGAGCGTGGGAGAGGGGAGAGTGTGTCATGGAACGCGGCAGTAGCGGAGGTTGTCGTTAGTTATAGTTGCCCATCACGACAGGCGCCCAGCAAGCGATTTACTACCTCTGATTTTAATATAAGATTTTATTTAACTTTTATTTTGATTTTAAATATAAGATCTCAATCCATTTTGTTTCTCATATTTATACATTTTTTTTCAAAGTAGTCCTTTTAACAATGGTAGTTCTAGTCAATACACTTGATTAGCAAGAATATTTTAGGAAAGACAACACCTATTTAGGACAAATAATTAATTTAACTTACTTCCTCAATCTCCTCAAATTAGTTAACCGGCTCTTATAATTAGGATCGGAGGTAGTATTATAAGTACAACCCTCCACCTTCTATTTTAATTTTTTAGGTTCAATTGTAAATACTCTTTCAAGTTTGTTATCTACATGCACGTCATACACTTATGGAGTGTTTGGATAAAAACTAAATTATAGTTTCAAAAATGATTTTATAATATACGAAGTAAATATGGAAAGAAATTTATTTTAATTTATAAAAAAATACCTTTAAAAAATACTTTAATGATATTCAAAGACTCTCTAAAACAGCTAGAATCCTTTCCACTAGATCTAACATCTATTGGTAGCATAACCTCACTTTTAAATTTCTCCAAATATATTACAATCCAGTTAGGCATCTATCTAAATCTCTTTCATGTCTATTGAATTGCCAAATCCTGATACCTTCGAAGCCGACTTCTTTGACAATTGTATTCTTCAATCCTCATCAAACACTGCTTCATCAAATATATCTAGCTATATATATATATATATATATATATATAGTTACATCATTCATAATAAACGAATAATATTAGAGTATTAGCATCTGTCGTCTCAAATTCAAGTTATATATCACTCTTGGTTCTAATTATAAGACTTCATTTATAAACTATAAACGAGATTTTATAATTAAAACCGGAGGTAGTATACAACTAGATCCTGATAGAGAAATCTCTATTGTTCACGACTCTATAAATGGACAAATAGTTGATAACATTACAAGGTGAAATTGTTTTACACACTGTTTGCTACAGGATATACTAGTTACCCATGAGACATTTTTCAGCCACGCACTAATAATATTGGGGACAAATTAATTCAAACAGCTGGACTACATGTTTTAAAATAATATACTTTTAATTTTATTCTTAAAAAAATCATGGTAGACTTCGCGCATTATATATATGTATAAGGTGTAGAAAAATATAGTGAAGAGAAGGGGAAAAAAATGCATGAAACCGAATAAAATATGTGAAGAAATAATGAACATATAAAAATAAATATCTTATATTTCAAAAATGAGCTGTGCACTAAAATGATAACTTATATAAAAATAAATAAAAAAATTCCTGAACCACAAGAGCTGATTATGAAGAACCCCATATATAGTGTGTTCCCGTGACAAGCTTGATATAAGTGATGAGTCAGTTTGCATATTTATTCGCTTTTTTCAAAAACATGATTCACAATTCACAATCTAGTTCTGCAAGTGAAGATTCAATAAAAAAAAAATTTGGCCAAAAAAAAAATAAATAAATAAAACTACTATAATTTGGTCAGCTTTTATTTTTCTTTCAAGTTTTGTTTACCAACAATAAATACTTTGGATCACATCTACCTTAATTTTCTAAATCAGAAAATGTCCCTAAGCTAACATGCCTTGCGGATTTTGCTCATTGTGTCCAGTTTTAGCTATAATTAACTAGACATTATCATTTTGTCAATGTATTGTAAATTTTATCTAATTTCATCACCTACAAATTAAATCATTCAACCACCTTTGAAAAACTAACAATCGGAGAATTAGAAGGAGCTTTCGATCATGATATGAACAAGAAATTCGCCTGATATTCTCATCTTTAACGAAGACCAGAACCTTGTTTTGTTCTTCAAAAGTGAAGATTTTTCCCACTCTCAAATGAATCTCAAAATATAATTTTGATAACATTCCCCCTAAAAAAAAACTCCTGTACGCATAATTACTCTTTTGTCATTAAATACGACAAGCATGTGACACTGATTAGGATGTTCCATTTATAATCCGCGTGACACTTAATTTTCCTAAACGTATTTATTTTGTTCACCCTCGGCTTCAACATTTGTTTTCAAAATCAACAGCATTATTGACTACTACTCGTCATCTAATTAGTTTATTCAGCTTTGACTATATGGTTGCAATAGCAAAGGAAAATGGGCAAGAAATCGTTTGTTTGTTGCCACAAGCCATAATTTTCTTTTGTCATTTTCTCTTATATTCAATGATGGAGGGAGAGGGGCATTCATGGAAGTCCTGCCCATGACTCCTCAAGTTCTCAATTTTTTTCAGTACACGTACAGTTGTTATGCACAATATAATCTTCATAAAAATATACATATTATACTACCTTTGATTCTTAATATAAGAATTAGTTGAAAATTTTGAGTAAATTAAAAAAATTAGTTAAATTGGTTATTTATAATAAATAGGTTTTGTCTTCTCCAAAATACCCTTACTAGTTATGTGTGTTAGTTAAAACTATTACGTGATGAAATATTTAACATGTACAATTATTACAAGGACTATCTTCAGAAAAATAGATAAATATAATAGATAAAATGAATTGGAGTCTTATATTTAAAATCAAATTAAAACCAAATTAATTCTTATGTTAAGAATTGGAGGTATTATATGTTTTTAAATCCCAGTCACCTTTGTACTTAAACCGTAGCTTCAATGCTGACATTTTGTACATCAATTTTGACAAGGCCCATATTTTTTTATTGCATAACTCTCAAATATGGCTATGAAGCCTCCCTCCCTTTCTCATCTTTCTTAAGATAACGATCTGACTCCATCAGATTTGAGTATTGTTCGGCCTAATTGGAAGTGGCTCTTTTAAATATCTATTCTACATTCATACACATACTCAAACTCAAGACTCCGTACTTAAACGGCCAAAACCTCTTCTACGAGACCAACATGCGCTGGCTGGTTCCCTCTCCTTGATCTCTCTCTTATTAAACCAAATTGACAGAAGGAAAAATTCTTGATTACGAGCGTACACATCATGTATACATGAACATTAATTAAGGTTACATTTGCAGCGTGAAGCCTAGTACGTAAAGGATCGCTTATTAATAAACTCAGACTCATTCCTGATCACTGTATGCTAAGACAGATATACGCGAATCAAAATCGTCTCGTATGACCCCGTAAGTGAGAGAAGGACAGAGAAAGAAAAAGAAAAAGAAGAGGGATGTGAATATATCCAATCCCCTTTTCCTCTCTTTTATAAAGAGAAACAAAATCCAAGGTTACATAGACAGATATAATCTTAATTGTCGGGTGTACCTGGAAAGGGATGGATAAACCCAAGAAAATGAACTAACTAAAACGGAACAGAAGGAGGAAAGCAAAACGGGGACGGGGGGTAGAAAAAGCGAAGTCCGTTGAGATTTCAGTGTAGATATCTGAGAGAGGGAATTGCGGGGAAAAGGGCAGTGGATGGTGACAAGACGAGAATGGGAGTGGGACGAGTCTCATTTCCATTCCCATAATAATATGTTTGGTTCTTTCTTCTCTTTTTCCCAGGGGGGGGCCCCACATTAACCAGCTTGCTTCTCGCACCACCACTTCACAGATGATAATATATCACACACCAAAACCTACTATATTCCACAAAAAACGTCCATCTCCTTTGTTTTCTTTCGCTTGTTTCTTTGTTCATGTTCTGATGTGTGCCTCATTTGTGTATATGTATGTATATGCCTCCTAGCCAGCTTCTGCAGAATCATCACATCAGATTCTACTGCTTTCTGCTTATTTTACGTACTCAAGCACATGTCATGCGCATGCATACGTGTTCTCTCTCTCTCTCTCTCTCTCTCACTCAATCTCTTTCACAAATTTGGATTACGTTTCTGCATATGGATGCACAAAAGAAAGAACCCTGCATAAGTTACAACACTGAGATCGATGGGTCTGATTTATAATCTACACATAAGGACCACAACTACTGCTTTGGTTGACGTTAGGGCTCAGACATATAATAAGGATCTATTCATCATTACTTTTGTGGATCCTTTTTTTTTGTTTTGGCTCTTTCTTGTAATGTAGGTGTTAGAAAGTTTATATATCAAGCAGCGGATGTGACATTTTCTTTCCCCCCTCTCAATTCTCATGATCTCTGTTACAATGGGACTGTGCAAAGAAAAAAAAAGCCTTGGAAAATAACCTTTCGAGAATTAGGGCCAAGCACATATATAGAGTGAAAGTGATGGTGGAAAAGACAATACCATACTGTATGAAAATAAGCCATTTGCAAATGTTGTTGGCACGTGGGATGAAGGCTGAAAAGGAAGGAAGAAATTTTTCCCGGGGGGGGGGGGGGAAGAAATGGTTGGTTGGGGATATAATATATCTAGCTACTACCCAGTATAGTTCTTAGATTATCATCATTTACATTACAAGGAAACTCATTCACGTTTCATATAAGATTTATAATGAGTCGGATGTTTATGAACTACGAATAGTCTGATTTTTTTTACAAGTTTTATATTATACTATCTCCGATCCTAATTATAAGATCTCATTTATAGTTTACAAATGAAGTTTTATAAATAAAACCAGAGGCAGCATATACATTGACATATTTATAATATTAATGTTATATATGAACATGACTCTCTCTCTCTCTGTTGGATTTGTATATGAAAAAAATTTGATACTATATTTGGAGCGACAATGTTAAATGATTTGCTCCACTACCATTGAATGTGAATAAAAGAGACATTTCTTTAGGTTACTATTCAACAGTTCTTGCGTGCAATTCAAAAGCAAAGCTCTTACCCTTCTCCCAACGCATCATCATCATCATCGATCATCACCAACGTCAACATCTTGGATTTATAAAAAAAAAAAAGTTTATGACAATTGCATCATCGTGTCCCTATGACTAGATTAATACTATGTAACTAAATTTAATTAATGTGTAATGTGTGTGTGAGATAATGCCACAAAGGTTCGACGATAATTATAATAAATATATATATAAATAACATACTCCCATGGTGCATGATGGTGAAGCGTACGCGACGGTTGGTAAGGGAACAATTACATAGCTAGTGACTAGTCTGGGGATTACCCAAGCAGTTATATATAGGCTAACTTTGATGTTCTTTAATGAATAATGAGTGCTTTTGTTGAGGGATTTGGAATACAAACGTGTGCTTTAATGAAAACCTATTAAAGATGGCGTTTTCCTCATGATAAGCCTCATGACCCCTACCTAGTATGGGGTTGGCAATACAGAATAATTGTGTTCATCGTCACTTAAGGAATTGAGCTATGACCCCTACTATATGTGGTCTACTCTTCACACACACACAAGTTGACTATGGTCAAATTGAAGGATTACTCCCGTTTGATTCGAAGAAAAATAAAAAATAAAAAAAACTTTATAGGGTTTTCTGTTTTTATTAATTTATTATTTTCTCACAATTTATCTCTGTAAGTTTAACCCATTATTTGTATTACTAGAGTGATCAAGTAGCTAGGAATGATTTAGAGCAGTTATTAGCTCCCGGAGATATGTTAAATTTAATAATCTTTAAGAAAAAGAAAAGGATGCCCTCCTGGAGGGCTTCTAAGGAAAGCCATAAAATTAATATGCTGCATACAACTAACAAGGATTCTAAAAATTTCAAAACTGCCGGCTCTAATTACTGAATTAAAATATATGGTCAGGGCCCAGAAATGATTGCATCGTTAGACAAGAAACTAGGGCTATAGAAGAATATAGGGAATTTATGATGCCCTGCAAAGTTTAAGGACTTAGAAAGTTGGTAAAGAGCACCGACATGCCCATAGGACGAAGTTGGTTGGATTGAGGATAAAGTAAACTACAATGCTCATTCGAGATATATATATATATATATATATATATATTATATGAACAGAAGAAGGAACAGTGGAATTGCATACTTTTGGTGTCTGACTTGAACAACCATAATAATAATAACAATAACTGCAACAAACAACAATGAAAACGATCTGGTTTAAATGGTTTCTTACTGCTGTATTGTGTACGATACAATTCTAATCTTACAGTTCCACGTAGAGTCAGATAGTGGACGACGAAATGTTTACTGTTGACTCGTAAGCATGCTCTGATGATCCATCATTTCATCATCTAAATCGGAAAACCAAAGTAACAGAAAAAGAAATTTTGCTGTCCGATACATATAAAGAAGTAATAAAGTATATATCACTGAATTGATAGGTGGCTTTTCTTTCTTTATGAGCAAACGAATTGATAGGTAGCTAAACTGCGTGATTTTAACAGTTTCCCATGGCGGACAAATCATGACCTTCCCTAATAACTATCATTTCAGCTTTGGTTTCAGTTAAAGAAGTTGTAAAGTGCAGATTAAGAAGTCACAGTCCTGCGGCGGGTCGGTAATAAAATGTATGAAAGATAATACTACCTCCGGTCCTTAATATAAGATCCCGTTTGACTTTTAGTTTGGTCCTAATTATAAGACCCCAATCCATTTTGTCTCTCATATTTATGCATTTTTTCCCAAGATAGTCCTTCTAATAATGATAGCTCTAGCCAACACACTTAATTAGCAAGGATATTTTAGGAATGACAACACTTATTTGTTACAAACAACTAACTTAACTTACTTCCTTAATCTCCTCAAATTAGTCAACTGGGTCTTATAATTAGGACCGGAGGTAGTAATTAAGTAGGCCATTTGAGCTTGCTTCATATATATTAAGTTGGATCAAAATTAAGAATCTACGTTTGAATCTATTGAGGAATAAATTATGTAAGATTTAACCCTAACATTTACCAATAGATCTAATTAAAGCCATAACCACATAACTTAATCTCACACGTTAACCTTTGTCTTCCATCTCAGGCCATTGTTGGAGATGAAGGTCCACCTCATCATCATATCGGTTATTGGCCATGTCCCAAATTTGAGAAGGTCATATACATATTATGATTAGGTCAGTATAGTGCTACTGTGCCAAGGCATTAACTCTAGCATAGGGTTTGGTTTAATTTCCACACTTTCGCCTTAAGACACTGGAAAGAGACTTTACAGGTTTGGAATGATTCATTACTGACCCACTTAGAAATTGTGGGTTTCTTTGACTTAATAATCACTGCCCTCTTGATTGCTTCCGGAGAATTAGATATCCTTTTTGACATTTGTGAGACTAATGATTCTATCATTAACAGTTAATGGTGCCAATGCCAAGTCAGTTCCAAGAGCACTTTTACCGTTCTTGGTATATGTTATAGTAATTATTCTTTCATCGTTTTTAGGAATATGGTAACTATCAGTCCTTGAAATTTTATTATTCTCTGCATTTGGGTGAGACTTGAAAAGTGTCCTCATGTTAAATGTTAAGCCCCCTTTTGTACGCACATGAAAAATTATAACATCCCATTCCCATAAAAATGAAATAAGCACTAATTGTTATATACTCCCTCCGTCTTTGGGGGAAAAAAATTGTATTTGCTACATATTAATTACTTTTAACTAATTTTAACTATTTTCTTAAACCACACAATTTAATTAAAAAGATCTTATAATAAGGGACAGAGTAGTCTATTTATAGCCATTATTTAACAGTATTTTTGTGATTAATTTTTATCTCGAGACATGACAGATATTTTGCATATGTAATTTCTAATATATGTAGCTGCTGATATTAAAGATGATAATTTAGATTTTAACCATAAGATCACTGAATTAGTGGTTTTATAGATCTTCTAGCTGCATATTGACTTCTTTTTTATACATCAACTAAGAAATAGCTATACACAGTAAAACCCAAATTACGTGAATTTAGGCAAAGAACTTCCCAGTGCTGCAAAACCAGATCCCTTATAGCGTGGAAGAGACTGCAAGGAAACGAAATGAATATAATTTTTTTTCTGAACTATTCTATACATAATGCATATCCTCGAATGTTGTATATATGAATACTATATACAATTAATTCGTACAAAGAAAATTGCAAAACAATTTTCAATCAGCGCGATAATTTTATGTTCAACTGCTCCAAGGCTAGAAACATAAACTCTTCCCTTACAAGTGCACAACACATACAGATAAATAAATATATATAGGCACACGTGGAGTTAAAAGTGCTGCCTGGATTCACAGAGCTATATGCTACTGGTCAGGTTGTGGGTCACTGGATTGAAAAACTTCTTTGAGGCACTCCACAGCACCATCGTAGTCAAAGAAGCCCATGAACCAAAATTCCTCATTGTCGACTGAGACTAGATGGATGTACTTTTCGGCTGGATTGTGTCTGTTTGATGATGGAAACACTGCTTTAAGCTCATGTAATGGGATGATAACCTACATCCATTACAAGTCAGCAAATAATATACATATCATCAAGCGAAAGAAAAACAAAATAAGATTGAAGAATGCTCTTGGCCGATCAAATTGAACAAAAAAGGGTAAACTTTGTTGAGTCAACAAAGCATGCATAATTCTTAATGCCCCATGAGCAGAAAATCATAAGAGATGCTGCTTTTTTTTAAGCATCTCTTATAGAAACAGAGAAAACGCTCATTAGAAGTCGAGACAAAGGAAAATTCTGAATGAAAGGATTCCTTCATTGAAGAGAAAACAAAGCCTCCCCTTCAGATGCATGTGTCCTTCCACACTGAACATAATATGCAGACAAGACAACTCCTTTTGAATATGAATTACAGCTTACCAAGTATATATGTCTTACCACCTTAAATGATTGGGATATTACTTTTATTAATTCAATTTCTGCTCAACGCATATTCCCCCTCTAGCTATAACCAAGATCTGTCTTTTCTGCGAATATCTATAATAAAATTCTTAGACAGATGGAAACCGCGACTGTCGTTCTCACATTAAACACAGGCAAATGACTTGCTCCAGCCCCAGGTTCTAACATCACAATCAAAAGAGTAACAAAAAGAAAAGAAACTATATATGATAATTACTCCTCCAATCTTTCATACAGGACTTAATTGGAGAATTGATGTTGATTCTATACGTAAGACCTATTTTACATGTTTATCAATTTCTTTTCAAATTAACACTATTATTATATATTCCCTCAGCAATAATCTAGTAGGAGAGCGAGGGAGGAAATTAAGGAAGATGATTATAGTATTTTAGAAAAAAATATTTGATATTAATTAACTAAGTTAATTAACATCATCTTTAATTTGTTCAAATTAATTAATTAAATTTTATATTAAAGAGTGCAGGAGTAGAATAATTTCATAAGCATGCCAACAGGACATGGACATATATACATTAATAAATATGAGCACACACCTTATTACCACTTGCGAAGACGCCTTAAGAGAAAAAGGCTCCAAATATGTCACGTTAATAAAAATCATGCATGTCTCATTGTCACCTAGACCAATGATTCAGCTATGACAAACATTGCATGAAGATGAACAGAAATTTAAAAGGAAGGTGCACGTTGTTATCCTCCCACACACAATAGAAGAACTTCAACGAACTTGAGATTTAAAAGAGGATCTATTACATAAAATTATGCCTACAAAATTCTCAAGAAGTATGAACTTTTAACCTCAGCTTCAATTGAACAGGAATCCATCCTGACTAATGCTAAACATGTATAAGCTATCAGATAGACTAGGATGGATCTAGGGTATTACGTATGTACCTTGTAATGACTCCATTCTGTTTTCGTTTCATATTGATAGGCAAGAGGGTTGTCACTACAATATGCAATCTTTTCAGTGGATATATATAAAGTTCCCATTACTGGACCAACTGATGTGGATACATAACATGCATAAGCTTTCAGAACCCGTTCCCCAGGAACCGACTCAAAAGTTTGTCGGAAGATATTATCATGGCCCCCTTCTGCAAGTATCTTTGTTCCCCGGGCAATCCTTCCCACAGCAGCCTCAGTAAAACTCGGGTTTGTTCTAACTTAACACATGATGAAAAGAAGCTATTTAAGTAATATGATGTTGTAGATTCAATACCAAAGAAAACGAATAGCAGAAGATGTAGGAGCTGCATAAAATGCAATGGTGATGAAAAAAGAAATGAGGTAAAGATTGTTCTTAACAGAAACGCTGGTTGAGGTGATGACATAGTCCCGAAGGAAAAAGTGTGAGTGTTGACGGCAGAAAACAGCATCTTAGAACAGAAGTTTAATATTTCCAAAGAAAGCTGTTAAAGAGGCCTTGAACCTTTTGATCACATTATATGAGCAGCAAAAATAAAACGTAAGAACAATGTCACACCCTCACTGCATAAATTGAAGCTGTCAAAGTGATCTTTCTTAGTGGTGAAAACTATTTATATAGCATAGTGCTTCAATTTTGATGCTGCCATTTCTCAAAGAAGAAAGGAATATAATACCGTTATAATTCCATGAATATTGTTACAGCAACAGCAATAAATAAATTAATGACAGACAAAAACAAAAAGGAAGAAAACTAACAGTGAATCCAAGTGTTTTCAGCCAGAGTCTCTGCCTTCTTTGTTGCTTCTCCCACCCCCCTCCCCAGTCTTCCTAGCACATTCCGAACGGTCTCTAACTTGTCTGATTATAACAACATGAGTCATAACATATTCTTGCAAGCGCGCATTCATATTGGTATGAGATAAAAAACTGACCCTTTACCGAGAAGGAGGGCGAGGACAAAGGGGAAGAATGAAAATATCGAGGCGATTCTTGGGGAGACGCCACGAAGATGGATTCCTTAACCAATTCGGGGTTCCAATGCACAGATTTCTTAGTGACGCCACCAGACGACACGACGAGTGCCAATGATTGCCCCGTCGGAGGATGCGATGCCGATTCCTTCGCGGAACTCGTTGCGTTTCCACCTTCATTAGGTGCTTGGCCAGACTCTTCAGGAACAGAATTACCCTGTTGGGGCTCTCGAGCATTGGATTGGACGTTGGGTTGGGTTTCCTGATTCGACTGTTCCATTCTCTTTCAGATCAGAGTTGAAAAAACGATGGCGCGTAAGGGCGCTGAAATGTAACGTATAACTTAATTTGAATTTGAAGGTTTCATCATTTTCGAGATTGAAACTGAGGAAAGCGTTCGTGCATATGGCTGAGGCTAAAGAATGAAGGAAGGAATAGTCATTGAATGAAAAATGCAGAAGATGATCCTTTTTTTTAATTATTGTTTTGAAAAGAAAAGCGCGAAGAAGATGGAGACTTCGCAATTTGCATGATTCTCAGCTTCTGGTCCTGGCTCTGCATATTCTTTGCTTCAAGATAGTCGAGGGTACCTTTGTAATTTTATTCTTTTACGCGGGAGGTGTCTTCTATTTTTTTTTTTTTAAATACTCCTCCGTTACTTAATATAATCGAAGTTAGGAAATTAATTTATAAAAGTTAAAAAACTAGTTAAATTAATTAGAGTGTTTATAATGAAAGTGTTAGTTTCTTTAAAATGCTACATTTAATTTTGACCGAATAAGATGTCAACTTGAATAAAAAAAGGTTAAGTGAAAATCTAGAAATAGAAGAGAAAGGGACAGGGATCCTAAAATAAGCAACATGATTCATGTGGCTTCTGAATACTAAATTACTTAGAAGAGTCATCGTATTCATGTTTTTAAAAGAAGATAGTCTGTATAGGATTTTACCAATACAATGGAGACTTTTTCCACCTTTTTTTTATGAATATCAAATTTTATCGCCTTTCGTAATGAATTTTTTCAGGGCTGGTCGATTCAATTTTGGTGGATGGAATTTTATTTCTCTAGAAGGGGTCATGCCGTCATGGCAGCTCAAACATCACTCTCGGCCTAAAAACGAAATTTAAAAAAAAATTATTGGCAGTGGGATTTAAAGGGCTTGTGTAAGGCCCAGAAGCCCAGGTGAAGAGGGGCCCGTGAAAGGGTTTTGGAGACCCGTACACTTCAGAAACCCAAAGTCCTCTTCATGTTTTGGGATTGGTTTTGCTTCTCTCTGATGCGCTTCAGGATCCAAAATAATTGGATTATTAGAGTAATTTTGTTTTTGTTGATGAACATGTTTCTTATTCTAAATTTCATGATATAAATATTACTTATTTTAAATAATATCCCAATTATATGAAGGGCACTAGATGGAGGTAGTTAATACTTAAAATGGCGTGCTATTAAATGGAGGGCAGGGGGGGGATAATTTTTGCATGGTACATAAATTTGATTTGATATTTGTTGTTCCTTTAGATTTTTCATAAAGTAAAGTTCCTTTCAAATAACTTATTTTTTTTTCCGTTTTTATAGCAAGGAGGGCAAATATAACTTACTTTTAGACGGGAAAAAAAAGGGAGGATAAAAGTCACGGCCTTCGTTGTGGATTCACACAAGTAACCATCATCCCTCCTTTTTTGTCATTATTTTGTCTCTTTCTTAACTTCAACCGTCGACCCGTGATCGGAAATTGCTGACCGCCTTTTCTCGGACATTCCTTCTCACTTTCATCATTAATCTAACGGTCATCCTTTTTTGAGCTCTTCAGTTAATAAAAGTTTCTTTTCACATATAATAAATAAATGTGGGATATTTTTTTTGAAAGAACTGATAAAAATGAACAGATTCCATATGCACTATCACTTTTACTGTTTTACATCACATCCTCATTTTAATTTAAACGATCCATTTCACTGTAAAAGATTCATTTTTTTTTCTCAAAAAAGTTAACTTTTGTTATATGAAATAGCTGTCCCGTGATCTGAGAGCGAAGTGTCCTCATAACACCTACTCGACAGAAAATTCTAAGAAGTTGAACCTAGTGGATTTATATTACTCCTATTGATTAATATACTACTAACAGGTTTCAATAATGGCCAGCTTTTGCCAGCTCGTGTTTCATCATTGAAAGCCGAAATAAACAAACCCCCGAGTGAAGACTTTTCCCTGCATTCCAATTCCCAACACCCCAATAAACAAATGCCAGTTTGTGCTTCCCGCATCCCTGCCTCTCCCTCCCGACACGTGTCCCTCCCGAGCACGTGGCGTCCAAGCAAAGGAGGTCCCCTCTGGATCCAGCTGATCCGAGGCCCGCCTCTCATCATGTTCGCGACAGCCAAACATGCGCCATTTGGGACGACCATTTTCCATCCCTCCCTTTCCTTCCTTTTATTCTTATTTTATTCTCCCTCGCATGTTAGTTGTTCTCCATTGGCAACATTATTTATTATTTTACTTTAATTTATTAACTACCCACGAAACGGCTATATCAATTAAAAAAATACGAGTAATATAATCCCAGTTTTGTGATCGGAGGGTCGACGGAGAGAACAGAAAAGGCGAAAAGTCAAGTTAGGCTTTTATTGAGTCCAAAAAAAAAAAAAAGTTAGCCTTTTCAGCTTTCCCGAAATGACGAAGATGTCCTCATCGTCCGACCCGCGTTGACTCGATCCATGTTAATCAGATCGAACAAACAAGAACGTGTGTCTGCAGCGAGTCAGGGACAGATGCACGGCTAGGATTTGCGGGTGCTTCGCGATAATCGGAGACGAGGACCGTCAAATCAGACCATACATGTGAAAACTAGAAAGGGTCAGTGAACGCGGAATGGGTCCTGAGTTCTGACCCGTCTGAAAGCCGAGAAGGCCGGGGGTTGGACAGTAACATCCTTGATACGTCTTCAATAAAAAATAATATATGTGTTGTTATTAGTTATCATACAATAATTACTAGTAAATTCCTAAAAGATACGTGCTACCCAAGCATTTTAAAAAAATAATACACATGATTTGCTTTAATTTTATATGATATTGGGCCGTAAAACTAATGAAATTTTAACTATAAGCTACTAATGTGATCGATAACAATAATAAGCCTTATCTCACTAAGTAGGGTCGACTACATAAATCACACGATGCTATTGTGCTTTGTCAACAACCCAGTCTTTAAATATGTTGTTAATCATGAGGTATTGTTCAATGACCTCATTAAGTGTTATTCTCGGTCTTCCTCTGTCACTTTTTATGGGACTCCATACTATTTGATTCACCCTCCTCACCAAGACCTCCAACTACCTTCTCTGCATATATCCAAATCACCTTAAGCAATACTCAATTATTTTCTCTTGCATAGATGCTACGTCAATCCTTGCTCTGATATTTTTATTTCGAATATTATTTTTTCTTATATGACCACACATCTATCTCAACATCCTCATTTCTGCTACCCAACTTTATGCTCTTGTTTTTCTTTTATCGCCTAACATTTACTACCGCACAACATGACTAGTTTTATAGCAGTTTGATAAAAAATTTTCTTAAACTTCTCATATACCTTCTTATCAATAACTCTGGTAGCCTTTTTCCACTTTGAAAAAGGCTACTAATGCAATCATATGTTTAAAAAAAGTTACCGAAGCACGTTTCTCAATTTAAGAAGGGGAATATTGTATTGCCCGTTTGGAAAGTAAATTAGGCATTGGATCAAAATATACAGCATTTTATTTTGCCATAAATATAAAACCGAATATAGATGTGATTTTACGTTGAATATATGAGTTTCATCTGCTATTTTTCTCATAGAAGGGGTATTTTAATAAAAGTGATACCATTTGCATGTAATGTTAATAATAATAATAAAACGATCAACTTAATCAATTTACTTAATATTTATAGATCAGTCACATAATTTTTATGAAAAATATCAGTAAGATGTCAATGAGTTTATAGTGTAATAATATGAAAAATACTTCATAAATTAGAGATAACATTTTTTTTTTACCAGCAAATAAGAGGCCACATTGGATCTTGTAATTTCAAATTGTGAAATAATTCTTTTGTTTTTTGTAAGAATTGGTGTGGGGTCCTAAAGTGAAAGATACTCCCTCCGTTCCTTATTATAAGAGACAGATAACCGAAATACGTTGATCAAAAAAACAGTTAAAATTAGTTAAAAACAATTAATGTGTAAAAAATATAATTTGTTTTCCAAACATGCCCTCATTAATAAGGAAAGAGAATAGGAGAGAGAATAATTAAAATATTAAAAAAAAGAGAAGTGGGAGGGAGAGAGAATGTGGGTTGGAGATAATAAATATGGGTAAAATAGGAAATCAATGCAAAAAAGTAGAGACAACTTTTAAGTGTCTCTTATATATAGGAACATACCATAAACATCAAATGTCTCTTATAATAAGAAACGGAAGGAGTAATTATTAAGAAATCTAAATGAAAAGTCGAGGCCTGTTTTCATTTAATTATTTCGGAAAGTTGTCACTACATCCTGTTATTATGAAACATTCCGCGTGAATATGTTTTTCACACGAAACTTATTACAATTTTCACTATTTGTTTATTTATTAATTTTTGGAAATGATATTAGTACGATGGGGGGGTGGCGGTACACTGGGGAGGCAGAGAGAGGGACCGCTCACTGGCCGTTTGCGAACCGACACATAAGGGAACGAACAAGGAAGGGTGGTTATGGTAGTAATGTACAACCATTACAGGACAAACTGAGTACATTCACGAAATCACAACTGTGGTCATCAAGTTATATCAAGTTCGCCACATGAGTCCAACACTTCACAGGTGGCACTCTCCCATTCGACATGATTAGGTGCGGCCAGCCCACCACCCCATTCCCATCCATCTGTTCTTGCACCAAAATTCAAACACAACGGAAATATATCTACCCAAAAAAAAAAAAAAACAAAGAGGACCCGTTACACGCAGGCACCGTCCATTGATGAGTTAACCCACGTTACGAATGTGGGTTAGAAATATTCTTTGATGAAATGATAATGAGAGAACGGGTTTATTAATTTAAGCGACTCGAGGAATCTTTTTGAGCATTATTGGTTGATTAAGTCGCTTGTCTCTCTACACCCTTCCCCATCTCGCCTCTTTATATTCACTCTCTTCTCCTTTTCGTCTCCCACTCACCTCCATCCTTCTTCTTCGTCTTTCAATCTCTGTTCTCTCTGTCTCACTTTCAGATCTCGCCATGGCCTTCGCTGCTCTTCGAGTGTTCCTCATCTTGGGCCTTTTGGCTACTTCCTGCTTTGCTCAGGCCCCAGGAGCTGCTCCCGCTCAGCCCCCAGCTGCATCCCCACCGACAGCCACCACACCTCCTCCCGCCACCCCACCGCCCGCGACTCCTCCACCTGCTACTCCACCTCCCGCTGCCGCGCCTGCTCCCACCACTCCTTCACCAGTGGCTTCTCCTCCCTCAGCCACCCCTGCTGGTTCTCCGGGGCCATCCTCCGAATCACCTGCTGGCTCCCCACCCGCCCCTGCTGCTGAGGGCCCTTCAACCGGCGCTGCCGGCCCTGCTTCTGGGCCAACCGCCGGATCTACTCCACCACCCTCTGCCGCATTCTCGGTCAGCAAGGCCTTCGCCGCCGGGACTGCTTTTGTGGCTACATTTGCGGCCATGGCTGTGATTGCTTGAAGCTAGGGAAGGAAGGATTGGTTTTTCATGGGATTCGTCTGCCGCACATAGATGAGCCGTTGATATTGATATTTATGGATGGAGGGACGAGATCTGTTTGATTTTCTTCTGAGCGTTTCTTTCTATTCTTCCGATCCGTTTCATATCTATTGATTTTGAGGGTTTTACTTTTTCTTTAATGGTGTTTTTATTTGTTGGTTGGGAATTGGGTGATGATGATGATGATGATCATTGATCTGGGGATTCATATTGTTTGTGTTCACACGTGTATGTAGATGACTATCCTGATCATTTCGGTGTACATCTAATGATAGAGTATGAATAAAACAGTTTGTAATTCTTTCACTTATTGGGAGTGTATCCGTAAAACAGGCTGCTTTCTCTCCCTGTTAGAACTAACCAATTATGGTTCTCTGACCAAAATAGGATTATTGATTGTGACATTATAACATCTTGATTGTGATTTCGGCTGAAATGAGGCCGACCACTTTAGGATCTAGAAACAATCTGTCTTCAGCAAAAGAAATTGCTTCTTTTATGCGCAGATCTGCAATTGAATTTCTGGGGCAGGTGGCAGATGTAGAATGGAAAGAATGAGTATTGTAGTACTGTAAAGTGAAAGCAAGCAATTTCTTTGACGGCAACCCAACAAGTTTTTAATCTAGATATGTGATATGTGACTTGAGTTGAGCAACAATACGAGGTTAATTCGGCTTCAAGTTGTTTCCTCTTCTTTCTTTTTTTCCCACCAAAAGTTCGGCGGCGTCGAGATCAAAAGCGTATGACGAAGGTACAACGACTTTTTCCTTTCCGTATTGCTTCTTTTTTAAAAAAAGAAGGAAAAGAAAAGATCATCTAGGGGCTTTAACTTCTCTGTGTAAATGCCTTTGCCTTGGATCCTCTGACTAGGCGAAATTGGAGATCAATCTAGGCGCTTAATTTAGCTTCCCCGGTTGGATGCTTGCCACTTGTACCTTCCCTTTTCAAATTTATAAAAAAAAAAAAACACGAGCAGAGGATTGAGTTCTGCATCGAATTCTTCATAATTTTCCACTATCACTTATTTCCCATAAATTCAGTGTTAATAATAATTTATTTTTCATGATTTGTAAAATATGAGTGCTCTGGGGTTTCAAATATATAAGGCTTGGCTAAATAATTTATAGAAATCAGAGAAGACCGTTTAAGCAAGTTGTTTGTCATTATATAATATTTCAGTGTTATTAAAACAAATCCTTCGGTTCAATTGTATACACAGAGCTTGGCAAAAAAAAAATAAAAATCGCACACCTAGAGGGAAAGAAATGAATAGAAAAGGGAGGAAGGGAACAAAGAACGTGGCTTGTGGGTTAGGGTTCGGTGATCTATGCTTTGCAGTCTGCACCCCCATCGAGATTGGTTAAACCTAATCAAATTCACAAATTCGAAGCAAACAATGCTTCCCATAACTTAATTGTTTCATTTTTTTTTCCCTTTAAAAAAATATTTGTTCAGTCACGAGCTTGAAGCTCGTGGCTTCATAGACCCGCCCCCCTCTTGTATTTTTGATCTGTTGCGAGGGGGTTCTTTTTTTTTTTTTTAAATAACTTTTGTCCCATTTGTTACTGTTGTTCAGTCTGTTTGGCGTAACGTTTTGAGGGGGAAAAAAAGCTTATAGGTATAATAAGTCAGCTTATAAATTAAGGAGCTATTTCTCATAGTTTTTGGTACCGTTTGGATGTTTGCCCAAACTATGGTTTGGGTAAAAAATTGCCTAAACAGTCATCTCAAAAATCAAACCATGGTTTTGGAAAAAGCAAATTTTTTTTGCTTTTGGAGAAAAAAAGGAGAGTGCGAAAGCTTATAGGATATGTATCTTGTTATTTTTTTTATAAACATATTTTTTTATAAACATATTTAATCTTATATTTATAAATATATATACATATTAATTATTTATTAATTATATTATCTTATGTATTATTAATTATGTTTGTAAAAAATATATTATTAACAATTTTATTCCTTCAAATTAAAATATATCATAAAATCTATTTTTCTGTAATTATCATATTAACTTATGTCTTTTTTTTTAGTAATTTGTGTATATAAAAAGTACTTCTGATAACAACTATCCAAACACTCTCACTTTTCAAAATCACTTCAGAATCTATTCTTCACAGAATCTATTCTCCAGAATCACTTTTCCAAACCACGGTTTGGTTTCATCCAAACACACCCTTTGGCTAATATGATTTGTAGGTCAAAAGCTACTTTTTTAGACACAGTTACAAAAACATCTAAAAATTACTTGTGACCTATGCAAAAATAGCTTTTTAAAATTAAAAGACATTTTTACCTTATATCTATGTTGTTCTTATGTTTCTCTCTATATATTCTTTATAATTTCCAATTGGTTTTTAGTTATTTATTTTTAATATTTTAAAATAATCTTTAACAGTTGTTATAATATTTTTAATATTATTTTTATTATATATCTACATAAATTATACAAAGCACATCATCTAATTAATTGTGTAATATGATTTCGTTCAAAATTTTCATTTCTAATTTATATTTTATTAATTAAATATAAAATTTTCATACTATAGTAATTTAAAATTATTATATTTTGTAAATTCATATTTTTAATTATTTAATAAAAGTCACACTCATTTTTGTCATTCTGAAAACTAAACTTACTTATTCAATCATAATCCAAACAACTTTTTCACTTTACAAACTAACTTTTATAAAAATCAATTGAAACACAAATCAAACCACCCAATTTAATCTTTGCTCAATCTCATTTTTCTAAAAGTGAGATTGAAAATAAGTTATTTTTTCTACTACTAAGCCAAATGAACCTTTTATTCTGCAAAGTTTCCCACAATTGTGCATTATGAATCCCTCCAATTATTGGACTACATATAAGCCAAACCCCATTCCGATTTTCATTTTAATAGAGCTTGTGACGTACTACCTCCGATTTTTAATATAAGAGTTCGTTTGACTTTTAATTTGATTATAAATATAAGATTCTAATCTACTTTGTCTCGCATATTTATCTATTTTTAAAAATAATTCTCATAATAGTTACACATATTTTAAAGGTTATATCAAATACTACCTCCAGTCCTAATTATAAGACCCAGTTGACTTATTTGAGGAGATTAAGAAAGTAAGTTAAGTTAGTTATTTGTAATAAATAAGTGTTGTCATTCCTAAAATATCCTTGCTAATTAAGTGTATTGGCTAGAACTATCATTGTTAGAAGGACTATCTTGAAAAAAAATACATAAATATGAGAGACAAAATGGATTGGGATCTTATAATTAGGACCAAACAAAAAGTCAAACGGAGTCTTATATTAAGGACCGGAGGTAGTAGTAATATACATTATGAGCAATATTGTCACTAAATATTATTAATTTAATATATAATACTCAAATAGAATTTGCAGGGTCATGACCTCTCTCTCTTTCTCTGGTCCAGGCTCAACAGAGGCAGCCTTTTGAGTTTGGAATGGCCAGCCTCAACGCTTTCATGCGATCTTGCCACCTCACCAACTTTAACTGCGTCCAAGAACTTGTCTGCTGTATATGTGTTCCATTAACTGCCGGGCCACCAAGGAGATCCCCGTGAATAACACTGACCTCCAGACTTCAACTGGACCCACAAATGGATCAGCCAATATGGACCTAATAAATGCTGGCTAGATAGAATTAACTGATCAAAAGTTGAGCACTGGCCAGTGAATGTTCGGGTGGAGCCAGTAAGATAGAGATATGGGTATTTAGAAATCAAAAGCTGAAATTCTACTATTATGTTTAAAATGTAGGGTCTGTTTGGATTGGTTTCAAAAGCACTTTTCCGCAAAACGAGGTACCTCCTCCACATATTTACTTCGTAATCCGTAAAGCACTCTGAAACCATGGTTTGTTTCTATCCAACACTCTCGTAGTATGTAACTAACATACATAAAATCGGCGATGGAGGACCTGGAATTTGCGAGATTCAAGTGGCGTTTCACGCAGCTCTCACATGCATCCTGCTTCCCGTCATCAGCCGGCAGAAACACGAAGGAGAGACAACTATTGCAAGCTGGGCCACAATGGCCATTATTGTTAGGCCTCAGTAATCATCAGTCCATAAGTGCTATTTTAGGATAGGCACGTGATATGATGATCTCACCTAACAATGGTAAGGTCGATATTAGTATAAGGCAGAGGGTGGCCTTTTTTTCTCTCAACGGCATAAGTATTTTTTTTGTTCAGAGGTAAAATATTAGTGGGTACTATAACATAGGCACTTTTCTCAACCGAATAGATTTTGAATAATTAATTAAATTGTTGGGCCAATGAAGGGCCCACTTGTATCTGAAAGAAGGCATAGTTAGTAAAGCACCAATTGGCAAATACGACGGGCTTGCTTTTTATGGCCTTTAATTTGTATTCACACTGGTCCTTATTACAAGATGTCAATAAGCCCATCAATGACCTTTTTTTTTTTAAGTTTACTCTTGGTGACAAATTATCAAAATAAAATTTATTAAACAATATTCATGTAAATTATATTATTAAATAGGGGTATATTTGAAAAATTTTATAATTTTGAAACATATTTATGTCATTCATTGATTTGTGTGAATTAGGTGACAACCCTTTATGATAAGAATAAGCACTAGAGAGAGTACTAAGTTAACAAATTTCGAGGAGAGGGAGCTTTCTCAACCACAAATTAAAACTTACAAAAAAAAAAACAATAAAGATGAAGTGATCGATGGAGCAATAGTGTTAGTGCATATACATGCATCTGTATGCGTGTTCGGGGAGGGGTTGAAAGGAGGAACATGTGCATACTTAGAACAGTACTCCTCCTGTCCTTAATTATAAGACCCAATTGACTAATTTGAGAAGATTAAGAAAGTAAGTTAAGTTAGTTATTTGTAACAAATAATGTTATCATTCCTAAAATATCCTTCTAATAAGTGTATTGGTTAGAACTATCATTATTAGAAGGACTATTTGGAAAAAAATACATAAATAAAGAGACAAAATAAATTGGGGTCTTATAATTAGAACCAAATTAAAAGTCAAACGGGGTCTTATATAAGGACCGGAGGTAGTATTAAGAAGCCTTAGAAGATGGGCGGGACAAAAGAACCATCAGTTGAATGAAGCAATATATGAATTAAAATAAAAATCCATGCTTATCAACACTAATCCAAACAAAGGCGAGGATGGCTGGGTTGAGGAGACTTTTTAAAAGTATTTTTTTGTAAATTATGATAAATTTTTCATATATTTATTTTGTATAGCATAAAATCACGTTTAAAACTATAATTTGATTTTCATTTAAACATTTTTTTAATATTCCAGGAATTAAAAAACTGTCATCTTTTTTTCCCCTTGGGGAGTTTGACAATCCTCTATACTCGGTTAAAAAAGTACTTTTATATAATTAATGCATTACCCCAAGGGGGGGGGGATGCTGCCAAAATCAGAGCAGAAAAGGAGTGGAGCATGGCTTCCCATGTGGGTCATTCCGCAGCCTCAAGGTCTTCAATAAAACGACAGCCTTCTCTTCCCAAGCGTCCATCGTCACTAGTACCTCCTCTGTATATACATCCACAAGTTTTTTTGGGTTATTTTTTTCAAATTTTATACTACTTATGTAATACTTCTCTCAATTCTAAATATAATACTTATTTTATAATATAAATCATATTATAAAATAGATTTTATATTTACAACACAAGATTATTTTATATTTTCTCAACACTTATCTGGTTCTGTATCGATTCGCATGCTATCACATTTATGTCGGGAAAAAAAAACATTCCATTTGATTGTTACCACTTACTGTCTAATATCTACGCATCCATATATATAAAATGCCTGTCTATAGTATTAACTTATATATTAGATAAATTAAATTAAAAATAAATAAAATGAATTAAAATAGGAAGAATTATTGTGATGTTTTAATGGGCGATGATAATTACCAAACATTTTTAATAATAAGTGAGCAACTAAAATTTATTATTATAAACTCTTTAGTTGTTATGAGATTTTTTTTTTTGTACATACGTGGTTGCTTTCTTAAGACGTTATCTTAAATATTAAACTTCTTCCACCCTAAATAGTTCATCTGCTTCTATATATAACTTTCATTTTCAAAATAAATTTAATCTAAAATATAAGTTTTTTTTTAAATTTGTATGAGTATTTATTATTATTTCATCTATTTTGCTTTCAGTTGTATTTAGTACTTCTTTTCTCTTATATTAATCCCCATATATTCATCTAATTTAATCTATTTTTTTTAAAACATATTTCTGACTTATTTATTCTTTTTTTTTACTAATTTTAATTATCAATTTATTATATATAATTCAGTTATTTGAAATTTATATATAAAGTCGGACGACTTCTGCCACAAGATTTATTTTTCGGAAGACGGCATTAATGACCCTCTTACAAAAATGACGTAAGCAATGACCCAAAAAAAACTGTGATATTAATATAGATATTGATATTGTACGTAAACGAACAGACGCCTTGTTCTGGCCTCTCGCCCACTTGCATTTTGCACCTTTCCCCGAAATGACATGTGCATTTGTGCGTGTAAGATATGTGGATCCCATATCTACTACTTTTTTTTCTTTTTGTCAAAAAACAATTTTTATTTTCCCCCAAATTCCCGGGATATAAGACCTTACGCCCTTGCTACTCTCAAATATTCCTCCTCTCACTCGGTCAACTTTTCTCTTCCTGCGCCTGTCTTCTTCGTCGTCCTTGCGCTATTCACAGCACGGCATGCGAGCAGAGAAGCGTCGGGTCCTTACTTGGGTGAAGCAAAGGTTCCATTGTTGGAACCCCACCTCTCGGACCTTGTCCCCAAAGATGAACAAGACCACGTCGCTCATGAAACTCTAACGCGGAGAGTATGGGTCGAATCAAAGAAGCTCTGGCACATTGGCCCCGCCATCTTCAGCCGCGTCGCCTCCTACTCCATGCTGGTCATCACCCAGGCCTTCGCCGGCCACCTCGGTGACCTCGAGCTCGCCGCAATCTCCATCGCCAACAACGTCATCGTCGGCTTCGACTTCGGCCTCTTGGTACGCACACACCCAGAACCTTCTTTAACTAAACTCTTCTTAAATCACTCGGTGTTTGCCTGACATGTGAATTTCTGTATTTTTGTTTGATGGATCAGTTGGGTATGGCAAGTGCGTTGGAAACGTTATGTGGGCAAGCATTCGGAGCGAAGAAGTACTACATGTTAGGAGTATACATGCAGCGCTCATGGATAGTTCTGTTCATGTGTTGTGTGTTGCTGTTACCAATTTATCTTTTTGCGACGCCGGCGCTGAAGCTGTTAGGGCAGACGGAAGAGTTGTCGGAGCTTTCTGGGGCGGTGGCCAAGTGGATGATACCGCTTCACTTCAGTTTTGCGTTTCAGTTCCCATTGCAACGGTTCTTGCAGAGCCAGCTGAAGACGGGGGCGATTGCTTGGGTTTCTCTGGTGGCTTTGATCGTCCACGTTTGTGAGCTGGTTGTTTGTATACCAGTTTCAGTTTGGAGTGATCGGAACCGCCGCCACGATTAACATTTCCTGGTGGGTTTTGGTGTTTGGACTTTTTGGTTACACCGCGTGTGGCGGTTGCCCTGAAACTTGGACGGGATTCTCTATTGAAGCTCTTTCTGGTCTCTGGGAGTTCGTGAAGCTCTCTGCTGCTTCTGGGGTCATGCTATGGTACTTCTAACTAATGACCGACTTAATTAGTTCTGAAGATCATGAATAGGTCAAATTAATATGATTGATGGGTTTTAATCAATTACAGCTTGGAGAACTGGTACTATAGAGTGCTGATATTGATGACTGGGAATCTTCAGAATGCGGAAATTGCGGTGGATGCTTTGTCCATATGGTAACTCTCAAAAACTCCCTGACGGATTTTAGTTTGTTTCTTTCCTCTCATTTATTTGTTTTTTGCCCTAAATTTGCTTGAAAAAATTAGTGTTGGGATTCATGTGACGATGCAGTGATAACGTTGTTTGTCTTGCAGCATGACCATCAATGGCTGGGAGCTCATGATTCCTCTGGCGTTCTTTGCGGCCACCGGGTAAGACGACGACGCATTACATATATTTTAATAAGTAACTTTAAAAATCTATTGCTTGTTTTTCTGTACCATAATAATTAAACAATTGCGAATCATCACATCATGCCGTCTTTTTTTTTTTTTTAAATTAACGGAATCTCAAAGGCTTCAGATTTCAGAAAATGTTGTCAAACTCAAATTGGGCAGCAAACATGTATATAGCCAAATAATTTCCATTACGATTTATCGCATAAAATGAAAGTTGTTATTATCAGCTGATGCAGTAGCATCCAACAAAAATTCGTGTGCCCGAGATTATCAGCTCGGAGTTTGATTGTTAGTTTTTTTATGGTGCCATTATTGGCCTGACGTTCCAGAATTCAAATCCAACCCACCTACTAGCACAGCCTACATTAATAATGCATTGCTTGAAAGAGACAAACAGATGATACGTCAGATTAATAATGAAACCCAGTTGGCGTTCTTTATTGGGTTCGGGTGTATGAGGACTAATGACGGGAAGAAGACAAAGTAGCAATAATTAATCCGTAGTTACTTGTTTCTCTAATTAAAGTGACATGTCGGGCAACGTGGAAGATTAGGACAGGAACCTGCGCAGAAAGAGACCATTCCCCTGGGTAACACGTGACCTTTTGCTGTGTCCCCGCTTGAGCTTTTTTTCCCCGAAGTTAGTCAACAAGGTTTCTGAGATTTTCATGAGCTGCAGATTGGTAGGAGAACAATTTAAGGGGACGACATCATATTTGGCGCAGGTCTCATTACGTTGGTGTTGGAAATGCAGGGTGAGGGTGGCGAACGAACTCGGGGCAGGGAATGGGAAAGGGGCAAAGTTTGCGACGAAGGTGTCAGTGGGGACGTCAGTGGTGATAGGGATGGTGTTTTGGATGCTGATAATGGCATTTCATGATCAATTTGGATACATATTCTCTTCCAGCAGAGCCGTGCTTGAGGAGGTCAACAAACTCTCTCTCCTCCTCGCTTTCACTGTCTTGCTCAACAGTGTCCAGCCTGTTCTCTCCGGTATATATCTTTATTATTACCCACTCTCACTTTTCTTTGTCTTCATTCGTATCCTCACGTCTTCACATAATATTTTACTACTTCTTAGTCTTAATATAAGAATTAATTAACTAATTTGAGTAGATTAAGAAAGCTTGTCAAGTTAGTTATTTATAATAAATGTTATCTTTTTTAAAATATCCTTACTAATCAAATGTATTAGCTAAAACTACTATTATTACAAGAACTATCTCAGAAAGAAAAAAATAAATACGAGATATAAAAAAAATTAGTCTTATATTAGAATCAAAATAAAAATTAAACGAATTTTTCTATTAAAGACCGGAGGTAGTAGAATTTAACATCAGCGTGTTTTGGTTCTTACAATTTGATTAAATCATGATTTTAGTTTGGAATTTGGTCTGAATTGACGGGGTTGTTAGGTGTAAGAATCAAAAAACCCGTTTAAACCAAATTCTTACGAAACCGTAGCAACCACAAATAATAATCCGGAACGAGGGAGAGTATATTAACCTTAAGATGTATGACAATGATGGATTTTGATGTGGGTATGAACAGGAGTTGCTGTGGGATCAGGTTGGCAGTCATACGTGGCATACATCAACTTGGGATGTTACTATCTCATTGGGGTCCCTCTTGGATTCTTGATGGGTTGGGTTTTCCACCTTGGTGTTATGGTATCTCTTCTGTCTAACTATCATATACACGCATCCTCTTGATTAAATGTCTAATCGTGTATTAATTATATTCGCATGCGCATCATTTGACTTCGTTACATACATAAATTATCGCATGTGTCATATCATTTCGTGTGTATGCATGAGCTCATTTCACTGTTTCGTTGACTCCAAATTTTAGATATTTATATTCTAAATATTAAACAATACATGCTTGGCGTCCGCCATAGTATCAATCAGAATTTTGCAAACCTTTGACCAAGCTCAACGGCACAGACGTAATTGAAAAAGATAAGAAAAAAAAAAGAATTATAAATTTTAGAAATCAAATGAAAAATTGAGTACAACTATGATTGGAACTAATAAGAAAATCATATGACCTAAAAATAATATTAAATTGACGTGCTAATCTTTGGAGATATATGCAAATTGTTGGGGTCAGGTTGACTCCAGATTAATTAATTGTGTTTGTGACTGTGACACCAGGGGATATGGGCCGGCATGATTTTTGGGGGCACGGCAACTCAGACACTGGTATTGGCTTTGATCACCATTCGCTGCGACTGGGACAAAGAGGTATTATTATATATGCCTGATTATATTATTATCATCATCATTATTATTAATTCATCCAGGTTAAATTTCACTAATCCGTTTTATTTTTTTCTTCTTATGGGATCAATTAATGAGTTTGACATATTTGAATTGCTACCCTGATGCAGGCTGAGAGGGCATCCTTGCACTTGAGGAAATGGGAAAATCCAAAGCATGAAGTGGCGTAATTCTATTGGTCTCCTCAGTTATATCTATAAGGGACCCACCTCGTCCTTTTTTGACCCACACTGGCTCCATGGATGGAATAATTTAATTTTCAAGGAGAAAAAAAAAAGAAAAATAGAGAAGGGAAATTAAAGAAAGATGCAAAAACCAAAAAGAGAAGAAACCTGAGAAGCTTGTCACAAAAAGCTGGAGAAACCTATTTCGTTTTGGGCTGTGCATTCAGCTAAAACTGAATGGTAGGCCCAAATTCATAACAATTACTAGCTTATTAGTACCCGCTATTGATAATCACAATTCATAAGCCCGCGTAAATGATCAAATATGTGTGGAATATTGGGATCATTATTGGGCTCCTGAAAGTGAAGCCCAATGGGCCTCCAGTGGCTTTTGTTTTAAGGGCCAGAGAGGCTCAAGTAATTTAGTTACATTTATTCATACTTTCTCTGTACCCCATAAATAAAAAAAGAGTATTCGTGCTTTCTTTCCTTATCTCTTTCAATACTCAAGCCCATCCATCTATTTTGATTTTTCTGGTGAAAACATAGTTAGCTGTTAACATTAAACTTCTTTTGTCATATATTTAGTTAACATCACAAATAATTATTCAAATTTTTATAGGTCATACTATTTGTAATAATAAATGTGGACTATTAAATTAATTCTATTGTAAGATTCCTCCTAACCATTGGATTGCAATCAAAGAGGAAATTAAGAAGAGAAAATATGACCCATACTTGAACTACCTGTATTTTAGATAAAAATATCATAACGAGGTTTTTCTAAACAGGCTCAATTGTATCTATCTTCTTAAGCACTTACAAGTGTTTTTATGCAAGTTGAGATAAAATTGTCCTTTCACATTAATTTAATATTTCATAAATTATAATTAAAAAGTTGCTTTTAAAGGCTCTTATTGCACACACTAGTGTGGTTTGTGAAGTTACATCCATGCCAAAATTATTTTGTTTTCTTTTTATTTCATTTTAAACGAGGAATATTGTATGGAATTTGTTTTATCACCACGCAAATGCCGAAAGGATTTGCTTTAACACGAAGCGGGCTAGGTTTGTCCCAAAAGCATTTGAATCTACTTTATGTGCGTGTAATTTGAACAGCCCTCGATCAATTCGAACCCAAATCTCAAATGAACTTTCCCTGTTCTTCTTTTTCTTTTTAGAGACACACATATCAAAATCTTTTATATGCTGCTTGTTTATTCTGTCCTTCTTCTTGTTTTTTTTTTTTCCTTTGGATATTGTTGCAAAAGAGACAAATGGCTCAGCATGCTTTCGCTTATTCCTTACTTTTTAACTACCGCCAGCCCACACTGTCTACCCCCACAATAATTCGTCCGATTTAGATTTTCTATTGAATTTCACCCTCTTATATATGTAGCTTGGTTTCATTTTTGCATACATAAGTAGCTGAACTTAGTTTGCAAAAAACAGTTTTTTGGGTTCGAACTCTGAAGGGAATATTCAATTTATAATTGAAGAATGAGAATTTGATTTTTTTTTAAGGAAAAAAAAAGTTTGGTGATGGAGTAAATAGTAAAATAGGAAAGGGAAGACCGAACACTCATGTGAGGCTGCTGGCCGTACAATGTGGCCCAAAGGCATATATCATCTTTACCAAATTGCTCCCTCCCTTACTTTTTATAAGTAATATTAGACCTCATTGTGTAGATCAAAATATTAGTTAAAATTAGTTAAATACAATAAATGTGTAGAAATTAGAAGTTCTTTTTCTAAAATGCCCTTATTTATAGTGGGAGAGAGAATAAGAAAGAGAATAAAGAAATTATTATAATAAAGAGAATTATGGAAGAGAGAGAATGTGTGATGGAGAGATGATGGTTTAGAAAATGAAATAATAAATATATTGAATATTAAATAAGTAATTAATTGGATAAAATAGGAAATTCGCTACAAAAATTTAAAATAATTTGCAAATGTTGTTTATATTTAGGGATAAGGGAAAGATGGTAGTTGTTATTTATAAATAGGGACGAAGGGAGTGCTATGTGCCCATTCATTTATTCCCCGATTTCAGCCTTAAGTCAATTCTCAATCATTCACTCTCATCAATTAAACAAAAAAATAATAAATAAAGTTTTATCTTTTAACTAAATCTTCATCTGATCTGATCAATCATCAAGTTGACTAGCACTCACTGTTTTGGGTTGACTATTGTTATTGGCTTGACGCCAGGGAACCAAACATTACAACTTACAACCATATTTAATAATTTGAGGAATCATTACCATCAACAATGAATCTACATATCATATCTGCCTCTATTATTTGCATCTTCTCTTTATTACTCATCTCCTACTAACATCATGATGAACATTGTTTTGAGTCCTAACCAAAATTTGAGTTGAATTGCGAGATTTCCGATCCAAACATACCGGAAATTTGTTTAAAGACTCAAGCGAAACATATTTTTAGGGGGTGTAATATATCTTCAATTATATACATTTTTTCGATCCTTAATATAAGATTTAATTAACTAATTTAAGTAAATTAAAGATGTTACTTAAATTAGTTAATATAATTTTTTTCAAAAAATACCTTAAACATGTTCCTTAATTCCCTCCTTCTATTTCTTATTCGATTATTGTTGGGGAATATTAATACGGTTAATTTGAAAAAAAATTAGTAAATGTATAAAATAAATCTTACATATAAGACCAATATCAACTCTCCAATTAAATCTTATATTAAAAATTGGAGGAGTATAAAACAGAATATATTTGCATCTAGCTAGGGTATGTTGCACACAGTTAAAGAACGATTATATCCGTTGAAGATAAGTTGCACCTCTTCAGAAACCTGGATCATTCGGTATTTTTGGACGCTTGCGGTGGTGCTCATCCTCGTGGATTCAGAGTGAATTAAAAAAAGAGACTGCTTTTTCTGGAGATTATGTTCATCTCTAATCTTGATTTCTGTAAAGTTGATAGCAAACATCACTAGCACGCAGCTAATCAAAGAACGGTCAATTTAAGTTGCTGTCTCTACATTAAAGCATATAACATTATGCCTGGTCAAGACGGCTAGTTAGTGTCAATTCACTGATTTGGATTAATCCTTTCGAGCGATTATTAATTACAAACTAGCTTTCTTGGCCGTAAAGGGATGAAAATTAGTACTTTCTCCGGTTTTAAATGTAAAACCCATTCTTAGTGTAAATTATTTCTCCGGTCTTTATTATAAGACTTATTTAAATAATTTCATTAGATTAAAGAAGTTAGGTAAATTAGTTAATTATAAAAAATATGATATATTTTTTCTAAAATACCATACTAATCTTTCTTAATATTCTCTCTTACTTACTTGATCGTGGTTGAGGGAGTATCCATAGGGATAATTTAAAAAAAATTGATAAATATAAAAAATAGGTTTTATATTTAAGACCAAAATTAACTTAATAATTAGGTTCTATATTAAAGACCGAATGAGTATATTAATAAATAAGTCTTATATTTGGGACAAGATAAATAATAATTCCAATAATATTTCTGGATATGCCCCCTCTGTTTTTGCATAGAGAAGGCAGCCACACATTTGCTGTTTGGAAAATTGAGCTTGCATCCCCATTTTCGTGCTTTATCCTGAAATTAAGCCAACACATTACAGTGCTTTGCTCTGTAAGCTTGACAATTTTTGTAACATGTAAATAAATAGATGCATAGATAAAGCTGAAAGGTTTTAAGTTTCATATGGAATTCAGCTTTATTTGATGATACCTATCAAATTGATTTTTTTATATATGCTTGGATCGATGCTCACAAGGACAACGATATATTATGCATCCAAGATGCTTATCTAGTACACGTATTTTTCAGTTGTCAACACGGTGGAATTCACAAGCAGAATAAATACTTTTTTTTTTAAAAAAAAAGCCAACCTTCATGTAAAAATGAGATATTTGAATTCACAGCTCCAAAAAATTATCCCTTTGCATGCTTCCCATGTCATATCATATGCTAAGTAAATATTTGAATGACAACAATTTCACGGAAAATTAAAAATAAAATTCAGCATGATATTTGAAGGACGAAGTCATTTTGGGCATTTCACTTAAAAAATATAATTTCATTTTCATTCTCAAATATTTTACAGAAATTTTAGCATTTTTTTAGGACCTAAATATTGAAAATTATGCATGTTCCATGGGACTTTACTAAATTCTCTCTTCTTTATATATATTCGATTTCGAGCCAACTTGTCAAAGGAGAATGTCATATATAAAACTTCCACTTTGCCTACTTGCTAAAGTTATTGAATACAAATTAAAAGACAGCTTTACAAACAGAAATCCATATATGTATATATAAAGATATAATATGAGGCATGAAAAGTGGAAATATACACAGAGGATTCATGAGAAGAGACACAAGTGAGTGGGAAAACAAATGAACTTGATTGAAGTGATTTAATTTACCGCCATTGGTATCCAAAGGAAAGAACCGAGGAGCCCACCAAATGAAAAGGTAATATGTTTGATGATGAATGGTGAGGTCAAAGGAGAGTGTTAGAAAAAGGAAGGGGCGGATGATAATTAGGATTAGCACACTAATCATAATAATCAAAGACACAAGAATCCCCAAATCGCCTCCCTGTTTTCTTTCTTTCTTTCTTTTTTTTTTTGGTTGTTGGAAGGGATTATTGAATAATTAATTAAAATAAAAAGAAGGGGCCAAAGCTTAATGTGGCGTCACATTTATGCTGCCTAATCCATGCGTTGCACGCGAATCTTTGACAAAAGCCGCCACACATCAATGGTTGGTAGGTCACTTCCACAACCATTTGTTTTCTTATTTCTCATCATTTATTGTATTTACTTACCCTTTTATTTTTATACACACCATCTTTTTTTGTGTGTGGTTATTTTCCAGCTCTTTATGTCCTTTTTCTCTATATTGAGTGTTTGCTGCCTATGAATTAACAAAAATACAATTTTTATGTATGGAAAAATATTTTTAAAACAAAAGAGATTTTTTTTCTGTAAAATTATGTTCTTTTAAATTAATATACGTTGTTGACAAAAGGTCATATAAGAAATTATAATAATAAAAGTCAACAAGGCACTTTTAAAATATGAAACTAGAAGGCAGACAAGCCACTAGTTGGTGGAAGAAAATGAGCTATTTTTTTAAAAAGAATTCTCTGCATATTAAAAATGTGTTACTCTTCATGAAAAAACTAGTCCTAGTTAATTATGATTAGTTATAAAGTTATGTTAGTTCATAAAACAATACGAGGTTATACCCTTTTAATTGAAGAGTCATTTGCTTCAAGAAGCATCACTTCATTGTTTATAAATAGCCCCCCTTGCCATCATTCTATCAAAATTCATTGTTTTTCATATTATTATTCAGCATCTATCCGGCCTTTTTTTTTTTTTCTTGAATCATATTACCAGCTGTTTTAGTTAAAAGAGAGATGCATCTCATAGGAAATTATTATTTCCTTCAAATATGCGAACCAAGCTTCCTTCGCCATTCCTTGGAGTTGGATATAAAGTCCTCCATCCTTAGCCAGAAACAAAAGTTGCCCTAACGGAAACCTTAACGATGTTACCGTCACCGTCCCCGCTTCATATTAACTAAAAAACGATGCCAACGTACGTACCGGCCCGTTTGGGAAAGTCTCCCAAGAATCTGTAACCCATACCGAGGAAAACACAATTTTGCAGATGCACATTTGGGAAACCAAATTGAACTATCTAGTTTCCCTAACTTGCTCTATACTCATCTCTTCTTTTCCATTTTCATTAAAAAGGCTTCCGTCTTGCCAACCATGACCAGAATGTTGGCCACTCTAACAATAATATTCTGGCTTTTGCATAGCGCGTCTTGGGAAACCCAACTAATGATCATGGCTCTCGTACTAATTATTGGCTCAAGCTAAGCGCTGTAATTAGGGCAAAGGCTAACTATAGCTATTTCAAACAAAATGTTTGTCGTCCAAGGTAGAATGTTGGCTGACCAACAATTGATTTTCAACCCATACCTTTTTCCCGAGTGAATAATCAAACACATCACAGGCGCTGTTATACTGATGATTATTGCCGGATTCAATGCACAACACTTGGCTAAAATGCACACCTATTATAGTTTGAGTACAGCTCTAATTGTTTCTAAATAAAAGCCATTCAATGTAAATAATATATTTGTTCGGATCTAATTCTTGCCCGTACCAAGATTTGTCAAAACCAGATGTTGGCCAGCAACACCATGACTTGTCTCAGTCCCCACCTAATTATACTAATTAATGTTTGGACCCAGGAGAGTAATCAAAACATGGTTCTTTTTTCCCTGTACATATATAGGATTGTTCTACAACCCAATCAGTATCAATCAATTATGATTGGCATAATTTCTTTTGGAGAAAGAAAAACTTGAAAGACCACTTTCTGTTGTGTTCCTCCGATCCCATTCCTTTACATATCAAATTCTCATTGGTGGGGGGGGGGTACCTAATGAAGAGAATTCAATTAAAAGATTTCTCATGAAGGTGAGGTGGATCATTATTAGCCGGCGCGCAATGTATATGCCTTGTACTAATCCTACTAATTAATTGATAATTATCTTAAAATGCGTACGCTAATATATCTGCTTTATGGGACCCATTCTCTAGTACCGATATATGGTTCTTATGACTGATAACGCCTTACGCCATTGGACTAAGATGGCAACTGGATTTCCAAAACGGATGTTTGTAGCGAATTTTGGTTAGAATGCTTATTAATAATTAAATTAAATCAGAAAGTACAATTGCATGATACATTGTCAGTTGCATTTAAATAGTCATCTTTCGAATATTAATCTTTCTTTTTCTATTTTCCAGCCGAATGTAAATCTTTCTACAGCTACCATTCCTTGTAATATTCATTGGTTATTATATTTTCTTCTAATTAGTCTTAGTATATCCGCCTCTTGGTAAATATTTTTTTTCTTTTTCGTGAAAAATGGTGTGGAGTCTATGAATTATGTTGTGTGAAATTTGAAAAATAATAAACTCTATTATTAACCTTAATCCTTTGTTTGGATGGGAAGAACATTAGCTAGGAGGAAAGAATATATTAGGAGAGAAAACTCTCCAAAATAGTAATTATTTGTTTTACTATTTTTGAAAATTTTTCTTCCTAATATTTCTTTCCCCTAGTTTCCTCTCACTTTTATCTCCATATACAAACATAGACTAAATGTTTTACTCTATATAATATGGGCAAGTCTTTCCATTCATTTATCAGTGGCATCTTGAGAAAAAAAAAATTAATTGCTCTTCAAATTTTTGTGATTTGTCTTATAAATAGGGACCATAACCTACCAAAAATTTCTCCCATAACTAGAAGGGAATCAGGGCTGACCCGGCCCTCCAGGACTGGTGGGTTTAAAAGGGCCTGCCCTCCAGGGCTGAAATTTCAAAAATACCCTAATTTACTAGGTCCGGCCTTTAAATTACAGGGCTCAGGGCTGGCCCACGAGCTTTTGGCCCGTTTAAGAAAAAAATTAATATTTTTTATATTTATCATATTTTTATAAAACAATAAAAATAAACCAATGAAATTATTAAAAAAGACATAAATATGAATAAAATTAAGTCACAAATATAAAATATCATCATATCTAAATATCAACATCCAAGAACATCTAAAACATTCATTAACAAGATAACAACATCCAAAAGTTTTATCTATAGTGCAATTGTGTAATAAATAAATACTATCATTAATCTTTTGAAACTTCATCATCACTATAATTAATTACTCTTCTTCATAAGTATGCTTTTCTTTCGTAACAAAAATATCAAGTTTTTCTTCTTTATAAGAATTTTACTTTTAAATTTTACAATCTAGCTATTATTTTACTTTAATGTGAAAAATATTGTTGTTGAAACTCATAAATTTCTAATTCAAATTATAGAATCACAAGTTATATAAATATAAAAATACTCTATTATCAAATATATACCTAGTTTAAAAATATCAACGCATATAATATAAATCAAATCATTATTAAAGTCCAAATTAACCCATTTTTTAAAAATTTAATTGGATAAATTATTGTTTAACACTAAATTTAATTTTAAAATGATAATAACAACTAAATATTTAAAATATTATTAACAATGTAAAAAATTAATAACATTAGAATTATATAAAAAAAATTAAAAACAAAAAAAATTATAAAAGAGTTTAAAAGGACAGGCCCTTTTAAGCCCTCGGCCCTCCAGGACCAGCCCTCTAGGGCTTATTTCTATTTGAAGGGAAAAATATCAAGCCAGCCTGACGGGCTCGGCCCATTTTCCCGGCTCTAAACAAATGAAGTAGTAGTTTCTAAAAATAATGCGACTTAATTAGCAAAGTTTTTACATTATATATGTATTAAAAGAATTTCATGTGATTGGCATGAACTAATAATTAACCAGCTAGCTGGAGCCTGCATGTAAGTGCATTATAACAAAAAGCTGCTATTTGCTAGCACAAAAGTTGGAAACTACACACATTTATTTATTAACCGTTTAAATGGTTGATTTTTTATTTTACGCCGAAAATTGACTGGGTAGGCAACAGTGAACACTAGATCAGATTCTCACGTTAATTTGTAGAGAGGGGTGTGTGTATGAATAGGACATGGCAGAACTACTGAATCACTTATTTCTGATACTGTTTGCTTTTATCATTGTCTTTATCTGCACCGCTCCTTTATTCATTTTAACTTTTATTTTGCAGAGAAGAGAACGCAGTGGTTGAAAATTGTCAATATTCTGGGCCTCCTTTCTCAAAAGAAGAAATTGATATGTTCATCACTCTCTCTAATCATAGAAGATAGAATATGAAAAAGGTTCGCAACTCACGAACATCTCCAACACTACCAAACAAACTCAACTCAGAGAGGGTTTTGCAACTCATGGGGACTTCCCCCCACTTGGTGCCTACGTATTCTCTTTTAAACTTTGTTCCTACGTTCCACAGAGACAGACCCCACAAGATGAAACCGAAGGATATCCATAGATATATATACATATGGAAGTTGTATATATAAAGAGAGAAGACAAGCCACAAAGGAAAAAGCTGAAAGAGACTGGTGTGTGTGTGTGTGTTGATATGTGAATGAGCAAAAGCAAGTGGGATTTAGTGCTGTAGTGGGTTATGAAGGGAACAGTTCATATTATATAAAGCTCAACATACAGTACAGTGACCATCGTCTCGAGCAGATCAGAAGGAAAACGCCAGAACACATGCATATATTATAGAGTATATGGTGGTGACAGCCTCTGATACGTACAAAAAATTAATGAAGGGATGAAAAGGAGATGTTTTAGGAGAGACAAGAAAACAGTGATAGTTGATGGAAGATGCTCGTGTCCAAACATGGGATTCCCTCATGCGTACGTTTTCAGACAACACTTTAGTGAATGAGCTTTGTGTGTAACCACGACTCAACGAGGGCGTGTCGGAGATCACCACGTTCATGTCTCCACCACCACCATAACAACATCTATCTCACGGATATCTACAGCAAGCTGCACTATTTATGATCGATTAGCTTGTTGTTAGGAAGAAATGCAGAAACATAAATACTAGCTCTCATACTAAATATAAGAACTAGTTAATTAATTTGAGTAGATTAAAAAAATAAATTAAGTTAATTATTTGTAATAAATATATATTACCTTTTCTAAAATATCCTTACTAATCAAGTTTATTAGCCAGAACTACTATTATTAGAAAGATTATTTTTTTTAAAAAATAGATAAACACGAGACAAAGTAAATTGAAGTCTTATAATTAAGAGCAAAATAAAAATCAAACGAGATCTTATATTAAAGACCGGAGGTAGTATGTTTAAGAAAAGGATAATGCCAACATAACAGGGTGGGTCCACATGAAGAAGTTGGGCCTATTAACTTAAACCTTAGATCTTATCTAAGTATGTCGGGTAGCGCTACTAGTAGAGCAACGTAACTTGCCATTCATGTGTTTAAGCAACAATATCTAATGAGAGTTTATTTGTATTTAAGCAGCAATAGGCGACGGTAATGTGTAATAGATATGGCTTGAATCTCTTAAACATTTGGGGAGGACAAGTTATACTGTTTATTAAACCGGGGTCATGAATTGGATTATGAAATATACTTAAAATGTAAAGGAAACAAAGGGTTAGCAAAATTCTCAAAAGGAAAGGGGGGGCCCACAGGAAAAGAAAGCACAAAACGGGGAGGGCCCACGGTGTCGTTTGGCAGCCCCGTTGGGAGGCAAAGAGAAGGACCCGTTACGGAGTATATGTGGCTGTCGTCCAAATCCAAAACGCCACCACCGCACCGATCTTTTAATTTTTCACTTGAGATTCCATTTTCGCCCTCCTCGCTACCCACTAATTACAGAACTGACCATTGCCGGAGCCAACTCACCCAGCGGTCAAGCCAAGGCAATTTGACAGGAAGGGAGTGATAATTTATTTTATGGCAATTTTTGGTGTTACAGATTAATTTGAGTGCACAACACAGCGTACAATTTCAACCCCCCAAAGTCCCTATCAAATCTTCTTTTGTTGTTCTCTTGATCCTTCTAAAAGGGTTTTGTTTCTCTGTTGGGAATAATCCTGATCTGTGCTTTCCGGGAGTGTGAGATATTCTCTTCCACAATTGGTCGCAAACTAATGAGTCAACAATAACGGTGTCGTTTACACAGATCAGTGTTTGCATCTGCATCACCATTGTGATATATTTTATATGCGTGTGTGTGTGTGGGAAAAAATCACTTTGTAGCTACGTATATTTTTAAAATTTTTAAGGTGATATCCATTTATTTTTTTTCAATTAAATCTTTTAATTTTGTTCTGCTGGTGTTAGTCCTGGTGTGTGAGGATTAACAGTACTAACAGAAAAAAATCGGGTAGGATCATTTGATGATATGAGCCTGTGTCAATTATCAATGCAATTAGTTGTTTAATTTGGCAAAATCAAACCACATGCAATGGACATCCTCACATTAATAGTGAAAAGGTTATATATTTACACGAGTCTAAGCATTTTTTAAATTTGTTGGCCTTGGGGAAAAAGTTGTTAAATAAAAGTTACAAAAATTATTTCTTTTCTGCATAATTTAAAATTTAGAAGATTCTGTTTCTGTATAATTTAACCATTAAAATCTTTTTCTCTCGCGTCCACACCCTACTATTTCCTGGAAGAATGATATTTCATCATACAATTGATGGTTTAAGCTTGCCTATGGTGACAAAATTCTACGGGTTATAGCTAGGTAGCATCAATATATCTAATTTTATTATTGACGTATAGAAGGCGCACAACTTAATATTTTGAGAATAAAATTACCCAAACAATGTTATGATGAAGTTGTTCGCCCAGATGTATAGTTATCAGTATTAATTCTGCGTCTGTTTAATTAGGATCATTCAAAATCTACATCAAACACGTACAGCTTAGCTTATGAACATTGCCTCTCTACGTTTGGACAATCATTGATCCGGATTTGTTTTTAATTTTTAGCTAACAAAAAGAAACATAAATCTCACAAGTATATATATAGACTCATTATTTAATTTCATTCTTTTTTTATTTTTTTAAAAAAGAGAGGTATCTTACTGGATTCATACTTCCTATATGATTAAATTATGAAATGGAAGGGCTCGAAAATCTTGAATGTCTTTATACATTGAAATGAAAATGATACACACAAGCACCTTTTCCTTGGACACCTCAATCATTATAATTTTTTAAAATAAGCTCAATTAACATGGTTTTCCCACATCATAAAAAAATAAGTCATTTCTTAGAAGGTTCAAATAAAAAGTTCTCATGATCAGTAGGAACTAATTGTTATATTCTTTTCTTTCCCTCTTTTTCATTTGCTGGGCCAAGCTCAATTATTACACTTATTATTACAACTATGTAGTACCCGATATATGATATTGATTAATTCAAATCCAAGCATTACTAAGCTTTAAAAAATGGGTATGGTTCCCTTGATGTGGTTTTTTTTCCTCTACATAAGTTTCAAGTCCTCAAAATTTGTTTAAGGAGTATGAAGCCTTTTTTTTTTTCCACTTGATTCAAGCTCCAGTTTTTAAAGTATTCATTTGGTCTTAAACATAAAACATATTTTGTAGTATAATTTACACTACAAATATAGGTTTTATATTTATAACCAAAGAGAGTATTTGTTTTTTCTCAACTAATTCAAAGTTAATTTCGACTTTTGAGAGTAATTAGTTGCAAATCAGAAAAACTCAGCACAATTGAAAATTCTTGAAACAGTCACAATCTTGGGGATTACGTTGATATCATCACACATCACAACACTAATTATATATAGTGGGCATTAAAATGTATTGAATATAAAATTACTCCCCTATTGATGAGGTTTAAATTTGAGAAGAGATCAATGTGGCTTATTTTATAAGCTTCTGTTTATCTTAATATTTAATGCATTTTTTCTAATGTTATCATTAATTATTTCTCTCTTATCACATTTCTCCACACATTCTCTTTTATTTTTTTCTTATATATTATAAGGACATATTTAGAAACAAAAATCTATTTCCAACCTATTTATTATGTTTAACTAATTTTAACTAATTATTTGTTATCTGTATATTAGCTATTTAAAATTTATAATAAAGACTAAAGAGAGTATTTCGTTTTTATATCCTTTCAACAGGTAATAGTTCATTGATTCTCGTATATAGTGCAGTAAAGTTATAAAGGACTATCAAAAACAGCCGTGGAGATCATCTATATATCCAAGAACTTTTTAATCGTGGTATTCTAATTTCTTATTTTTAAATATTACTTTGGTTCAAAAACAAACAAAAAATCATGAGATATAGCAGTATAATAACAAAGAGAAAAAGAAAAACAATTGTCTTGAAGTTTCTGTCGATAATAATACAATAGCTCTTTTGAAAACCACCCTCCACCTAATTATATATGCCCATAGGAATTCTTCTTCTTCTTTTTTCTTTCTAAAAAATAGTTATGAGATTATTCGTTATATATGACCTATTAGAAGCATCACAACTAAGCAAAGTGATCTCAGCTAATTTTATCATCATCTTTTAGCAACGAAATCACTATTCATTATTGTAACATATAAAAGAAGGCCGTTGAGATTTAGGATAGACTTGGATTGATGAGGCATATAATTAGGACCCGACCAACCTTTTCAATATTATTCCTTTTCAAGTTTTCAGTGAATATATAATACTCCTCCGGTCCTTAATATAAGACCCATTTAACTAATTTGATTAGATTAAGAAAGTTAGGTAAGTTAGTTAATTATAAGAAATATGACACATTTTTCCTAAAACACCATAATCATCTTTTTTAATACTCCATCTCCCTCTTCTACTTGATTATGGTTGAGGGAGTATCCATAGGGATAATTTAGAGAAAACTAATAAATATGATAAATGGGTCTTATATTTAGGACCAAAACCAACTCAACAATTGAGTCCTATATTAAGGACCGGAGGAGTATTTAATTTAAAGTATTAATAAAATCAGGAAAATTACTCTAATATTCTGATTGTTCATCAGAGTATATATGAAACCAATCATGAATATCATAGCCTCGTTAGTCTTATGATGTTCTTCCTTTCATCTTTCTACCAATAAATGGGCCCACACGTCATCAGTCTCATTTTTCCCCTTAGGCTGATGAAAAATAAAGACATCCGGAAATAGCAGAAGCCATCCGTCACAAAAGGAAACCAAGGTTGAAGATGACCCTCAACTGCAAGATTAACACATTCTAACCATTTCAGTACCTGAAGCTTTAATTTGCCTTCAGAAAGCTTAATTTCACCTAATCAAACACCAACATCTTAGGAATGGTGTATGGCCTCAACTTTCTTGGTTTCACACCAATTAAAACACATAGTCATGTACACGTATAATTCAAACCTTCTGGACTGATCGCTATAAATGTAAATGAATGCTTATAAAGAAAAACAAACAGGTCACAGCTCAGAAAACTCAAGAGACAAAGAATGGCGGAATGGTTATTGCTGGTAAACCAAAGGGCGAATCTTTGAACTTTCTTTCCGTGATTATTTATATGATAAAACTAAAAAGCAGGTTGAGGCTATCCGCCATAGGATTGTAGAAAGTTGTCTTTGATAGCGATACGATACAGTGAGTGATATACATCTATGATCCCTATTCTTTCTTTTCCCTTTTCTGATTTCTTTTACTTTTTAACTTTAGACAACAACTTGCACTCCTTTTTATATGGGACAGGTGAAAGAAATTATCTTCTCTGTAATATTCGCTTTTTAGAATTGATGAGCGAAAGGAAAGATAGAGAAACACGTACGATGTTACGTATAAAATAAACTAGTGTTTGACTATAATAATCTACGGAGTCTCAAGGTAAAAAATAAAAATGGCATCTTTATATATAAGAATAATTTTCTGAAATAATAATATCGCGTTCCCGAAAAGAAAACCTGAATACACACACACACACATGTGTAGAGAGAGAGAGAGAGATGCAGTGGTAATGATGGAGAAGAGGGACACTAGTGGGCGCAGGATAAGCACGTGTGAGTTGCCTATAGAATGGCACGCTGGCATGTCCATAGCAAAACCCACTAAAATCATATTCATATTCTTCTTTCTAAGTTCTTGCCCAAAATAATATATATTCTTCTTTGGAGCAGCAAAGAGAAAGAAAAATAAACAAAGTGACACAGTTTTTGCAGGTCGAATTTTCCTATGAATGATTGGCAGTTTCTGCATTGAGAGAGCAACTAGAGGCTCTTCTTACCTCAGGTTGATATCTAAAGTCTGAACCCTTGAGTTTTTCTAATTTAACTATTGATATGTTCTTGAAAGAATCTCTCTCTCTCTCTCTCTCAAGCTGTTGGTTGGTATTAGTTTATTTTACTGTCTGACTGTGTGGCCTCTGAAATCTGATTGACTCTGTTGGGGTGCGAGTATGTCTGAATTTTATGTCTTGCATTGCCCTCTAGCTCTTTGTTTAAATGTCCAAATCACATGGGGTTTGCAATTTGACTGAAATGACATAACTTTGAAGTGTTTGAACTGCTGGGTTTCTTTCAAGTGTAACATTTTCCTAGATCCTTCTTGTTAATTTAGCATATATTGTTGCTCTCCCCAACAGAGTTCTTGGTCTTTTTTTTTTTTTTTTCCTTCTTCTTCTTGGACTTTTACATCCTCTCTTCACCAAGTAAATTCTAGCATCTTCTCTTTGTCCTTCTGAGAGTTCATTAATCTTTTTTCTTTCAAGGGCTCTGTCTGATTCTCTCGAGTTCTTTTGGTTCAGTTTCCACATGGGCCTGCTCACTTGTTGAGCAACAAGTGATAATCACTTCGATAATTTTTGCAGAACCTTTTTCAGTAGCTGTTCGAGGGGAGTTATAGCGAACTATAATTCATCTAGCTGACGCATGCAGTAGTGGAGGAGAAACTGTAAGCCTAGAGGGATAGAAAAATAAGTAGTCATGAAGTTTATGAAACTAGGATCTCGTCCAGATACCTTCTACACCACAGAAGCTGTAAGGTAAGTGACGCAAGACATTAATCATGAACATGACATTTTAATCCTAGAAGATGCATCTTTAAGGAGTTTATTGTCTCTGCATGCAGATCAGTCTCTTCTGAAGTTTCCAACGACCTCATAATTCAAGTGAAAGAAAGTAGATATCTTCTTCACAAGGTAAGCTCCTTGATAAATTAAGGATATCAATAACAGAAGTTTTTTATTTTCCTTGTCCTCTCTACTTGTTCTTGATCATCTGAAAGTTCATTCTGATTCTGTTCAGTTTCCCCTGCTGTCTAAATGCCTGCGCCTACAAAGGTTATGCTCAGAATCACCGGATTCTTCGCCTCATCAGATAGTTCAGCTCCCTGATTTTCCTGGCGGAGTGGAGGCATTCGAACTGTGTGCTAAGTTCTGTTATGGCATTACCATCACTCTTAGTGCTTACAACATTGTAGCTGCTCGATGTGCTGCTGAATACTTACAGATGACAGAAGATGTGGAGAAGGGGAACTTAATATATAAGCTTGAGGTTTTCTTCAATTCTTGTATTCTTCATGGTTGGAAGGATTCTATTATGACTCTACAGAGCACCAAAGCTTTGCCTTTGTGGTCTGAGGACTTATCAATTACAAGCAGATGTATTGAAGCCATTGCCTCTAAGGTTTGGAGTCACCCCTCAAAGGTAAGTTTGTCTCATAGTCACTCTCGAAGGGTCAGGGACGACATATCTTGCAATGGAAGCGAAAGTCAGAGACATAAATCAGCAAGTAAAGGATGGTGGGCGGAGGATTTAGCAGAACTGAGCATAGACCTCTACTGGAGGACCATGATAGCAATCAAATCTGGTTGCAAGATGCCCTCAAATATCATAGGAGATGCATTGAAAATTTATGCTTCTCGTTGGCTTCCTAACATCTCAAGAACATCACAATCCAATAGGAAAGTTGCTTCTGACTCTGATTCAGACTCGGCAAGTGAAATAACCTCAAAGCATCGTTTGCTTTTGGAAACAATAGCAAGCTTGCTTCCAGCAGAGAAAGGGGCTGTCTCTTGTAGTTTCCTTCTTAAACTCTTGAAAGCAGCCACCATCCTCAATGCTTCTTCCTCTTCAAAAATGGAGTTAGCTAGAAGAGTAGGACTTCAGTTGGAGGAAGCTACAGTGAATGATCTTTTAATACCTTCACTGTCTTACACCAATGACATGCTGTATGATGTTGAGTTGGTGATGACTATACTGGAACAATTCAGGTTACAAGGTCAGAGTCCCCCGACCAGCCCACCAAGATCCAGGCTGGCAGTTGAGAGAAGGAGGTCACGTTCAGCTGAAAATATTGATTTTGAATTCCAGGAGAGTAGAAGGTCATCTTCAGCATCTCATAGCTCAAAATTGAAGGTGGCAAAGCTAGTGGATAGGTATCTCCAAGAGGTTTCTAAGGACGTGAATTTGCCCATGTCCAAGTTCATTGCTCTTGCTGAGGCTATACCAGACTTTGCCAGACATGATCATGATGATCTCTACAAAGCCATTGACATTTATCTCAAGGTAAAATATTACAAGATAAAATGTTCAGTGCTATATAATTTCTGCGTTTTATTTATTTATACTTTCACATTTTAGCGTGTGCGACATCAGTAGTGGATAATCTGCTCTCTTGACATCAAAATCTTGTCTTATTCAACATTTATTTCCGGTTAGGTTTAGGTTGACCCACCAGAATTTAACGTCAACAGATCCTTGTTGTTAGTGATATATACTGCTGGTTTTTATTCGGGTGTCTGCGAATTTACTTGTATGGTTATGTAGATCCGGAGAAATTGAGAAAGAAATACATGTTCTTAAGTTCTTCACTTGAATGGTTATACTCTAGATAATGTAGTATGTCTGGCTGTCATTTAAGATGAACTTGTATAAACTATGCCATGGAAGGAAACAAGGAAAAATCTTAAAGATCGTCCTTGCACACGAAAGTGAGAAATGTACTTAACAATTTATCGAAAATAAGAAAACCAGTCTGTAAAATTTCTAGCTCGCAGGAGTACCTATTTAGTTTAATATAACTATAATTTATACTGGGTTTTGATCCAGGCTCATCCACAACTCAACAAAAGCGAAAGGAAAAGGCTATGCAGAATCCTTGACTGCAAAAAACTGTCCATGGAAGCTTGCATGCATGCAGCACAGAACGAACTTCTCCCCTTGAGGGTCGTAGTCCAAGTACTCTTCTTTGAGCAAGCGAGAGCTGCAGCAGCTGGTGGCAAAGTGACAGACTTGCCAAGCAATCTCAGGGCACTACTTACGACACATGGCTTTGACCCATTAAAACACACTGGTCCATTGAGCACAACAACAAGCATACATGCAGATGATCAATGGAGTGTTTCTGGCCTCAAGTCACCTAGGTCTAGGAGTTCAACTCTCAGGATGAAGCTTGCAGAGGACAATGGCTTCGACGAACACGGTGTTACCCGCAATGGAATTGAGAGAAGTTCTAAGCCCAAGGCTATCCGTGGTCTTCCAAATCAACCCAAAAGAATGTTAAGTAAGTTGTGGCCCACCAATAGAGGCACTAGTGAAAAGAATTGAGTGAGTTTTCTTCTTTCTTTCCACCGCAAAATGCATTGTAACTTTTCTAGGAGAATCAGAGAATCCAACTGTGCATTGTTGATGTAATCTATTATAATAAGAAACGAGATTTTTCTCGTCATGAGAGGAAATCTCCTTGGCAAGTTACGTGTTTGAAAAAGCTGTTATAGGAATCTCTGGCTAAATTAGTGACTGCTCGTGGGGCCAATTTTGCTGTGTTTTGTCTTCCAATCTGCAACACACGTCTCTGTTCATCTGTGTTAGAGCTCCTTATGTTGGGCTCAGACTTTGTTGACATATATTCTATATTTCACGTGTCCGGCATCATTCAATACTGTTTTGTGACATGAATATCAGTTTTATATTTGTCTCATCTATTTGTATCACCCCAAATGATCTCGTCCTCATAGAAATGATATTGACTTAATGCACTTCAACGTGCATTTATCGTTCAGGTTTCTTGCTGCCAGAAATTTGTCATTGAGTCATGTTGTGGCACAAGCTGGTACTCCCCCGGTCCAAATGGGTTTTACAGACCGGAAGAGTATTATTATCGATAAGGAGGATGATGCTACATAAAGCCAGCCTAAAACAATCCCAAAACGTAAGGAGGGCGAGGGAAAAAAGAACAAGTATCAGCATTGATAAGATGTGCTTGATTCTAAGTAGTATTATTATGAAAATGGTGACAACTTAGAGGGTATCTGTCTATCTGATCTTGGTGACTTAGCATGTGCGAGACTTCCACATGCGCATTGATAGAATAACATAAACAAACAGACAAAAGGGAATATACTATATACAAGGCTGATTAAGATTTTCCCCAAGACAGTGAACGACAAAAAATCTCCCAGACCAGCTTCAGACACTGTTTTAAAATCAAACATATGTGTGAAGTAATGAATAGATTGTTTAAGACGAATAAAATGATAAATCACCGAAGTGCTCCTAAGTCAAGCTACTGTTTAAGCATTCTTCATTATACCTTTGTGATTAAACCCTCCTGAAAAATTAATATAGAGTATTTAATTACAAATGCTACTAACGATCTCTTGTTTGGCTTCAATGCTTCCTTGTCTTCCGCAGATACTGTCCACTTTTTATTTAAGTCGTTCAAAATGATATTTTTATGAGGACACTAAACAAATTGAAATGAATTGTCACTGTGCTGAATAGCAAATTGTTGATGGGCATATTGTATGCATCTCATTGCTTTAAATCAAATCAACTGACTGATTCACCAAGATGACATAACCCAAAACATTCTGGGACCTTTATGAGCAAACTCAAGGTCATCTCCATTCCCATGTCTTGAGTTTGAAGAAGGGTGTCAATATTATTAACAAAATAATTAAATTTTAATTGTTAGGTCGAGGTTGATAGGTGTAACTAATGTAGGCAGTTGATAGATTGCAATCTTCGTGTAATTAAATTTACATAGTCGGTAAAGAGATTGATTTATTACAACATTTACTAGAAACCAATATCTCCCTGTTTCTGTTCAATAATGATAGTTTCAACAATGCCATGAAGCAAGAAAGGATTTTTGCTAAAACATCATTGCTGCAATCAGAGTCATTATTCATCGTAGCTTCCCTTTTGCTGGTCATTACCAAATGTTCTGAAGCGTACAAGCACGAATCTTTCTTTGTTTTTTACTTCACCTATTGTACTAATTACTGTGTTTATTCCTGTTGCTCGTCAGCCCAGTTACTTCTCAACTAGATTGTAAATTTCTGGGATGATCGCTTAATATAGTCAAGAAAGTCATTAACCCAAAATAGTCAAGAAAGTTATTACATCAACCACCTTAACCTACTCCACTAATGCCGTGATCATCGCTTAATATATCAGTCATTTCCTGCATATAATGCCAGTGCTTACATATGATTGCTACTGTTTTATGTTCAGAGATGAGGAAATTTTTTGAACTTCTACGGCATCAAGTATTTTCCAAGTCCTAGGTAAAACCCAAATGATGTTTTTTTGGTTGTGGTGGTTGTCTCTGTCTCCTTGTTTCCACTTTATTACATGATCACCAAGTGGAAGAGAGGATCTCTGCCAGCATTTCAGCTTCAGAATCACTATGATGAACATAACATTTGTGAGTAACAGCAAGGATATGTGAATTATTGCAGGTTGACAATGGGTTTCAGGTAGAGCTGGTAATATGAGTTGAGCCTGTGGGTTCAACCCGCTAAGTGGCGGGTTGAGTTGATAAAAATTGGAATCGTTTTAAAACGAATTTTTTGAGCTCGTAACCCCCAAGCTCATAACCACGGTGGGCTAACCGGCAAGGTTGGCAAGCCAGCCCGTTTTACTTTTTTTTTTTTTAATTTTCTTTTTGAATGGAAGGCACCGTGTAGGAGTCATGAGTCATGATTGAGCACTTGACACATTATGTTTGTGACTTTGTAGTATTGTGCTGTTGTTAATTTGGATTTATGTTTTAATTTGAGTGTTTATTAAATCATTTTGGATGGATGGGTTATGTAATCATGTTTAATATTTTGAGATACTCCTCCGATCCTTAATATGAAACTCATATAACTAATTTGAATAGATTAAGGAAGTTAGGTAAGTTAGTTAATTGTAAAAAATGTGACACATTTTTCCTAAAACACCATAATCATCTTTCTTAATATCCCTTCTCCCTCTTCTACTTGATTATGGTTGAAAGAGTATCCATAGGGGTAATTTAGAGAAAATTGATAAATATGAGAAATGGGTCTTATATTTAGAATCAAAATCAATTTAACAATTGAGTATTATATTAAGGACCAGAGGAGTATTTAAAAGTTTAAACTTTGTATTCTATGTTTTATTTTTTATAATTTTTATTTGTATGTTTTATTTTAGGTATTTGGGAATTTGAGTAAATTTTATTAAAAGAAAAAAATAAAAAAAATTGGAGGGTTGGCGGGCTGGGTTGGAAAAATCCCAGCCCGCTAGAAGACAGTCCTAAAAAGACCGAATCGTAAGTTTTCAGACCCGTCACGGGCTGGCTCATATTACCAGCTCTAGTTTTAGGTGACAAGCAAACTTCGTCAAATCCTGCAAAATAAGAATATTTCATAGACTTCACTTGCTCATTGTTATCGGTGAAATTAGGCCAAACCAGACAAACTTGAAATATAATGATGTCATTGGTACACATGTTGTTTGGTGTCAACCTTGCATGTTTTTCCTTGAAGGATCAATAACAATGCATTGGAGAGATTAAGATTGAAGATCGAATGACGGCAGCAGAATCCACCAACTACAGCACATAGGTTTGCGACAGTATGATTATTTTTGCGTTGCAGGTATGGTTGGAGATGCATTGGGTCATAAATCATGATGGGTTTTTGGGGCTGAACCATAAAAATCCAAACTTGAAGGTCCCCACTTGGCAGACATTGGAGTGGGTGTCAATTAGCTCCACACATGCTTGCGAATCCGATACACACAAAAAATTTAATGGAATTATCACATCCAATTCCTTATTTGTGGACTGCGTGTGAGATGGATAAGATGCCTTCTTCTTGTTATCTTGCTATAGCGAGATGACGACATGATAACGTTGACGTGAATGGATAGACTATAGAGTAGTACATAACCAATATTTTATTTTTTTAAAATGAGTTTTATATATACATATATTGAACTTTTGGTCAGTAATTTTAATTCTTGAGAGTTAAAAAGGACTAAATGAAGCTGACTTTGAGTGCACGATATCACTGTAGTAGATGGACCATTCATATTAGTCTCCTTCTCTAAGCCCAATAAAACAAAAAAGCCCAATAAATGTGGGTTACCCGTTACTTAATAACGCGCCCTTCATAACTTCCAGAATAACGTTTAGGAGTTTTCCTCATGTCGAAGCCCATGTTACCCAAAATTTATATTAACTTTGATCTTTAATAATAGGATCTATTTTGTAAATATTATATTTGGACTCGGAGTTGTATATTGTGTAATCACCTGGATTAATTTTTTTTATTTGTAGTATATGTATTAAATACTACCTCTGGTCCTTAATATAAGATCTCGTTTAATTTTTATTTTGATCTTAGATGTAAGACTCCAATCCACTTTGTTTCTCATATTTATACATTTTTTCACAAGATAATCTTTCTAATAATGGTAATTCTAACCAATACACTTGATTAGTAAGGATATTTTAGGAAAAATAACACTTATTTATTACAAATAACTAACTCAACTTATTTCTTTAATATTCTCAAATTAGTCAACTAGCTTTTATAATTAGGACCGGAGGTAGTACTTAGTAAGTTGTTACTCCTCCTATCCTTAATACAAGACCTAATTAACTAATTTACGTGAATTAAGAACATTAGTTAAAATTAGTTAGTATGATTATATTTTTTCTCAAACACTGATCATCTTTTTTAATTTTTTCTCCTTCTTATACTTGATTATTATTGAGAGAATATTAATAAGATTAATTTTAAAAAAAATGACAGACATGTAAAATAGGTCTCATATATAAGATGAGTCTCAACTCTTAAATTAGGTTTTACATTAAGATTAAAATAGTGTTTGGCTTCCTGCATGAGTGTTTTTCAAAAGCACTTGCCATTAAATAAAGATAGATTACTGTTCATATTTATTTCGTATATTATAAAATTATTTTTAAAATCATAATTTAGTTTTTATTCAAATAATCTCTAAGAATAGAAGGGGTGTAAAATATCGTGGTTATCTTATTTTCTTGAACTTTTTTTTTTTTCAATTTGCATATTCACGTTAGCTGAAGTAATTGCCATTAAGGTGGGAGGATGGAAGAGAGTCAGACGCAAATGTCACTTCCACGTAACCTATAATTGAGAGGATAATGCTTATCTCTTTATCTTTTTCTCCGGGAATACCTTTTACTGTAATGTTGAAATAATTAGTAAGTTGGGAAAAAAATGATTAGTAAGTTATCGTCTCCGTTGTTGCTTTAAATAGAACCCAACAAATCGTTCGTAAAACAAAACAGAGAGAAAGCATTATATTTATCCCCATCGTATCTAATTTTAGATTTACGTTCTCTTTTTTAATTTTTTGCCAACTTTAGTTTGACATTCTTACCGACATATTTTTTCTTTTCTGAAAAATAAACATTAGCAGATTAAAAAGGTGAGCCATCATGTTACGGTTTCGAGATTCGAGAAAGAAAAGAAAAGCATTTCCCGATCTGAAACCGACAGAGATGTTCATACTAGTCTCATCCAAAGATTTTCTATTCCAATCCTACTGCCATAATCTTCTTTCTAGGTTGGTTTAGTACCTTCCAAATACTATTTGCTTTCCCCGATATAATATAGCATACAAAAATGCACTCCTCTCCACAATAAAACCAACCATTAATTATTTAACATCCAAATAAAATTAAACTTCGATAATCACGCCATGTTCAAGCCAGAAAAATGGTACCTCAGCAAAAACATCACCCCTCCATTCTCCTAATAACTAATAATTAGAGACGCACATAAAAAGAATGGAATTTCAAGTAGGGTATTATTATAATTATATATACTGGGACTTGATGGGATTGGCGAACAAAGAAGGGTAGAGGACAATTGATTAAGACAAAATAAAAGAAAAGTGCACAGAGAGAGAGAGCAGAGAGCACAGTGATAGTACCACGCGTTGCACATAGCAATGACGACCAAAACACAGCATTTCTTAGCGATGGCGGCACTATGCCATGCTTTTTCTTAGCCCTTTCTGCTTCGCCTTCTCTTAGACTCGTAGGCTTGCCTGCTCGTTTTTGGATCTCGAAGAGGTATTCATGCATACACATCTTCTCACTTACCCTACCCCCATCATGTACCACTTATGTGTATACATGTATACCCTCTCTCTCCCCCACTCTCTCTCTCTACTTATAGTATATTTGTTGCAGCCATAGACATGTATATTTGCAAGCCCCTCTCTGCACTAATTAAAGTACTACATACTGATATATCACAGTACTGTCGTGAGGCCCTTCGTTAACCTCGATGGGATCCATGTTTTTTCCTGTTTTGCAGCAGTGTTAGGGCTTTCTCTGCTGTTAATAGAACGGACAAGTGGTTTTAAGATCACGTCTGTGTATGTATATGGAGCCGGATTAGGGTACTTGAAATCTCTATGGATAATGACAGTACAGTCTATGATCTTGTCACATATTATACTGTAACCCTAGCTCTAGTCCGATATGCGCGTGTACACCTTGGTGAGATAACATTAATCTACAATATGCACGCCCACAATTATTGCTCTTCGCTTCCCTAATAATAATATGCTCCTCCCTATGAAACCCTAGATATCCTTCTATTATTATATCATGAGGGTGACTTGGTATGTGACAGACTGAAGTTCTCTGATATATTCACTCTCATATACAAAACCTTAAACCCTTTTTTTTTTTTTTTGAAGTAGAGGGAGATTTTGATCTTTGACAGGGAACACGGATAAGAATAAAAGAGATCTTTGATGAGAGGGAAAAACAGAAGTGAATCGGGGTTGCTGGTCAAATAAAAAGAGAGAGAAATGAATCGGGGTATGCTTATGACTTGTGTGTAATGAAAGTGTACAGTATATATATGGATTTTTGAGTATGGGCCCCAGAAGGAGATGAAGAGCAGATCTTGCACAGAAGGATCAGTTACAGCAGAGAGTGAAGCAGCTGCAAGCATCAGGGAATTTAATGAAAGCTGCCTCTGTGTATGAGAGAGAATATGCATATATACATATATGAATATATATGCGCCCCAGAAATGATAATGAAAAGGGTATAAAAGAGAGTAATGCCTCTTGTTGTGTTCCCAACACGTATGTACGTAAGTTACTGTTTCCTTTCGTGTAAAACCGGCCATCACAGTAGATGCAGAAGCCAACCGTTAAGACTTTAGAACCATTCAACCACTGTAACAATACATTCCATTCCCACGCTGTGTAATCACCTTTTTATTCATTCTTCTTCCTTCTTTTCCTTTTTCTGGCAGTGCCATGGGATTTAATTGGGATGAAAATACCCGAATGAACATAAGTAATGCCTTTGTTCTCACTTACATAGAAAATTAGGTTTATCCTAGTCATAGGAAAAACATGATAAACAATTTTCATTCTGCAAAAGATGTGTTATTCTGGATACATATAATATATATCGCTGTCTCTGATTCTAGCTACAATATTTCTTCGTCTCTGCGTGATCCTTTAGAAGCTTGTATATACTTTGTTTTTCTTTTTTTAAGTGTCATCTTAATTAATAATTTACCAAGATATTCATAAGGTGGATTTAATGTCGTGGCCTTGAATTGGCCGGTTAAAAAGAGGGTGTCTCCCAAGTTCCGATCCCTGTTGTCAACTTCTCATTCAAATCTTTCTATCTTTCATTTCATATCATATCCTTTGGAGGTGACCTTCAGAGATATCATGGATTTTTTTTTGCCTTCTCACCCAAAGAGATGTCATGATGGCTTAAGATTATCTTTTTTTTTTTAATTTAAAACTTAAGCCACAATAAAATAAAATTCGGCGTTAGGGTCTGATTTGAAATTCTTCAGTTCGAGGTAACTTTTTCCCCCTCCATAGGTTCATCGGGAATCTCCTCCCTCTTCAGTGGAGAATGATTATGAGGATGATATGGTGAATTTACATTCATCAAAATCACCCGCTTGCATATTGCTTCTCGCTCCTCGATCATTATAGTTTTAATTCCATTCTTTTTTTAAGTTATTACATTCAAACTCATCAAATCAATAAATGTGTTAAAAAAAAAACTATGGAAAAAAAACTCACACATTCGACAGACAATAGGATCTTAATCTATCTCAAATTGTAGTTCAGTTTTTGAATTTCCATCTCATAATTGACCTGACCCTATATAATATGTCAACATTCACATAAAATAATTTTTTAATAGCTTATTCATAAAGTAATTTGGTCAAGTGTACATAGATCATGTGTTCCAGGCTCAGTTTAGATGATGAGATGAACCTAATTATTATTATTATTTTGCCAACAGAGCCTAATTAACATTTATGCAAATCCTTTAGGTAACACGAGACCCGGGACGAAAATGGACTTGCTTACGAATAGAACTTAAAATAAACAGTTCAATTTATATATTTTTGAACCTGATCGGTGATCACCAGAATTAATCTCAACCCCGTGGCTCTCCGATCGGCGCGACGGCAACTATTGGCGAACAGACAGGAATAGGATAACAGAATAATAAATGGAACTTCGATTTAAAAATTTATTAATATAATTTCGTTGCCGATAATAAAATTGATGGCTGACAGAAATAATCATGTTCCACGAGGTAATAATATTAACTAATAATAATGGATTCTTCATGAACAACACAAAAGTCGATGACGGAGCAATGAGACAAAATGACAAATCTTATAAACAGATTTTGTGCTCGTACGTTCTCCATTTTGCTTGATCACAAGAGGATCAGAGTTGCATCTTTCCTCTCTCTTTTTTTCCTATTAAATAACACTGTAGATATATGTTTACTTCCCAAAAAAAAATGTTATCCAAGAAATTAATACACACACGTATATGATTTTTTTATCAATAATCCACTAAGTATTTACGTTTAATACTTTTTAATGATGAATCAGATGACTTGAGTGAATAAATCATAATAAATTGAGATGTTAAATTTATAAATTTCAGACAATATTAGTATACCATATAACTTGCATCAGACAAGGTGTAATAATAATAATAATAATAAACAGGCTGAGATTTGATAATTATAATTAGAGGAATAGAGTACAATTAGCTCACTGCAAGTTTGATGAGCGACCTGCACACTGTGCATGCATGGCACGATGATAATTTCCACTGTGTCTGTCCTCTGCACACAGTGTTCTACGGTGCTTGCTTGAGTATATAGCTCTCTTAGATCTTTGACTTTGTTCCCCTTTTATAATTATTTCTTAAAAAAAAATACTAATTATCAGTGAAAAAAACTTGGCTCATGATCTTATGTAGGTTTATAGTGTCCCGGACCACTATGATCCTACACCCATAAATACTTTTAAAAGTCAGTTATGGCCCACTTTCTAACACATACACAGATGCCATCTTGCTTTTCCAAATCGAATCAAAGATCGACACTTGTAAATGCTCCACACGGTAATTAAACAGATAATTAAAACACGTGAAATTATTGTAATCATTATGATCAGAGAGAGAGCTATAAGAACTGGAATTATCCCAATAATTATTCGAGTTTGTGATGGGAGCAATAGTGATAGCAGAGCACAAATGCGTCATCAATCATAGATAGCGGAGCATTTTTTAAGAGGAAAACAAGAAAAGGGTGATAAGCAAAGGACGGGGAGAAGGAAAGAAGATGGAAAAAGAAAGCTACTGCACTTCTTTGGAGTATGTAAAGTCATAATTGACCGTTGGATTGAGATTTTGTAATGAAACTAATTAAAGGGAGTAATTACGGATTTAAGGATCTTGCAGATTTTTCTTCCTTTTCATTAATTCTCAATTCTCAATCTTGAATCTCCATCATGTTTGATGCCTTGGAAATGATCGAAGTTGTGAAAAGAATACTTTGCCATTTACTGAGACCTACACATCCCGACGTCTCCATCCAACATGTAATAAAGGCTTGGGATTTTCGAGCTGCTTTTTGTTTATACTATTATATCTAAGCTTTTTCATACATTACTATAATATGAGAATAAAAAGGCTTTCTGGGAAGTTGGGGAAGAAGTCTATTCAGGGTTCTGGTCCCTGAAGGTGATTATGAATTTTGAATGATTACACTGGCGGCGCTCAGAAGTTGTTCCTCCTACAATGGAGGTTTCAGCTCATTGCTTTTCACTTAATCTTTTCCTTTTGAGTAACAGGTGGAAGTTGGATTATGGAAAGGTACGTGATTTTAAGCATCATTACTGAGTGATGTGGAGGTAGAAAAAAACCAAAGGATTTAAAGATCACATGGCTTTGTCTCTCATTTATAGGCTCTGTTTAATAGCTACAAATTAAAGTGGTCACTAAAAGTAGTTACTGCTCTCTTAGTCAGAAAAAGAAAACCAGATGATGAAGACGACCAACGTAAAATGCAGTGATCTGAGAGAGATCCATTCTGTGATATGAGTAAGCGATGCCCTAAATTGGGTTGTACTCCAACTAATATCTTTGCATCGCAACTAAACTCCCTCAATGTGAAGCGTTGCTTTTCAAAATTGTATTCCCAAGGAGGGGTGAAATGGACGTGTCAGTGTCCACAAAAGCATGGTTTCCCTCTTCATAATCTGTGCTCTTTTTGTTTTTTAACTTGAACAAGCACGTCTAATTAAAGACTACAGTAATGAGTTTGATTTGCTTGCCTATCTTCAGTGTCTTTTGTTTTCATTCTGTAAAGCACTTCACCGCCTTCTTGTATTAACTTCTTATATGTTCCTTTTTCTTTTTGTTGATACTCGCTAGTTAAAAGCACAAGAAATTACTTGCGCAAGCGATCCTTTTAACTTAACTCATGGCGGCTTCAATACATTATTTATCTGCAGAAAGCTGTCTTTTAGATTTCATCATCATTTCAGCTAAAAAAAAAAAAAAGATTTCATCATAGTTGATTATTTCTTCCAACGGCCTAGCTGTCGGGACGAAGTTATGGCGTGAAGATGTGTTGTAACCCCGTGGCCATAAGAAGATGAAGACGCATTGAAGTTTTTGCGGACGGCTAAAAGAGCCAAGACTATCAGTATATTTAATATAAATTGGTATGAAATTAATATATTTTCTGCAAGAAATAAAATATGCACTGACCCGTATCATTTATAAATCATAGTGTGTATAATACTTTTTTCCACATTTTGTACAATTCAATATAGTTCATTAAATTTACATCAATTCATTGATTTCATTCACTCAAAACACTACATAATATCTTAGATCCTACAGATTATGCAGGCATGTCTAATCAATAACGTTAAATATAAAATTAAAAAAAAACTATGGTAAATACTACCATTTTTAAATTTTTTTATCAATTCAATATATTTCTTGATGCGTGAAAATGAGTTAGAAGTGACATATAATAAATATTGGAGTGATATACAAATATTATCTTTAGTCCTTAATATAAAAATTAGTTTAATTTTTAATTTAATTTTAAATATAAGATCCTGATTTATTTTGTCTCTTATTTATCTTTTTTCAAGATAGTATTTGTCATAAGTTCTAGTTAGTATACGTACTAGAGGTATTTTAAAGAAAACAATACATATTTATTATAAATAACTAACTTAACTAATTTTTTTAATTTATTAAAATTAATCAACTAATTTTTATATTAAGAAGAAGAGATAGTATATAAGTAATCTCATGTCTCTAGTTTACCGTAAATTGCACAAGCATCGGATGTGCATTATTTCCATCCAATGCCATCAACGCTGGGTTTAGAAATCCGTTTACTTATCAAGCGCATGTTTGATCAACGGAAAGCGTGCATTGAAGGGCGCAAACCAGTAGATAAATGCTCAAACATTCAAACAAATGTTTGGATAAGCGTTTTTGCAAATGAATTTTTGGATAAAAAGATACCTAATGCTGAAACTAATTTTTTGAGCTCTTGCCTTCACAGACGTGAAGAGAGAAAAGATGATAATTGAAAAAGACAAAGTTACCCCCAACAAACCCAATAATTTGATACTACGTGTTCTTAATATAAGAGTTACATAACTAATTTGAAGATATTAATAAAATTAATTAAATTATTTATTTGTAATAAATTGATGTTGTCTTGCCTAATATATTCTTGTTAATCATGTGTATTAAAATTACCCATTAATAAAAACTCCTTAATATGTATAATCATTACAAGGATTAATTAGAAACAAAATAAATAAATATTTTATAATCTCACAAATAAACTATTTTTATTTTATAATAATAATTTTAGGTTTTTTTAAACAATTATCACATTAAAAACACAAAATATCAAACATTACTATCCAATAAAGTCCATGCTCTTTTCAATCATTTTACAACTAAACTCACTTTTCTATTAATCATCCAAATAACTTTTAACTTTTTCAACTAACTTTTTAAAAATACATATCCAAACATAAATCGTATTATTCTAACTGACTTGTATTCTAACTTTAGTTATAAAAGTTAATTGGGTTAAAAGTCAGTTTTACCCAATATCAATCTAAACATACCCTAAATCTGTATTCCAAGAGCCTGTTTAGAATAACTTATAAATAACTTTTCAGTTATGATTTGTGAAATACAAGATGATGAGTATGGTCGAAGGATTTTATCACGACCTGCGTTAATTGATTATAGTTGCTTTTATATGCTTTCCCAAACGCTTAATTAGAAATCCAGCACTGAATGACGCTGAGAGAACCAAGGCCTCTGGAAAACAGTATCATTTCAACTTACGAAACACGTGTTTAATTCACAGAAGTCAGGCCTGATTAGAACGTTAACCAAGTTCTCTAAACCTCGGCTTGGAAGTTGGGCCTTTCAACTAGAATTCAAGCATGCACTGAGGGATGCATGAACTTGTTATGAAACAAAGGTATACTCTTTTGAAATTTTTAACGATTGGTTGGATGTCACTTGCCTTAAAACATGAACAGAACACACATATTAAATTACATTTATCATAAATATAATATCAAAACTTAAAGGAGATCAATCATGGCTCAAAAATAACCAATATATTATATTATCTCTGATTCTAAATATAAGATTTACTAGTGCAATTAGATAATTAGAGCTGGGCTATTATATGTCAATAAAAAAGCCTTCTATATTTGGTCCTCGTGTAATGAGTAATTAAAACTAAATTTTTTCAATCACATTGGAAATAAGAAAAAAAAACTCTTCTCTCGTGTTTATAACCTGTTGGAGTGTGTTTTGTAGTTCATCTTTGCAAAAAAGTCCTATATATTAAAGGAGAGGATGTGAAAGTTTTCTTCACTAATTATAAATTCGGAAGTCTAAGAATCCAAATACTACGTACTGATAAAATCTTGCAAGATATTCTTATAGTACTTACTATAATATCTATTTAACTAACTTGATTAGATTAAAAAATTAAATAAGTTAGCAATTAATTACAAAAAAAATAAGTTTTTTAAAACATTATAATTATCATCCTTAATAGTTAATATCCTACATTCATTTTTTACTTGATTATAATTGAAAAAGTATTAATAGAAATAATTGAAAAAAATTGATAAATATAAGAAATATGTGTTATATGTAGGATCAAAATCAATTCAATAATTAGGTTATATATTAAGCATCTGTACACTTTGAATGATCAAATCATTAAAACTCGCAAAATTTTAGAAGTTAACTTCTCTATCATTGCCGAAGAAGGCCAAATGCAAATTGCAGATCACATTATCGTGTCGTGAATTTAGGAATTATAGTTACAATTCTTTTTTGGTGAGTTAAGAGTGCTTTGTAATTTCGCTTCTAACTCCTAATTACTTATGGATTTTTTAAAATTTTTTTTATTACATGGCACTTTAAAATAGCTTAGGTTTCATCTAGAGCAAATTAAATGCGTTTAAAAATGTCATTGTCTCTGAATTCAACCCATTTCATCAGTTCTGAACAAAAAGAAAGCTTAATACATGAACACACATTATAAGCTCATTAACCAAGTTAATTACTCCTAGTTAGTGATAATAAATATATTTCAATTTTTATGACAGCTTAATTTCTAAGACACTTAAGTTTTATATCATATGATTTTTACAATAATACAGATTATTATAAGGAATAAACCGTATAACACTAAGGTAAAAAAGAAACCATATCACGTTTATATTTAAATACTTTACATGTATGGTACCCTTCTTTTATTAGTTATAAATAGCAATAATAACATAACCTTTCAAATCAATCACTATCCTAATATCCCCCTCACAACAAAGGTGTTTGTAGAGGTGGCTCTAGCTAGGATCCCAATTGCAACACACTAGTATATTGGGCACATTTTTCAGACGTTGGAATTAATGAAGATAGTTCATTTAAAACAAAACGAAATAGAATTTAATTACAGCTTTAAAAAAATAGTTAGATATGAAGGCTAGGGAAAAATGTTATTTATGTTTTTGGTGCTTGGGAAAAAAAAATCCCTGGCTCTGATTATCTGTCATGCGGCCAAGGGAGCTCAGTGTTCCTCTATAAATAATGCTGATACGAAAGCTTCTGAACTGATAAATTCTAATCAATTTCCTCGTAGTCTGCTGATTCCATTCGTTCGAGCGGTTCTTTCTTCGCCAATCCTATCATGGAAGAAGCACTCAGGAGGCTTAACGGGTTGGCCCCGATTCCCGAACCCGACCCACATGACTCTATCTCCGAGCCCTCGAAGAAGTGCCCAACCACCACCACCGCCAAGAGGACGGTCAGAGAAAACGGCGGCACAATGAGGTACCGCGGCGTTCGGCGCAGGCCCTGGGGCCGTTACGCGGCGGAGATAAGAGACCCTCAGTCCAAGGAGCGACGGTGGCTCGGCACTTTCGACACAGCGGAGGAAGCTGCATGCGCCTATGACTGCGCCGCCCGAGCCATGCGTGGCCTCAAAGCGCGCACCAATTTCGTTTACCCGACTTCACCGCCTCCCTCTGCAACCACCGAACATCTTTTCCCTCATTTTGCCTTCCCCAAACAATCGCACAATCAAATGACCAAAAACCTGAACCCTCATAACCGCCCTTTAGGGTGGCCTACTTCTAGCTCTAACTCTCACGTCACTGATTTTTCTTCTCCTGCTAATTCTTCTCTGAACATGTTTCTGTTTCGTGACTACCTTAACTCTGCTTCTAATCCATCTTTGGTTACTTCTGCTCAGCAACTTTACAACCCCGTGAACAAGATCACATGTTCATGTTCTGGTTCCTCGTCTTCCACATCTTTACCTTCTAGTTCTGTTCCAGGCTGCTGTGTCGTGAATTCTGCTGGCGGGGATATGGAGGATGCCAAAATTACTGAAGCTGATGAAGAATCTGAATTCTTTCCCAGAGAGCATTCAGACTCTGGATTGTTGGAAGAGATAGTGCATAAGTTCTTACCAAAATCAAAGCCCAACCAGCAGTCGGAGGTTCGCGTTAAAGAGGAGACTCTGTCTCTGTCGACGGCACAGTTGCTTCCTCCTCAGCCAGTGTATGATCATGGCATGTTCACTTCCGCTACTTCTCTGTGCTATGAAAGTCTTGGCAATAAGGAGGTGACCAGGGCTGAGAATTATGATGTTACTTCCGACCACCGAGGTTTCCCCATGCAGCAGTTTGACAGTTTTCAGAATGGTTACAGCACTGGACAAGGCTTGCCTCGTAGAAGCGACCTTCACTTGATGAACGGTGCAGGGTACTCCATCATGGAAGATATTTTCCAGTATCCAGAGCTTCTCAATGAATTTGTAGCTAGGATACAAAACGCTTAATTGTAGTTTCATTTCTGTGTAAAATGTTGCTAGTTAAGTGCTGAGCAATTCAAGGAATCACAGTGATCTAGGGTGACCTGCATGTGTGTTGATTCCTTTCTATGTTAGGGTTTTTCTTGTTGGTAATATCAACTGGGTTAGGTCGTCCTAAAAACTCGACTATGTACTCTTCTGCATCCTCCTTTTGGGAAGCAGTTTCATTTAGAAAGTTATGAGCTTTTGCTATCTTATAATTAGCTTCTGGTAAAGCATGCAATTCTGCCTTTGGACTTCATACTATACCGTATGCCTTTTTTATGTTCGTATGCTTCGGATGGGTAGGGGAACACTAGAGGGAATCATGAGAAGGACGTGTTCGGAGGGAAGTGGGGGAAATCTTTGTGAACATGTTGTGCTCAATTGGGAACTTTGCGCGTTGACTTTGGAACTCAAAAAGTTTGTGTCTGTTTGCTGCATACTTTTGATCTGCTGCGCCATATATGTGTGTTTGTGTATATGTTCTTCTTTTTCGCTTGAATATGGTGATTTTGGTTCAAGTAATACCCAGGTTGTGCTGTCGTTTTCTCCTTTTTCTTCTTGGTGTTTGTTGCTATGTGTGGGATTTTGATCAAAACCACTAAAGTAAAAGTGAGAACTGAAAAGGCCAAAACCCTAGCGACTAGCACGAGTATGGTATTGGGGAAGGTGTACTCACTGGTGGAAAAGGCAAGCTGAAGCTGCCAGGGTGAAGATTTTCAGCTAAACGACAAAACAGTAAACCCACCGCAAGCCAAGTATTTTATTTCGATATAGAATTTGCTCTCGCCTGGATCTGTTTCAGGTAATAATAACACTGATCATATGTTACTAATTAACAGCTGCATTTTGTGTTACGAGTCAATGAACAAATTAAATTGCTTGCATGTGATGTAGCAGTAGATGCCTCTTGAATATTGAAGTTCTACTCTTTGGTCAATAATGAAAGTTAGGTCATGAACTTCTACTAATGTTTTCGAGTGGGCTATTAGGCCTCTGCGGCTACAAATCAAAGTACAAGATATGGGGTTATACCGTTCAGGGCGTTGAGTCTGTGATGGTATGTGATACATATATATCTATTTGTATGAGCTGTTAATTAATCAGCTCAACTTTGCATTAAAAGTTTGGGAAGGATGATATAATTGACGTAAGGGTTTGTTGAAAAGATTGTAAGCTAATTAATTGTTTGAGAAGATAATAAGCTAATTAAATGTTTGTATAAATACATGGCTGCGAGGAAGCCTCTTGCGTCACCCATATCGGCTGTCTACGAACTCTAGATGGCAAGTGAGCCAAGTTAACTGAAAGTCATTAACCCTTGAAAACGAGTTGATGAATGCCATAGCAAACTTTTAGAGGGGCTTTTTCTTTTTAAAAGGAAAAACAAAATTCCCTTCCCTTGTTTAACTTTTTATGATTAAAACAAAACGCATTTAGAGTGTTGCGTTGATTCTTAAAGGACTTCAGGTTTTTCCTTCCTTTCGTTGTAACCAAAATTAACTTTTAATAGGTTGAATTGAGTTTTTAATTAACTCTATATTTATGACTAAGGCGAAAAAAAGTTTACTTTTTCTTTTATTTTCATCTAAAGCATGAAACATGAATGTCTTGTATATAGCTAGGCGATTATTAAACCAAAACCCAATTAATAAGTATTACTTCCATATAATTACAAAATAGATCTACTAATATTTATTCATTTTCGGGAAAATAGTAGAAAAGAATTAACGTGACTAGCTAGGTATAAAATTTGTATTCTATATTTATAGAAGTTTGTTTGTTTCCTCATCTCTTTGTATAATGCATATGAATTCATTCTTCTTTTTTGCGAGTAAGACTAGGATTACACATTTAGTGCACGTTAATTAACTTTAACACACCAAAGTATACATGTTGTGTGCGTGCGTAAATTACTGTGATCATGATCTTAAATTATCAGTGAATTTAAACTCTCCAGTAAATACAACATACAGTTGTCGATCAACGCAATACAGATGCGTTAATCTCTTTAATTTCTATATTAACCCCCCCGGGGGAAACAAAACAAGTAGCACGGTAGATTCAGATTAAGGGTCCAAAGCTTATAATCAATCTCCTTAAATTTATATATATATATATATATATATTGAAAAAAGCGTCATAAACCGCAGGTTGAATTATGTATATTGCTATGTTTTGAGATAAAAAACTTATGGGCGCACAACACAGTATCATATCTACATATGTGTGTGCGTGTGCAAAGCCCTCAGATAATAGATATATTAGAACTTGTATTAACTGGAAATTTGTGACCCATTTCGTATCATACAAATGCAGTTTAAAACTCATTTCATCAAACAAATTAGATACAGTTTAAAACTCAAACATTTGGATTTATAGGATAAGATGAATATTATAGCATGCAGCACTTGCATGCGAGGGAAAAAGGAACAACAAAACAGCTTTAATTTAATTCTGAGATATATATGCGTGCCTGGCAACACGTCTGTGACAGTGGGTTGCTGAGCCATTTGTCTCCCTAGCTATCTATAACACACTACATATGTATTAATTCCTCTTTCATTAATTAATTAATTAATTCCCTTCCTGTTCTTCTTCTTCTCAAATCTAAAATCTTCTCTGTCTTTTCCTTTTCTTTTCCGAAACCCTCGCTACTAAAGCTCCCTCTGCGTCTGGGTTTTGTCCCCAGACCCAGCCACCAGCTTTTGCTGTTTCTGGCAAAAACCATATGCTTCGACCTCACGTATCTACCTACACATTACATCCTCATTCCTCTCTCACACAAACTTGCTTTCAAGTTTCGAGCTCTCATCAGCTCAAAGCAATGGCCCTGCAATATCAACCATTCCCCATGTCAACGCATTATTCCTTGTCTGACACATACGTACACCCAACCTTCTTCTTTTCTTTATTACTTCAAAGTTAAAAACCCTAGCTCACTATTAACCCCAAAGCCCTAGCCAATTAGCCACCTCCTTTGTACATAAAGAAACCCACAGTTCCATCATTAATTAATTCTAGTGTAGCTGCACCCCCGGGAGGAGGGATCTTTGCTTTCCAAACTTCACCTGCGTTTTGATTCACGTTTTTCTCTATAGTTAATTACGAATAGTATAATGTTGTAATGTATAATTGATGCTATTCATCGACATGTGGCAAGGGGACACACACACACACATATATGTAGAAGAGGTTAATAATATAGTTATATAGTAAATTTTAGATTATTTATTGAACCTTTCATTCATTAAAAAGAAGCAGGAGTGGTCCAATAGCCTAAAAATAAATATATTCACTCTATTCTTCAGTTCTTTTAAGACCATGCTGGTTCTTAAGCAACACCGTCACTATCTTTTGAAAAGTCATATAACTTAAAGATTTGCTTTTTATTAAGTTAACAATATGTAATGAATATACATAGCTCTCGCAGTATTTACCACAAATAAACGAGACAATAGTATTATTGAATTGAATCCAATAAGTCCATGAATCTGTGTTGCTTAATTAGCTGTAACATAATTAAATTATTTAATTTAATGATTATAATTGATGAAGAACGTCCGTAAAGAAAGCTAGTAATATCTAGGGGAGATATATATAGCAAAAGCTGAAATTCGGTTGCAGCCAGCACAGTAAAAGGTTATTAGTAGCTTCTTCAACACAATAATTAATGGATTCTCAAAGTAGTTAATTAAATTCCAAATTCCGGTAAACCGTCAGTGTGACGAACTAATTAATATTAATTAAATTGTGGGTTATGATGGATCATAAATCAGGGCTGAAATGTCATATTATAGTGTTGACATGCATGTGTTGGTCCACGTGTGCAGGGTCTGATTCTGATACTCCATTGGCCACTCATGTCAACTTTTGCCTGACTTGTAACTTCTCGACTCGTAGGGCCTCTTTTCATTCCCTTAGGGCTAATGAGAAAAAGCAAATATAACTTTTGTGTATGCGCGCATGTGGACATATATAGATACACGCTCACACAAAAGCATACTGCTTAGCACAGAAGGCAGAGCTTGTTTTTTTTTTTTTGTATGAAACGTGCATGGTGGTAGCTGCCTCTTTTATACCAGAGCTATGGTAGGCTTCTGATAAGCTTCAAATATATTGCGGCTACTCCGTGCCACCACTAGTTGACTTTAGTTGAATAATTAACTACTTTTCATTCCATTATCATTATCATTATTACCGTGATGATAATTATTAGTACTTCTATATTATTAAAGTTGGTTTCGTATAGTATCGAACAGTTTTAGATTAGACAAGATGCCGCTTGGCATGTGGAATTAAGAGACGTAAGCCTTGATGTTACGGCAATTCATAGTATCATCTCGTTTCTTTCTAACTTTCCTTTTTGACAAGAAGTTCAATATAATAATATAACAGATAAAAAGGAAACGTGACAGTACCGTAGGTTTAAACACATACTGTCCATAAGGTAACTGAAATAAAATTATCTGCTTCCTTAGAGATGTTTTGCGTAAAAGATTCGAGAAATCAGATCCAGTATCAGCAAGAGAGCCGGCCATTTGAATTAGAGGAGAATTGAAAACCTTTCTTTACTGATCACCAGTCTCCATCTGCACTTTGGCTCCAAATCAATCTGTCAGGCTAGTGATTGAAAGACGAGAATTTCCTTTGTTGCATATCACAGTCACAAAGTTCTTGAATTAATTAAAGGCTTGCTTTAGATTCTGAAGACCCATCAAGAGGGATTGTGTAACATTGAATCTGAAACCTTTCGGATGTTCAAACTATCAGCTATATATGAATGAATATGATAACTTTCAACTGACATAAATGGTCCAAATTTATTTAGAATGTTTCTTTTTTTTGGCAAACGTTTGGAATTTTTTTTTTATGCAAGGAATTTTTATTTTTATTTTTAATGAACATAATACTTTGATAATAGATTGCACAGCAAATAAGAATTTTAATAAATCGTGTTTATATTAAATTGAATTAATTAATCGAACGTAGCTTCCTTGTTTCTTAACTTCTAGATGTTTGATTATTCTACTCCTGGTTTTTAATATAAGAACTAATTTGACTTTAATTCATTTTTTTCTCATATTTATCTATTTTTTCTAAGATAGTCCTTCTAGTAATTACATATGTTAAATGTTTTATTAAATAGTAGTTTTAGTTATGCACTTATTTATTATAAATAATTTACTTAAAAGTTTCTTTAATCTACTTAAATTAATCAATTAGTTTTTATATTAAAATCATGAGAGGAGGAAATATACAAGTTTTGCTCATGAATCTCATTTTGAGTCTTCAAGATGGAACACACCTTTAATATGAACATGTACTAATGAAAGGAGTAGAAAGAAAAGATTAATTGATCAAGTGATTACTAAACATTAACTTCATCGTGATGTTAACTTACCATGTGCCTAAAGGGGGAAAAAAGAATGTAGAATAGCTAACAGCCTAGCACCACAATTTGACCAGTGGATATGAACGTGAGCTTCATTAATTAGAGAGATATGAAAATGAAAGAGGATCTTGCGTCTTTCCTTCAAATATGGGAAGGAGGGAATTCTTGGGGGCTACCTATTTAGGACTATGGATTAGCATGGGCCTACCTAACCCTTTTCCACATAATTCACCCATTGACTTAATTTCCCTCCGCTAAATCAAAATCACCATTTATTACCACTATGGTTTTTTTTTTGGCTCTTAACTCTGTATATAAATGAGGGGTATCTATCTTTTATGCTCACACACACACACATGTATGATGTATGTATATGTCCCCAATAATATGCTCACCCAATTTTTATTTCATTTTTTGACCAATACCACCCAAGTTTTATTAAGATTGAGGAAAACTGTTAAAAGTGAAAGAAGTTATTGATTGATTGGAAAATCAAGAGCTTCCAAAACTTCCCCTATTACTTACTCTATGAATTCACGTGCCATTTAAAGAATCCCGAGCTCAAAAATCAAAGGGTATTTTTTTAATAAAAAAAAGTAATTAATACCCAAGAAAATTCACACGAGTTTTTTAATACTTGGGATTAAAAAGGTTTATAAAATAGATTTTATAATCAGAAGAAACAAAACAACTAGCTTTGAAATGAACACCTTCCCAGATTGATATGAATCTCCACTAAAGAAAATGTTAACGTTTAGTGACTGATAGTACCTTGAATATAATTGTTTCGGATAAGAAAATCTTTGTCTAATGTTAAAAACAAAACTTCCGGGCAGGTCATTTATTTTTGTAGCCCTTCGCGAATTTGGTCATATTTCCAAGTTGCCAGCGAGTTTGATCGTCTAAGCTATCCAGCTATTGGTATTTTTCAAACCACACTGGACTCATTTATTTATGTTTTATTATATAGCATTTCACTGCAAAATAACGGGGAAAAAATAATTCTTTTATGCTCGATTTATACCTTTTGGGAAAAAAAAAATTTGTACGGATAGTAAAGTACCGCTGGCAAAAGGGGGAAAATGGAATAGTAAAGTAACAAGATGCACTTGTTTTTGCTAGGCACAAATAATCTCCCATTAAAGAGAATCTTATTCAGGGTATTGTCAAGTGTTAAATGTGAGAAATTTTCTCAATAGGAATTCAAATTTTAATTTGCTATATGATGAAGAGTTAACTTTTTTTACAGGACACCATGAAGCCAAATTTCATCGTCTGCCCTGGCCCTGGGGTCCAAAAAACGAAAAGGTGCCATGGCCAAATTTTTTTTTTTTGGGTAGGCACAGTTCTTTTTTTATTAGAGATAATCTTATTTCAGGCACTGTCAAACATTAAATATGAACATATCTCCTAACAAGAATTCAAATTTTAATTTATCATGTGGTAGGAGACTAATTTTTTTTTGTTAGATCTAACTCCGTTAGTTGTAATGGCTAATTAATAAAGGATGGCTCAGCTCCTTTCAACTAATGTTCTTCATCGTTGGTGTTCCTATTATTAATAAGGGCCCAACTGAAAATTAAAGTCCATAGGCTTCGAACCACTTTAACGAAGAGAAATGAAAATTGTTTCCGACTGACACCGATGGGCCCAAATAATCACATCGAGTTCGAAGCTAAACTTTTTGTTTTTTTGTTTTTTTGCACAACTCTATTAAAAAATTGTCCAAATTATTGCAGGGGGACCTTAAGTGCTCAAAGCCTTTATTTAAAATTGGAATTTCAAATGGTGTATACAGCTTAAATCCTTTTTTCTCTTTTTATTTGGGAGGCGGCTTCCCTCTAGAAAAGCAGAGGCTTAATTAGAATACATGTGATCGTAATAAACGCAAACGATTCATTGTACGGCAAACCACAACCATATCTTGAGAATTATAAATTTATAATACTAGTATGAAACTTGCGCTTACCAGTCGTGGGTTGTTCACTGATGTAGATTACACATTTTCTTTAAATTTTTGTGATATGAACACTCTCACAGTTTTGTAGGTCATATTTCTTGATGCCAATTTCCATATTATTATATATTTACGTTTCCTCAGTGACTGAATTCTTTCTTTTCTCTTCCTTTTTTTTTTTTTTTAGTTATGTATAAATATCCTCCTAACAAAAGCAACTGAGAGATTTGAGTTTTGAACTTGAGTCCACCATTAGATAGGCTTGTTTGCTGAGACACATTTACGCAACAAGAAGCTATAATGGATTGCTTCTGCTCAACATTGACAATTCAAGTCATGGTCACAATATTTCTTTTATTATCACTCAAAAATAATTACCACCTTCAATCTTTAATATAAAAGTTAATTTGACATTCCATTTGACCATAAATATAAAATCCTAATTCATTTTATTTCTCATATTTATCTATTTTTATCAAGATAGTCATTTTAATAGTTGCACATATTAAAGATTTTATTAAATAGAATTTCTAGCTAATACACATAATTAACAAGGGTATTTTAATGAAGGCAACATTTATTTATCATAAATAATTAATTTAACTAATTTTATTAATGTTTTTAAATTAGTTAAATGCATTCTATGGATTTGGACTCCTGATCGCTATTGTCACCCCGCATCATGAATATATCTTGTGGCCATGACTTGAACTGGTCAGCCTTCAAAAATGTGCATGAGAGAAATGCACAGTTCACATGCCATGATGCCAATCTTCACGTCCATCTAAGACGTGATTTGAGCCAGAGAAAAGAGCTCTTGAAGAAGTGATATTTGATGTTTATTCACCAGGGCAGAGCAATATTCAACGCACTAAGGAGTTATGATTAAAATTGAGGATCGAGTACCAACGTAGGTACGTGGAAAACGGTGGGAGGTGTGGTCTCGTGTCACCATGTGGGATGATGAAGTGAGAAGATAAGGATAAAGAAGTTGACCAGTGGCGGGACACCTCAGGCCAACCAAAAAATTGTTCATCTTCAAACTCAATACAGTTACGTATTCTGGGGAACTTGGTGGACTGTGTTGCTAGTAATGGTCTGGGTGATTTTAATATCATCATGGTTTGATATATAACAGCTCCGTAAGCTTGCGAATTGCGATCAGGTTTAACTTCAGTGAAAACTGACGAAGAAAAGATGCAAAAAGGGAGGGCAAGAAAGAAACAATTGCCTTGATATTTTGCAAGTTTATTTGGGCAGATGAAGATAATTCCTTAACATCGTCCTTTCTAAAATCTTATCTGCTGAAGATATTTCTGTTTGTTGGGACCAAGCATCTAATATTCTCAAATGACCGGAAATTTAATCCTGTAATGTCTTTCTCTATTTGTTTGTTGCTATTCATCGTCTCCATGAGTAGAATTGTGGCATTATTTGGGGCAAGCGGTTGTAATACCCATCTCCCACGAGTCATTTTCCCACTCACCCCATCATCCATTAATGTTAGCTTGTAATTCAACAGCGACTCCACAATTGAACCATGGCCAAGCATTGTGTCTTTTCTTTATCAGATTCGCTTCATTCTGGTAAATGCTGGGTAGACTCCAATCTTATATTGCAATTTATTTATTTATTTCCTATTGAAGGCCATAATGACAGGGAAGGCACATGGTGGGGTGGGACAAGACATCCTTGAACCATCCTCCAGAAGATAACAACAAAAATTAACTCACTTTCTCAATTTGTTCGGCTTTTATTTAGAATGTTAATTAATAAATTTTGGGTCCTTTAGAGAATTAGGTGTGTGAGGATTTCACATCTTTCCAAGATTCAGAAAGCGAGGGGAATCTTGGCTTTGAATATTACATTAGTGGAGGTCTTTTTGCCATATCTGTTTGGAGAAGCCACAAGCACAATCCCTTCATTATTAAGGTTCTTTCACTGTTTCTTTTTATAGCTTTTGCATTTATTCTTGTTAATTAATCAGGTTGCTCTGTTGAAGCTTAATGTTCCTACTATTCTGTGATGGTTTTCCATTATCAGTTCATGTAATGCACCTCTCGGATATTCTATAAACAAAAATATCCACTACAAAGGTGCTTCAAGATAGAGGTCCTGGTCCCCATGTCAAGGTTCTTCTCAGCTTGATTCACATCCCCCTGTTTGATGGGACTTCACAGCGGCATTTGAATTTAATCTGCCCCATATCCAAATCTAAAATTGATCATCATCATTAGCTACCCAAATGTATTGAACAGATAAATCAGCGAAACCGCACGAGTAATGGTAGCTATCAAATCTACTATCTGGTCAGAATTTTCTGGGAAAAGAAATTTAGTTGTGTAGGTACTTACAGTGGCAGTCTCCAAAATCCATCTCGAGAGAGTCCTGGCCGTGCCTTCCTGATTATTTTGGTTGAACCTGCAAACGGAAGAGTATATTATTCATAGGATCGGAAGAGTATATTATTCATATGATATATTGATATAACATTTTTTGTATCAATAAACTCAGGAAGAAAAGACAAATGACAAAAAAGATAAGGGCATCACCAAAGCAAATGGAATTGGGGTCACCAAACATTGAAGCGCACAGTGAGAACAAAAGGATGACGGGGCAAACACTGGCAGGATTGTTGGAACTGCGAAAACGAGGACCCAACCTTCATGGAAGCAGTTTGGCAACGGAATTAACTTCCCAGGAAGACCCAAAAAAACCAAAATAAATCACACCCACAGGGAGGGAAAAATACTCACCATCATATATTTGCAACCAAAACGAAAAATGGACTGAAAATTCATCAACGATGAAGTATCACTGAGCTAATACGGCAATCCTTTTAAACGATTTATAGTTTCATATACATCATATATCTCGGAATATTTTTCAATGGAATATGTATGACTTTTAAACTCTTTCGCCTTTTCTTGTTCGTTTCTATTATGAGATCTGCTTCTCATGTTCATAGGTCCATGTGTAAATTACTCCAGCACTATTGCCAATGGTTCCCGTTGTGGATAAGGTAAATGTGGCCAGAGTTTCTCCGAGCATGATAGGCACAGTGAGGAAGCGGAATATTCATCCCAGAAGACTTTCCTCTGCAAATTGGACAGGCCCTCATCGGCGCCGACACGGAGCGGAAGCACCGGTCCGCCGTGGCCGGCATCACCGGATACCTCCGGCTGGAATCAAGATTGGAGCAACCACAAGCAGCAGTAAGACTGCGAGATGAAGATGACGACGACGAAGACGACGTAGATGAGGATGATTTGGACAAAGACAACGACGAGGACGAGGAGGAGGAAGAAGAGCAGGAAACCTTGCTCAATGATTTTGGCGGTGAAAGGAAGGCTCTGATCTTTAAAGCGGAGGACGGCGACGCAACACGATCATACTCCTCGATGAGGTTAGCTAGATCTTCGTCGGAGGTGATAGAGACCAGAGCATCAAGATCTTCCGCCGGCAATTGACAACGGAGGCTAACAGGTGAGCCGCACAAGTCCCCCATCTTCAACAACAGCTCTGTAACACGCCAAACACCAACACAATCTCACTCTCAGTTGATCATCCAAACAGATGAAAGTGAAACTGACTTATAGAAGAAAGAGAACTGACCGGAGAAACAGATGGAGCGGGGGGCGGAGAGAACACGAGTGTGGCCGCCGAGATAACGGAGCTTGCCGTCGGGATAGCGAGGGAGGATTTTGCCGCCGTAGCTGCATAGGAATTTGATGGTGGATTTGGGAGAGTGTGGTGCGACGGCGACCATGGCCGATTCGGGTTGAGATAAGAGAGAAGAGGGGCCCAGTTTCGGATCGAGAGATGAGAAAGAAGATTTTTCACAAGGCCCGCTCTGCTAGTCCACCGCTAGTCCCCTTCGCCCCATATTTATAGAGATTTATGGGACTTACGTCAGTTTGATTCCCAGAATCCCAGTTAATCAGGAGCAATGGATCCCCGTGGTAAAAATAAGAGAAACAGTAGAAGAGTTTAACGCCGGATTTTTTTTTTTTTCTGAGAGAAGAAAATAATTACCGCTTTAGTATGTGCACATTTTTTTTTTCATACAATTAAAATGGAATGAGAATGTTTCCACCTAGCCTCTCTTCACTTCTTATTTCTATCAGTGGATGTTGATCAAATAATTGAGATTCAATATATTATACCAATATCATTATAATATTAATTAAATAATAAATATATATAAGCCGTTGGAAGTTAATCTTCATACTCCTCCGGTCCTAATTATAAGACCCAATTGACTTATTTGATAAGATTAAGGAAATAAGTTAAATTGGTTATTTATAATAAATAGTGTTGTTATTCCTCCTAAATTCCTTGCTAATTAAGTATCATTGGCTAAACTATCATTATTAAAAGGATTATCTTGGAAAAAAATGCATAAATATAAAAGAGAAAATGGATTGGGTCTTATAATTAGGACCAAATAAAAGTCAAATTGGGTCTTATAATAAGGACCGGAGGAGTATATCATTTTGGTATATTTTTATTGAAATATTTATATGTTTTTAATTTTTCATTCCCTGCAGTCTGCACTTCTCAACGGTGTAAGTTAAACTTATTTATATGTATTTTTTAATTAATTATAATAATATTTGTATAATATATTAAAGGGTTAATGTAATATTTGATCTCTTAAGTTTGTTCTCATTTTGGTATTTGTCCCTCAAATTTCAAACAATAGGTTTTGGTTTCTCAAAAGGCAAAATAGTCTAATTTTTTATTAGATTATAGATACTATTATTTTAAATAAAATAATTTGAGAGATTAAAACCTATTATTTAAAATTTAAGGGACTAAAACCAAAACGAAGACAAATTTAAAAGAGTCAAGTGTGTATTAACCCTGTATTAAATCTTAATTGTCGGGTATTAATCTAGGACATGGAGAGAAAGCTAAGCAGAAAAATTCCTCTCCCGATCAAAACACTAATATACACGAACATATTAATGATACACTCAAGTTTAAGATTTCATCCAAACATAGTAAGTGGTAGCGCTGCAATTAGAACAAATTCCCATTAAAATATGTATAGGATTGTAAAAGTGATTTATTTTGTATATTTAAATAATTTTTTTAAAAAAATGAAATGATGAATAAAGTACGCAATCGTTATTTTTATAGCGCGTGTGTGTGATTTTAAAAATTAAAAAATCATGCCAAACTCATTCATAGAATGGTTTGTGCAACTACACAATAACAGAATGTTCTTTTTTTTTTTTTTTTTTTTTACAAAGGCAAGACTAAAGTCTGAAAATACAGGCACAAACACTTTCAAAAACTCTACATCTGTGGGTAATCCTTGATCAAAAATGGATACATCCCGGTGGGGGATGCTGTAGAACTCTAAATTCCTCCATCAGTTGGTGGGCCTCCCGCGCAAGGTAATCTGCGCATTTCATACTCTCCCTCGATGCATAGTGCACCTCAACCTCCCATTCTGAGTAGATCATGCTTCTAATTTTTCCTGATTTCGGATCCCAGTAGGTTATGATTTCCCTGGTCATGCATTATGAGGTTAATGGCTTCTATTGAATCTGTATATAGTTTGGCTTTTCGATGTGGAAGTGCTTGCAGATCTCTAGACCCGTCAAAATCGCCCAATACTTCAGCTGCTGTTGACGGGTTAGGTTGCAATTTCCTCTGGAAGCCCCCAATCCATTGGCCATGAGCATTTCTAATTAATCCTCCACACGCTGCTTGTCGATCTCCAAAAACTGATCCATCGACATCCAGCCGCATATAATCTTCGTCAGGCGGTTCCCATGTTAGGCTAGTCTTATTCATACTCTTGAATATCTCATGCTTATACTTCCCCGCCTCTGAATCCTCCATCATATGATGTAAACAAGCCTGACGGATGCTTGTCGGTTGAATTCTATTTCCATTCATGGCTCCACTACATCTGTTTTTCCATAGTAGCCAGCATATGTAGCAGAAGACTCGACTCCATGGCCACCTACTAAACTCCTTGTTTGCTAGTTCCTGTTTGAAATTAAAACGCAGCCAATCCTGTAAATCAGAAGACAGGAATTTAAAGAGAAACTCTGTCTTAATTACATTAACCCACACATTTCTAGCCATCTCACAATCCCTGAGTATATGTAACACCGTCTCTGCTCTTTGGCATCCGAACGGGCATTCTTCACTTACTCCAACCCCTCTGTGTGATCTGAGGGAGTTTGTGGGGAGTCTTTCATGAAGGACCAGCCAAAAGAAAAACTTAACTTTTTCCGGCACCGGAGTCTTCCATATCTTTTTCCACCAACAATTAATGATTTGTTCCCTCTGCATCATTGTATAAGCTGCTTTTACTGTAAATCTTCCATCATTACTTTCCCTCCAGACAAATCTATCTTCTTCTTCTCCCCCTGGGGGTTTGATTTGTTGAATAAACTCAATAATCCAAGAAGGTAGGAATCTTCTCCATTTCTGTACATCCCACTGTCCAGTGCTTGACACAAAAGAGCTTACTGTGGCTCTAGGGTTGATTTGGTGAATATTATTCTCCACATAATGGATCAATGGTTCTTTTATCGGTAACCATAAGTCCCACCACACATTTGTTGATTTCCCATCGTTTACCCGTCTTCCGATTCCCTGATGAAACTTCTCCCATACCGTCGTAATGCTTCTCCATATTACCGAGGAATTACTCTTCTTACTGATCAACGGGTATATATCGTTTCCACAATCATATTTAGCTCTTAAGCACTGCACCCATAGAGCTTCTGGTTTGGTGAGTATACCCCAACATAGCTTCATGATAAAAGCAATGTTTTGTTTAACAAGATCCTTGATACCCAATCCACCATGCTCCTTGTCTTGTTTTATTGTTTCCCATGAGATCAAGTGCATTTTCCTACCTGATGCCTGTTGGTTCCACAAAAATTTCCTACTGCTCTTCTCTAGTTCCTTTAAAACGCCTTTGGGGATTAGCATTGTTTGCATTAGATGACTAGGAATAGCTGCCATCACTGATTGTATCAACACAGTTCGACCGGCCATATTGAGCAGTCTGCTTTTCCATCCTGCCAATCTTTGTTGTGCTTTTTGTATTAACGGCAAAAAAACCGTTCTCGTCATCCTCTTATGAAGAAGTGGTACCCCCAGATATTTCCCGAGATCTACTGTTCTCCCAATTCCCAGTTGTTGGCAAAATTCTTGAGCTCTCTGCAACCCCACATTCCTGGAAAAGAAAGCCTTAGATTTGGTCAGATTAATTCGGTGTCCCGAGACCTTACAGAATTGTGTCATCACCCCTCTTATAGTCTCCATTTGCTCCGAAGTAGCTTCCCCAAACAAGATTAGGTCGTCTGCAAAAAAAAGATGTGAGATAAGAGGTCCCGACCGTTTGAATTTAATACCTCTCCAGCTTCCTTCATATACCATTTTTTTAATCTTCTGACCCAATCGTTCCATGCATAAGACAAAGAGATAAGGGCTAAGCGGATCTCCTTGCCTAAGCCCTCTAGATGGTTGAAAACCATTTGAATTTTTCCCGTTCCACAGGACCTGCATGGATGCAGAGGTAGTGCAAGCCATAATCCGGTCAATCATCTCTTCCTTCAAACCGATACTTTTTAAGGTAGACTCTAAAAATCCCCAATCTAGTCGGTCATATGCCTTCTCCATATCTACCTTGATTGCCACCCATCCCTTCTTTTTCTTCATCGTTCTCATCGTGTGGATGGCCTCCTGAGCTATGATCACATTATCACAACTTTGTCGCCCTGTAATAAAGCTACTTTGTTCCTGACTTACAAGTTGGTTCATGACACCTTTCAAACGATTAGCAATAATCTTCGTGATAATTTTGAAAATTACATTACACAACGAAATGGGACGGAAATCCTTTAGTGTCTCAGGTTTCTCCACTTTCGGTATAAGTACAATGTGTGTCTGATTAACTTCTTTAACCTTCTGAGGGTTATTCCAGGCTTCCTGTATAAATCCACAAACTTTTTGCCCGATTATATTCCACTGTGACTGGAAGAAGTGTGGTTGTAGACCATCCGGTCCCGGGGCTTTAAAGGCTCCCATCATAAAGGCTGCATTTTTTATCTCCACGTCACTTAGTTCCCTGTGTATGAACAGAACATCCTGCTGGTTCAAGGCTGGGAAATCTGCACACCATTCTGAAATCCTGTCACTATCCGTGTCCCTTGTATATAGGTTTCTAAAGAAATGTTCTGCCATGTCTTTTAACTGTTGTTGATCCGTTATCCAATTTCCAGTATCATCTTTTAATGCCCCCACTTGCTGTCTTCTTCTTTGTATGACTGCTGAAGCATGAAAAAATCGCGTGTTCCTGTCTCCCCACTGAAGCCATTTACATCTTGCTTTCTGAAACCAAAGGAGCTCTTCTTGTGTAGAAAGCTTTAGATATTCCTGCCATAGCTTTTTTTCTAACTTGAACAGTCCAGTTGACACCCTGTTTCTCCTTACCTTATCAATTCCTTCCAGTCTCCTCAAAATTTTATCTTTTCTTCTTGGGATGCTTTTGACTACTGTTGCATTCCAGTGACTTGCTTCCTGTTTAAACGAGGCTGCCCCTTCACTCCAATCCGCATTGTCCCATGATTTAGTGACAATATCAGAGAAGCCTTCTTCCAGAACCCAAGCCGGTTGATATTTGAATGGACGTTCCATATGCCTATTATCTTGATTGATTGTACCAGTGTTCACCACAAGGATTCGATGATCTGATTTGAACTTTAACCCATGCGTCACTTTGCTTTGAGGAAACGTCAGTTCCCATTCAACATTACCAAATGCCCAGTCAAGACGCTCCTTAACCCCCTTCCTTTCCCAAGTAAAATGTTCTCCTATAACAGGAATTTCCATTAAATTGCAGTTAGTTATACAATTCATGAAATTTCGCAAGGCTTGGCATGTAGGAGGACGTCCCCCTATCTTATCTTGTGGTTGTAGTAATGTATTGAAATCTCCTATTACAAGCCAAGCCTTATTAGTATGATCCGCTATTACTTTGAGGGATTGCCAAAGGTTCAGTCTCTTGGCCTCCGATGTCTCACCATATACAAATGTAATTACTAACTTCTCTTTAGTTGTTAAGTCCTGAATATCACAGTGAAGGAATTGAGTATTTGAACATATATACTCTACCATCAATTCGTAATCATTCCATAGTATCCAAATCCCCCCTGTATAACCAGACGCCTCAACTCTCATCCAGTTGGTGAAACCACACTTTCTTACCACCATTTCTGCTCTAGGACCACTTACTCTAGTCTCAAGAAGGCAGAGAATTTTTATGCCATATTTTCTTACCACATCTTTCACAATTCTCGGAAACACCTTATTCCCAGCTCCTCTACAGTTCCACGAAGCGATAATCATTAATAAGAGATTATTAAAATAAAGATGAATAAATCTCTTACTCAATCTCCAAGTTCGCAGTTTAAATTACCCTGTTCCGTCGGCCATGGCCGCTCCCGCACAGCATGAGTCTGTTCTACTGGGCCTCGATCATAAGAATCCTGGTCCCTGTTCTCACCTCCCCCTGGGTCATTATCACCCATTTCCTCTAATCTCCGTACTTCCTCTTGACTATGCGTTATGTGTAACTCCATTTCTGCGCTACCTCCATGCCCCATTCGAATCATTGTTTGACTTGATTCACTAGCATCCAGTAATGGCCTTGCGTCATTCCTACTTTGATTCTCTAATATAGGTATCACGCTGGACTCTCCCATTTCTTTTGTATTTGCTGGTCCAATCTCCTTGGGTCCTAAATCATGAATGTTTCCTTCCACACAAATGTGTTTTCGTTGGCCCACAATAGCCTTTCCTCCCTTGAGCCCATATACACGTTCGTGTTCTCCTACATTTTTAGTTCCTCTTGCTTCCATTGGTCCTTGGGCCTTGTTACTTATTTTTGGCCCATTAGAAATTGCTAATTCTTTCCCTCCCAACGACCTTGTCCTGTTTTTAGCGCTGGTCATCTTAACCTTCTGCTTCAAAATCGGTCCCTCCTTCCTAACTTTCTGCTGTCGGCTACTGTTCTCTAATAATATCTTCTGATCAGGTTCTTCCTTTTCCTGACTCAGATCTTCTATTCTTTCCTGTGCCATATCTTCCTCTGACATTCGGTCTTCCTCATCTGTCAGATCTTCTAACACTGTGAATCTGGTGCCCCGATTATCAATACTGCTTCCTCTGACATAGCTTGAGCCACTCCCATTCAGTCCTGCTGTCTTACTGTTCATGGATCTTCGAGCTCTCCCCGGACGACTTGCAATCATCCAGCTTCCAAACGCCTCAGCCCCTGCTGCTTGAGAAATTTCTGACGACGTGACTACACGCAACTGAGCATCTTCTGGATCTCTCTTAGTTCCCGAAATCGACGCCTTTGCTGGTCCTGATTCACTTGAATTCATTTTCTCCTCCGGTTGTGCTATCTTGAGTGACCATGGACAGTACTCCCGCCGATGCCCATACCGGCCGCAAGCAAAACAGATCAGGTGTAGCCCCTCATACTCCACATTGTATATGGAATTTGCTGCTATTATTCTCGGCACCAGCTTCTTCTGGAGATCGAGCTCTACACATACTCTTGCAAAGCGACCTCTCTCCACCCTTGAGATCTTAGCTGTGTTATCAGTTAACGTCCGTAAATCCACCTTGAGTGTTCTTCCAATTCTATCTCCCAATCTCGTTATGAATGTTTTGTTATAGCAGTGAAGGGGAATATTTGGAATTCTAATCCATGTTGCTATTCGCTTTAGAGGATTGTTATACGGATCAAAATGTGGCGTCCATCGTTGAACCAGTACGCTATGTTGCTGGACTACCCAAGGACCATCGTATAGCACCTTTTTGTACATTTCCGTCCAGCCTTCTTTCTCTGAGAATTTGACCACGAAATAATTGTTAGGGATATCAATCAGCTCAAAATCCACCATTCTCCATGTTTTGCACAGTAATTCTTTTAAAGTATGTACATTGTATTTCCTGCCGAGTACCGTTATGATAAGAGCAGCGTTCCATGGCTTACACCACTCGGTGTATTCTTCTGGATCAATGGGAACTACAGGGTATTGGTTCATTAATTCCTTGAGCTCCGCTGATGGTTCCGGTAATTCCCAGTCCTTATTAAGCATGTCCGACAATAGTTCATCTTCTTCCATGCAGCAGCTTCCATTCGCCACTCCATTGAAACCCAATAGTGAATCACGATAGGAAATTGGTTTATTGATACAGCTGCTAAATGCATTTACCCTACCTGCCTCTTCCCTCCTTTGTGCTTCCTCCATTACTTGCGTCCTGTATACAGTAACCTCTGTCTCCATTATCTCCATTGGTGATTGCTCGGTTTCAATCTTGGATTTTTTCTGCATATTACTACATTCATTGTCATCTACGGGTCGGTCTGGAGGAATTTTCCGGTGAGAAAGATCGTCCATTCTTCCCTCTGAGCTTCGATTGATTGAAGTTTCTGAGTGCGAGGAGTGAGCGAGCGAGCGTGAGAGAGAGTTCTCGAGTCTTAACATTCAGTAAGAATGTTTCTAGATTAGCACGGTTTTGCAAAATTCTTACCGCAAAATTAAACCTGAGTTTACATGATTGGTGTCATGTTTATATATATATATATATATATATTTCTTCCAGTTTACCACCCTCATTTCATTTGTGCCTTTTATAAAATAAAAAATTATAAAAAATGATCAATTTGTCATTTTATTTTGAATTGTGTGTTTAAAATACCACATAGGAAGGGGGCTTCATGCTTGTGGGAATGCTGTTGGTAACCAACCAAAAAGGACGCGGAAAGAAATAGAGCAGAGAATTCAGGGGCCACGGAATGCTTGTGGCTTGGAAGGGAAGCAATATGCAGTCCTGAGAAATGGATGATGTACAACAGATTATCCCGAAACGCCTATTTTTTCAGCCGAAAAATATCTGATGATTGTATTTTTTTTTTTTTTTTGCTTTCTTTCTTTCTCGTTGTGGATATTCTCATATTCCCGTCCTTCTCATCCTGACTCCCATCCATCTCATGCCCATATCTAATTTCAAGCTACGGGGCTCCACCCCGGTTTTGTCCCTTACCATTGATGCTCCTTGTGGACCCCACCTTTCTACATCCCATCTTACGTGTCCTATTTTGATTGGAGACTCCTCAGCTCTTCCGTTTTTGGGAAGTTATTGCGTGTTCCACATCATTTGCATTCTGACCAGTACAAAAAATGACGAGTTACATGTCATCAGGCCCCACGACTTTCGCAGCTTTCAAAACCCCGAATTCCAGTGGAATGGAGGCTCATGACTCATGAGTGATGAGATGTAAATTAAATTTTTTTTTTAACTGGTCAGAGTATATATGAGGTGGAATTCATGGAGGACGCAAGAATTTCTCTTGGAATTGTAGTTTCGCCGACTTGGCCAAATTTTTTCTTTTTTTATTTGTTTATTTAATTTATCATCACATTTTTACTTGACGAATTAATAACATAAAAAAATATAAACGGACGGGTTCGTAGGTTTAAGCTAAAAAAATGATTCTTTTTTTTTTTTGCCAACTAAGCTAAAAAAATGATTCACAGAATTTATAACTTAAAAAAATATAACTTCTTTTGGGGGGGGGGGGGAGGTGAGATGGCCATGACATACCATATCCTCACCAGAAAATGGAAAACAGAATTCAGTTTCGGAGTTAGATATGAAGTTATCATGCGTCCATCATTCTGGGGAAATTTGGGTTTTTCAAAATGATAAATTTATAAAGCATATTCGAAATAATTAAAAAAAAAGGTTGGAAAAATTAAGTAACATAACACTCGCACTTGATATACACTCCAATTTTAAAGAAATACATATTGAAAAATTGATGACAAGACGTTACCAAAAAAAATTGATGAACATGTTGCATTTAACAATTTTATTGGTAAAATATTTAATATAATTTTGAACTAAAAGCTAAATTTTGTATTAAGAAATGAAGGTAGTATGTGAAATTTTATATAAAGAAACACCAATACTTCAATTCATATCTTTCTAATCAACAAAATTTTCAATGGGAAATTTCCATCCACCTCTCCTTTGCAAATTGGGTTGATAATCTTTAATGATAACTTAATAGGCGTGCTTAGTAGGCTCGCTAATCATTAATATTCATTCGGCCGTCAGATAAGTATGAAAATTTGGCACTTAGCCTGGCGGCGAATTTTTTCACCATTCTTAACGTGACCTTATTTAATTAAACTCTCAGTCGAAAATCAGTTATCCTCGTCATATCTCAACTATTCAAATTTAATATAAACAGTTAAAATTTATTTTTTTTATTTTATTTTTTAAAAATATTTTTATTTAAGAAGTAGGTAATCCAAAATAGATGTAATCTTTTAATTATTGTAAGTTTTTTAAAAACTATTTTTTATTTAAAAATTGTTTGTTAAAAATTTTAAATCGACATCACTAAAACTGTATCTGAATTATGTAGATTATGTTCATCATTACAATGAGTACTAAAATTGGTTCTCAACATCATACGATAATTTAAAGATCAAGTCCATGATTTGCATATGCTTTAGAGAGAGAGAGAGAGAGAGAGATGATATATTAAGATGCAAAAAAGTTGACAAAGTGCTCGAACAAATAGAAACATAATTATCTCCTAAAAATTTAGAAAATACATTAAAACGAGTTAATTTAAATGGAAGAAGCATGAAAATCACGAAGAAAAGCTAGAATATTATGTGGGTATTAAAGAACGATGATAAGCTGCCTTCCTTTCATGATGATTAAGTGATACAAACATGTGGGATAAAATAATTTTTTATTCTATAAAACGCATTCTCAGCTTATCGCCGGGGTGCATATGAAAAGTTCATACATCTCGCCTTCTCATTAGAAAACCATTTATTTTCAGCTGGAATTAATATTTTCCTTTAAAAAGCTGATTTTTTTAATAAGCCTTTTATTTGATATCATATAATTAATTTCAAAACCCTGAGCATAATAATTAAACAACCTTTTGTTTAATAACAACACTCCTTTAAGGAATCGATTCCCTTGGGTCCTACGTACATGAGCCAGGGAAGAGATGACATGTGAATTTGGCAGATCAAATGGGTTAATTGGCCAATGATGTCAAGCGGGTCCTTCTTTTATCTTCTTATCCTTAGTGAGCCGACATCATCACAATCTTCAATCATGCATGCATACCCCAAATGCCCCTTTTTATTCCATGGGTGCTCCACTTGCACACTTGTCCATCTAATATAATACTACTTCTGGTCCTTAATATAAAATCTCGTTTGACTTTTTGTTTGATCCTAATTATAAGACCCCAATCCATTTTGTCTCTCATATTTATGTATTTTTTTCCAAGATAGTCCTTCTAATAATGATAGTTCTAGCCAATACACTTAATTAGCAAGGATATTTTAGGAATGACAACACTTATTTATTACAAATAACTAACTTAACTTACTTCCTTAATCTCCTCAAATTAGTCAACTGGATCTTATAATTAGGACCGGAGGTAGTACTATCTGGTTGTAATTATAAGACCTAATTGACTAATTTAAAGAGATTAATGAAATAAGTTAAGTTAGTTATTTGTAATAAATACGTATTGTCTTTCTTAAAATATCCTTACTAATCAACCATATTGGCTAGAACCACTATTATTAGAAGGACTATCTTAAAAAAATGTATAAATATGAGAGACAAAATAGATTATGGTCTTATATTTATGATCAAAATAAAAAGTAAATAGAGTCTTATATTAAGGACCGGAGGTAGTACTAAGTCCGACCCTAATTATAAAACTTTAATTAAATGAGGTTTTATAATTATGATCAAAGGTAATGTCATTTTAACATTTTTTTAAAAATATATCTTGCCACCACGCTATTATTTATACTATTTTTTATGAAAAATAATTAAATAAGATGTGTGCGTATTAATTTCTTTAAAATAAAAATATTCTCTTTAACTATGTGCGTTAAAATTACCTGAGAAATAAGTAATAAATAAGAATACTTTAAAAAAAAATTATACGTTTAAAAAATAAATAGATTAAAATGTTATATTTAGAACTAAAGTAAATTATTGTTTAGTTTTTATATTTAAAATTAGGAGTAATATAAATTTGTATTTGGAAGAAAACAAACACGTATCTGGTTGTGAATAATTCAACATGAATGGATTATTTTGAAGAAAATCCACCGCAAATTTGGACAGTGGTCGAGGAAATTGGGGTGGTCCGAGTCGGCTGTCCTGTTGAAGGGATTTTTCATAAGCAGGTCGGTAGGCTCAACGTGGCGAGGATGCGGAGAGCGAGCCATGAACTTGTGGCCTCAATTATCTCAATGTTGGGTTCTTGCCGCCCAGGATTTTAGCGGCCAAATGCCCCGGCGGCACCCTCCGTTTCAGAAAAAGGGGGATTCTTAGGATATTCATTCCCATACTTTTGAGAGGCGTGTGTTTGTGGCCAGTGGCTGCTTGTTAGAGCCGGGAAAACAGGTCGAGCCCATCGGGCCGGCCCTTTTAGGTCCTGAAATTATGAGGGTCGGGCTTGATATTTTTCTCTTAAAATAAGAAATAAGCCCTGGAGGGCCGATGGCTTAAAAGGGCCGGCCCTTTTAAGCCATTTTATAATTTTTTTTATTTTTTTAAATTTTTTTATATAATATTAATGTTAATTATTTTGAAGAAAATCCACCGCAAATTTGGACAGTGGTCGAGGAAATTGGGGTGGTCCGAGTCGGCTGTCCTGTTGAAGGGATTTTTCATAAGCAGGTCGGTAGGCTCAACGTGGCGAGGATACGGAGAGCGAGCCATGAACTTGTGGCCTCAATTATCTCAATGTTGGGTTCTTGCCGCCCAGGATTTTAGCGGCCAAATGCCCCGGCGGCACCCTCCGTTTCAGAAAAAGGGAGATTCTTAGGATATTCTTTCCCATACTTTTGAGAGGCGTGTGTTTGTGGCCAGTGGCTGCTTGCTTGTGCCGCCCAGTCATGGCCTTCACCCCCACATCTACGGATCCCAACTTCATGAGTCATATTCCTTCCGTTTTTATTATAAAATTTAATTTTTTTTGAATGTGTTTATTTTTTTATATAAAATTTCCTTTGAGTTTATCTAAATATTTAATGTATTATTATATTTTACTTATAATTTATATATTTGATATATTCTCTTTATTCATTTATCTCACTATTACTCTATCATATTTATCCATTTATCTATAGAGATATATTTAGGAAAAAATTATATTTACTACATATTAATTGTTTTAAACTAATTTTATTGTTTTTTAAAACATGTAATTTAGTTAAAAAGTATAAGAGACGAAGGGAAGTATCAAGAAGAAAAATAATTACTAAAAGATTCTAATAACAACCTGAGTAGCCTGTAATGACAAATCCTACAATAAAAAATAATAATATCTGATATTTGTTTTATTATTTTTTTTATGAGACGTGATTGTAATTCTCTTTTCTTTCTTTTTAGTCTTGTGTCTGTAATATCGATATTTTTATTAAGAGGCTGATATTCAAAAAAAGCTGTCCACAAGTTTTTGACCAAAAACAAGCCAAGTGAAGTGCCAGCTTTCGTGTGTGTGTGTTAAGCACACGTGTCTTTTTATTTATAATTTCAATGGCTTTCTCCTTAAATTTGTGCCTGGGAACACAATCCGACGAGACGCTCAAATACGATTCACTTAACTCGGGTCTTGTACTAGCATTCAATGTACTGCCACCTGTCCTTTTCCTTCATCAGCACGTTCATTCTCCAACTCTATACAAGGCACCGAAAGACTACCCATCCTATTACCATTCCTTAGGACGTGTATCCCCATTCTCAGGCTTTGCTTCTCCTTGTTGTACTTGGACCACTGTTTAATAAGTTTGTACTGTGACTCCATTCAGTATATTCTCACCAGTGCTTTCCTTTTAAAAACTCGTTATGCTTGTAACTAGAGACTGGACCTTTCCAATTAATTCTGCTTGCAGCCTTAGCTGGGAAAATCTCATGAACCCAGAGAGACAATTTGGCGCACCTGTTCATTCCCCATCTTTCATCCAAGAGGAGGCGAATCATGAAACATAATCTCCTTTTTTTTTTTTAATATAGAAACAAGTATTCTCTTATTAGAAATAATCTTGTTTGAAATATTGTCAAGCACTAAGTATAAGTATCGCTCCCAACGAACATAATCTCTTGTTGCTGTAGGCTTAATTTTTAGTTTAAAAATCCATGGCCCAGCACTGTTATCTTGCGGTATAAAATGAAGGGCATGAAATGGGCCTATCCTTCGCTCGAAAAGGAAGCCCATGTTTCGATTGACGTCCTCGTAGAACCGAGGCCTCGTGCCTGTCATGCTCAATCCCATAATACCACTTTTTTTTTTAAATAAAAAAATTTGAACACAACCCAAACCCGTAATGCTTGAATATCGGGGATATAAATCCGTGCAATATTGGACCAACAAGAAGAACCATCTTATTAGACAATTAGCATCAACATATCAAATTAATTAAATTATCTATATATATATAAAATCAAATCTATAGCCGTGTTTCATATTTACAAAGCTGAAAAAATATATGATTTATTTAACTTAACTCTGTAATATATCACTAGTTTAATTTGCCTAATAAATTATAACATTTTGATCAATATATATATTTTTTGCTTCAAATAAGTCATGCCTTTTTTTTTCCAGGTAAAAGAGGCAAGCTTCGATAAGTCACACACTAATTAATTGAAATTAACCCAAGTCGATAAATTAGTTGTAAAAAGCTCCATAACTGGTCATTTGTATTTTTTTATGACCAACACTTAAAATCGGATTTTTTCCCCTTGAAAAGAGCATGCATGTGATGATTTTTTTAAGCAAAAATTAGTCAAATCAAATGCATAGAATAATACTCCTTCCCGTTTTATATATAAACTTTAAATAACTAATTTATAGATAATAAATAATTAGTAAAAATTAGTTAAAAATAAAAAATATGTTGGAAATATAATCTTATTTTTAAATTTACCCTTATAATAAATAAAAAAAAAGATTAAAAGAAATGCATAAAATGTAATAAGAAAGAATATAAAAGAAAGAGAATAAATAATTAAAAAATTAAAAAAAAATTAATATATTGTTATCCACCTCAAGATTCCTTGTTTTTGCGCCAGAGGGGATCATCCAGAATCTGAGAAGTGGATACGTGGGCTATCTTCCTCTCAAGGGTTCCCCGAGCACCCGACGATCGCCACTCATTTCCATTAAGCAGAGCAACAAGCCAAATCCTCTCTCAACTTCCTTCACCCACATCAACCATGCTCTCTCCCACATTCTTCTACTTTTTCTCCACCACCACCTCCTTCTCTCCTTCATCACTAACCCCATTCCTACTTCCATCTCTCATCCCTCTCTCTTCCTCCTTTTCATTATATTCCTCTCTATGCAACATGAATCCCACTTGCAGATTCTCTTTCTCCAAGCACACCTCTCCTCCGCGATCCTGTCTTCTTCGAAATTCCAATCCCCTCCCGCCCCACAACACTTCCGCTTTTCTCTTCAACCCTCTACCGTCACCACCGAAGCCTTCATTTACCATTCTCAGGATTAACAACTCCAAACTCACACACCCATTTGCTACTTTATCCTCTTTCGCCGAAGCCGAAGGCGAAGAGAAGCAGAAACAGGAGATTCAGCTCAATGGGCGGCATCAGGTGAACGACGACGACGATCACTTGCCAGGAATTGCTCAAGCCTTCCACATATCTCCCAGCGCGGCTTATGGGATTTCGATATGCATAGCATTTGCTGCTCTTGCTTCTCCTTTCTTCATGAAATCCCTTGGCCAGGGATTGGCTTTGAAGACTAAATTGCTATCTTATGTTACCCTTCTGTTTGGGTTTTACATGGCTTGGAATATCGGGGCCAATGACGTGGCGAATGCCATGGGAACGTCGGTGGGGTCGGGGGCGTTGACGCTCCGGCAGGCGGTGCTGACGGCGGGAGTGCTGGAGTTTTCAGGGGCGTTGTTGATGGGGACGCACGTGACCAACACGATGCAGAAGGGAATTCTAGTGACTAACGTGTTTGAGGGGAAACATACTCTCCTTCTAGCTGGACTGCTCTCTTCACTTGCTTCTGCTGGTTCGTGGTTACAGGTAACCTCTACGGAATTTTGCTATGATATTTGTGCCGTAGTTCACATATGTATAACATCCTGTCTCGTTAGTTGTTTTTTGTGTATTTATTGATAATTTTACCAAGCAAGAGACATCCTTAGGAAAGACAAAAGGGGAGATAATAACAAGAGGTATTTGTTAAGTTGATTAATTCATTTGGGCATATCAAGAGAATAGTTTTCCTAAGACATTATGCAACCTTTTTCCCCTTTTATGGGTGAGGTCAAATCGGTTTTCAAAAGAATGTTGCATCTCTTATTTTCTATAGGCAGTTTTCCTACACAGTCTGCTGCTAGTTCAAATAAACACATGATAGCATTTTAAGACATTATTCCCTTTCTTAATGATCAGGTGTTGAGTATGAAATTGGAAACGTAAGTGTGAACAACTGCCCAATAATCATTGTATTGAATGATTGACAAGTTAAAAATTCGGAAGAATAGAGACTTTTGTAGTTTTCTTTTTCCATGGGAGGGTATATTTTAAATGTGTCATACATATGCTATGAAGATCTTCAATGTTTGATCAGGAATTTCTCCAAGCCTTCTCTTTGCATGTTATTTTGTCTCAACCGAGTTCCTTCACTAAAAGGATATGAAAGGAGCAGCCAATACCAAAAACGTAGTTTGAAACTAAATTTCCTTCATATTTGCAGCTGATGACTCCATGTCTACTTCATGCTTACCTGGGACTCAATTGGGCTAAGATATTGTGTCTTTACAAATTCCTCTAAGCAGCATAAATATTACTGTACAATTCCTCCTTTTGCAAGATGCACCTCTTCATTGAGATTTATGGCAGTATGGAACCAATAATATTTGTCTCCTGAAATACTTGAAAAAAGGAACTACTTTTCTTTGGGATATGCAAACAGTCCAATGATATTGTTAGCTCTCTACTATCCTGTGTAGTGCAGGTTTCATCATATTTTGGTTGGCCAGTGTCTACTACTCATTGTATAGTAGGAGCTATGGTGGGGTTTGGTCTTGTCTATGGAGGATCTGGAGCAGTTTTCTGGGGATCCCTGGCAAAGGTGACTTCTTCATGGGTTATCTCTCCGCTAATGGGAGCAGCTGTGTCATTTCTTGTCTACAAATGTATAAGAAGGGTATGCTCTTGATATCTAGGACTCCATACAGCTTGTTGACAGAATGACAGTAATACCTCTCCTGTATCAAGATTTCACGTTTGTTGAGTTGGTTTTGGCTTGTAAACTTTCTGACATTCCTGAAAATGTTACCTTTTTCTTTTCATTAATTCATGTTAGTGATTAATGAACAATTTTCTTTTCAATTCCCCACATTTCTTAAAAACATGATATTATTGGCGATATCTTATGTTAAATTCTTGCTGTTGCAACCCCTAACCTTCTGTCTCATTCAGTTTGTGTACAGTGCCCCAAATCCAGGACAAGCAGCAGCTGCTGCAGCACCAATTGCTGTATTTCTTGGTGTTACTGGGATTTCTTTTGCTGCCTTCCCTCTCAGCAAGAGTTTTCCTATGGCTTTGGTTCAGGCTTTAGCCTGTGGAGCTGCCGGTGCTTTTGTGGTCGATAGAATCATCAGAAAGCAACTTGGTCATCTACTGGTCAAGACTACTAGCCGACAGCCTGAGCCAAAAGAGGACACCGCTCACAAAAACATGGGTTTTCTCTCTGATGTTGCTGGCCCAAAGGGTACTCAGTTAGAAATAGTTTATGGGGTCTTTGGGTACATGCAGGTTCTCTCTGCATGCTTCATGTCATTTGCTCATGGTGGGAATGATGTCTCCAATGCTATCGGTCCTTTGGCAGCTGCATTAGCCATTCTTCAAGGTAATATCACGGGAACTGAGATTGTTATTCCGATTGATGTTCTAGCATGGGGAGGATTTGGAATTGTTGCAGGGCTTATGATGTGGGGTTATAGAGTTATAGCTACAATTGGAAAGAAAATAACAGAACTCACACCAACTAGAGGATTTGCCGCTGAGTTTGCTGCTGCCTCTGTGGTTCTGTTTGCTTCAAAGTTAGGGCTGCCTATCTCAGCTACCCATACTCTAGTTGGTGCAGTAATGGGGGTGGGATTTGCAAGGGGTCTTAACAGTGTTAGATCAGAAACTGTGAAGGAGATTGTGGCTTCTTGGGCTGTAACTATTCCTGTTGGTGCTTTTCTTTGCGTCTTCTATACCTGGATCTTGACTAAGGTTTTGTCTTGTATTTTATGAGAGTACCTTCCAAGATATGAACAACAACGTATGTGTGTGACCATGAAGGACAGATTTCTTGTGGTACATATCGGAGAAGAGGATAGTGGGGTACCAGATGTGTTCTAAACAATGAGGCTCCTTATGATTCATTAGTTGGGAGAGGGTACGTCTTTTAAGTTTCAGATCATTGCTCAATACCTAAGCCTGGCGAGCTCGGTTCCTCTTGGGATTGAAGAAACTATCTCCTGCAGCGTTTTATGACTCTGTATCCGACAAAAGCTCATCAAGAGTACCAAATTTCAGGAGTGTAAATATTGAGGCCCATCCACTGGGAAAAACCATGCTTCGCATGGAGCAGCCATGTGTAATTGATAGTGTTTCCCCTTTTTTCTTCTATCTTTATTCTAAGTCCCTGAATAATGTTGAAAAATTCTTCATTAGTGTAAAGTAGCCCTGTTAACCATGAATTTTTGTTGAAGCCTAGACCGGCGCTTTGTGGATTAGCAAAACAAGAGTGCTCGCATGGCAATTATTACTTTCCCATCATAGAACGCGTTTTAGAATTTAAGAAATCGGCGAAAGGACCGTGTGTAGAACACCGATTTTGAACTCTATGCCATCAATAAAACCCATACCAACAAACTTGGATAGAGGTGACCATCAAATCAGGAAATCATGTGCAGATATTAGCAAAGATCCTGAGGTAAATAATGCATCTGAAAAGATCAAAAGAAGTTTGATATTTCTACATTATTATAGGATGTAAAAGCTATTATTTAGAACCGAGCAAAAGAAATCAATGACTCTAGTCGTATAAATGTTAAAACTATATTATATGGCCAAGTCGTACAAGTAAAACCATTAAACCATAACAAAATCACGGGGAGAGCTCTGGCACACTTGGGAGGCTGGGTTGCCATCCCGAAATCCGATATGGTCTTACCCTTGGAAGAGGTGGCACAAAAGGCTTCTTTCCTTTTATTCCTTTTCGTCTTGGATATCGCTTATCCCAGGACCCGTGTAAGCCCTCTGAAGAGCAGACAGGTTCATTTTCAGATCCATCATCAAGAGACTGTTTTGCGTTTGCGTCCAATACAATTTTGATTTTTCTGTTCTCTTCTGTTTTGCGTCCACCAGGAGACAAGGAAGTCTTGGCCTCGAACTCCTCTTGTCCTACCTCATTGTGAACTTCGGATTTACCATTTTCTCTGCTATGTCCCTTTGGAGACTTGGTGATATTCACTTTCAGTAACTCTGGAGCCACCCCATTAGGCTCTCTGATTTTGCCTTCCTCTGAAAGTTTACGTTTCAGCTTCCCCACATCTCGAAACGAGATTATAATATATTTTTTACCAGGAAGCAAACGCTCTTCTGGCCACAACACTGACTGGTGAGGATTTTTGAAGACTTCTGGCCGGGCAACACACATGCCAGGATATTTTTCCATCAACTTGGATGCAAGGATTGCATCTTGATACAGCTCTTGTTTTCCACCTCCATGAACTATCCTCACAAAAATATCATTTGATTTTTGAAAGCTGTAGTCTGGGGATGCCTTAGTTCCTCTCAGCTGGCTCTTTCTTCTGGGATCTTTATCATTCTTCTCCACCAGGCCTAACGAGTAAGCAACGCGCTTGAGCATAGCCTGCAGCCAGTGTGACCCCAATCTTTCATTCTCACCTAGTTACTGATGGATAATGTTGGGTAGGGTCTAAGCGTGATCAAAGTCAATGATATTTGAACATTTAGCCACCACAGATTCCTCTTGTTTCCAATGGCCGGCCAGCCACTAAAATAATATTTCCCCCACGTCACCAATGATAAAACCAAGGATCAGCACATTCTTAAACATATGCGTGTGAAGGAGGTAAATGGTTTCTTTGTCATTCTTCCTAGAGTGAGAACAAAAATTTTGCCTAGAGAGGATGAGAAAGGATCCACGCTTCTCGAAATTAACTTCAATCTTGATACGGTGTCAGCTCTGCAGACACATCCTTGTGCCGGGATCGTACTCCCATAAACCTGACAAGACTTGTCGCTCCAACTTCTTCAGCCTCCCACTGATCCAGTTGTTATGAATAACTACACATCCCTTCCTCAAACACGCTGCTTTGACATCTTTGCTCTGCCACAAATCTAGGTAAGCACCGTTTGGAAAAAGGTCTCTGTCTAAAAAATATACTGTCACGTTTGTTTCAGGCTCCATACATCTTTTATCACCTGCTCTGTTGATTCCACCTTCCCCACATAACATGTCATAAAAGCTTGGCTGCTCAGATAAGCCTGAAGTTGCTGCATGTTTCACCACTTTCTCCATAGCAGCAATTGTTTGATTATCGGAATGAGCATAATAGAAGCCAGAGTTCAAACGTCTTGGTAGGTTTATTGGTCCTGCATATGTGGGATTATCTTTCTTAACAAGGAAAATAACAGCTAATAATCCACCTTCCCTCAAGATTGTTTTCCTATATGGCGAAAGAATGGAGATTTCATTACCATATGACTACGCATTACGATGTTTCTCACTCAATTCATTTTTATACAAGTATTTTATGTCCTGAATTATGAAAAATAGAATGTGAATCTTAACTGAGGGATGCTGACCTTCCTTCTTGAATTCATCAGACTGTGCAGCAAGAACCGCAGGGCCAAAAGATTGAAGCAATGGAACTGGGTTTTTAAACCAATATACATCGACATCACTGAGAAGTACATTGTAACCTAGCTTGAGGATCTTCAAAACTAATCTGGACTTCACCTTCGTCACCATCTGAAAGCACTTTGTTCCGAAGTGGCAATCATTAAAGCTAATATTACTTGGAGCTAAAGGATCCCTGAAAACAGGAATTCCCTGCCATAAAAGTGAAGGAGAAAAGAGGAAAATCAAATTCAGACGCATAAACCTGACTGCTTTTAAATAGTCCAATAAGCTTGTAAGGTCATATAAATGGTGGTATCAAATCAAAACACTAGAAATGTCAAAAATCTCTTGGCCAAACAAAACAAAAATTCATAAATCATAGTGTGACTCAGTTCTTTTACGGTTATTTAACAATTAAGGCTAGGAGTTTATGTAGGGTATAACTATGACTCAGTTCTTGAAAGGGGAAAAAATTCGAAGTAACTAATGCAACATTGTAGAGGGCTATTAGCTAGATTTTCAAGGTTCATCACCGTAACTCCAACCAATGTGATCAGTTCACTAGGTCTCAGGTTTGTGTAAAACACCAATATAACATGTTTAAGAAACTCCATAATTCCGCACGAATAAGTTAGAATATACGCAAATTATATTCTTCCAAAGAAACTGCACTATACCTGCAAGATCGAGAATTGATAGGTTTCCTGATCAAGAGCACAAACTATAAAATTTGCAATGGAGAGGTGACGCAATCTACAAACCCAACTCATGAGCATGTCCTTGTAACTATATCCAGCAACTGTAACTACAATCGTCTTATTTTTGTCTGCAGTAACAGACAGGAGTGATTCTAAGGAGAATGGAAGTTCCAAAGGTGCAGAATGCAACATCTTATCTTTGAAAGGGTACTCTAATAATCCGGCCAGTGATCTCCGGTCAGCAATGCAAGTTACTGTGCTTTTCTTTAACCAAGAATGGAAGATATTCCCCTTCCACTGTCTCACTTCACCTCGACGTCCAATTAGATAGACACTATTTTTCAGTCTGTCAATTATAAAATATTGATCACCACATCTGAAAAGTTTAAGCAGGCTAGAATAGTTAGCTTCATTATAAAAGAATGAGCCGTAGCGTGACCCTAGATGGGAATTGCCCATGTACTCCCATTTTCGGCTTTCAATATCTAAAGTGGTAGAATCCGTAACTGTAGGATGGAAATCATCCTGACCATCCAGATGGAGGCTTGTGATGGTCCAGCTAGCATCAATCACCAATCTGAACTCAGATGATAGAGCCTCATGGATTATCCAACTATTATGTACATTTCTCCCGAATAAGAAAGGAGGAAGAACTCCATTATGTAGGGGCATGTCCCCGTTGTTCCACGCTATGAGCATTTTTGTATCACAATGATTCCATTGCCAATCCTTTTGAAGTATTTCCCGCAGCTGAAAGAACAAGATATGAGTTAAATTTTATTGATTTACTTCTGGAAAACACGGAACAGTCCTTCAGGTTCTGTTCTGGAAATTCTTTCATACCTCTTGGATCTGCACCCGTTTCCCATTATCTGTTTGCCAATGTTTTCCAGAGTTGTCCAAGTGGAATGGAAAGTAAGAAGCATTTCGAGATGAAGCAACAAGAAGCCAATCATGGTCAAGTTCAAATGCACGATTTAGGGTGGAGATGAATCCAGAAACGATAATGGTTTCGGGATCAACTATAACATATACGTCTGAAGTGAACGAGCGTGATTTTGCAATCATGGAATGGAAGAATGGAGTACCAAGGAAGCTGGATGCATAAAAAGCATATATTAGAAGACAGTAACTTGGAGCTTACCCTGCAGAGTAAGCAACACCGCTTTACCTTATTTTCACAGTTTTGATACCAAAAATGAATCATTATATCTTATTTTAAAGCTTATGAAATAATTGACCCTAGTTGCTTTCTTGTTAAATAACTAAACATGCAAAAGATAAAACTTTTCTAAATTTTGGAATAGATACCCTGCTTCCCAATGCTGCAGCCGCGTTTCACTTTGGTTAATAATCCCTTAAGAATTTGGCTTCAGTAACTTACGATGCCCTGAGATTGTATCAACATGCTTACCCACTTGCATTGATCACTAACTAATAGGCTCAGCTTTTAAACTTCAAATCCCTTTTCTCTGGTTCAATAATTACACACACACATATATGTCAATGAATAAGGAACATAATTATAAATGTCTTCTTTTCCCCCCTTGTGAAGAATAAATTTTCGTTCTCAGATAATTGACACCTGCGACCGCTTTCCGAAATTTGAATTATGAGTGTCCATTAGTAATGCAGCACATCCATGAAACGTTTATTTCTTCTCTGTATTGGAATATGCAGAGTTATAGCATTACTTACGTGAAATCAATGTCAGTATTAACCAGAACGCGGGAACCAAAAGCGGCGGAGAAAGAGGCAACGGATGGGTCTTGGCTGTACAGAACAACAGAAACATGTGGAGATAAAGCGAGCCATGATCGAACAGCTAGAGTCTGCCTGGTGCCAGCAGAGCCCGTGAAAGGTTTAGGCGCTGTAAATATAGTGATATTGAGATTTCTCGAATGCAATACAGTATTTGGGTTTATCTTGGGAGTTCTGATCTGATCCTTAAGCGAAGGTAACTTTTGAGTGGCATACAGAGAGAGGCCAATCAAGATAAATCCAGATAGCCAAATCAACCATAGCTCCAGCTGAAATGCCTGTCAATTAGATCCAAGATAAACACAATAAGAAACAAAGAAGACGAATAAAAATGCAACTCACAAGTGTTCAAATAAACTCAATAGAACTCAAAGGAAGAGAGGAAGGACCTTCATTGTTGTGTTGTTGAGCTCACAATGAGCTCAACATTCGGGTTTAAACGATTGTATTATTGAGTGTGAGTTTGGTAATAAGGAGAGAGAGGAAATGAGACTTTAACGGAAAGAAGGTAAAGAAATGCAGAAGTAACAAACCCACGAAGCCGGTGGGAGCAGAAGCACCGAGACGGGAAGGCGATGGGACATGTGAGGTTTGGCGTTGCAAGCACGTCAGCTTCCATTGAGGAAAGATCTTCATTTTGAATTGAATTGAATAATGGAATTCTCAATGGAGGGAGGAGATCAGAGAAGGCTACGTGAAGATCCCCAAAGTCAAAAGTCAAACCTGCTAAATGACAAAAACTAACGCTATAACAATATTTGTTCAAGGAAAGGCCGAACGCTTTCCAAATACGTTTCATTCCCTTTTTTTTTTTTTTGCCGGCGTTAAACATACGTTTCGTTCAAAGACCGACATCATTTGTTGATACGGTGTGCAGAAAATTAGTGTTAATCAATTCAATATCCACTATTAACATGAAAATATCTATTTTGATCCTGATTTAAAGATAATTTAATTTAAAAATTATAAGTATTTAAAGCTCATCATGGGATGATCCTGATTTTCCCGAAAAATTATTAATTTTATATTTTTAAGGAATAATAGTTTTTGAGCTCTTGGCCATACCAATGTTTACGGTTGATGTGATTATGCGCTTTGGTGAAATTAAGTTCATAATGTTAGATTTTTGTCTTTGGTTGCCTTTTATAATGTTAGAATTAGGTTTTATTCTAAAGTCGTGCTATTGAGTCTATTGAGTCTGTCTGGCAGAATGGTTCAGGAGCCCTAAAGTTACTTATTTCAACTTATTAAGCATGTTTAGAATTTTAGTACCTGGCTTTTGGCCTATCTTATTATGATTATTTTTTTAAAATTTGGCCTATCTTATAAGCTAAAAGTTACATTCAGAAGCAGGATTGCCTTAAGTTAAAAAAAAACTACTTATAACTTATTAAAAGTTACTTATAGGCCTATCTTACTTATAACTTACTTTTTATTCAATCATAATCTAAACAATTTTTTATCCAATCTAATTTTTACAAACTAATTTTTATAAAATTCAATTCAAATATAAATTATATTAAACAATTTAACTTTTTAAAAATTAAATTAAAAGTAAATTATTTTTCCTATCACTAATTCAAATGGACCCATTATTACTTCAAAAGTGTTCGTAAAAGAGCCATGGGTCCTAAGGAAAATTATTGAACAACATACACACTATTGAACTCTTTCAAAATCGGTATAATGTTATCTTTTTAAAACCTTAATTCTCCAATTTTTTTAAATATAACTTATTAAAATTTTTTCTTCTATTTTTTCCCATCATTTCCCTCGCCACCAAACATAAGGTTAATGTTAAGTCGACCGTATAGAAACACGCACAGAAAAACGTGCGCGAATAAGTACAAAAACGAGAGCGAGCAAGTATTAAAAATAATCAAAATTGATCGCGATAAAATACTGAATTTTTTTTGACCTGAGATAAAATGTTGAAAATTGACGGATATGGATTATTTACTTATCTAACATATGGTACAATCGTGATGCTTGCTTCAAACGAAAGTAGGATGTGATTCCTCTTCTTTGCATGGAATTTAAATCAAATTCTATTATTAGTAACGTATTGAGAATGCGATTTCTCATACACAGATAAATTATGAAACAAATAGGAATTAAGATTTTTCAAACATTAAGAAACAAAGTTAAAGATACACTTGCCTTAATGACAAGAAAAAAGAATAAAATTAGTTCAAAAGGTAAGGAATAATTGTATGCTTTTTTTAATCAATTTCATAAAATAAACTAATTCAGACTCGGGCTAAAAAAAGTAATTTTTTTCCCTAGGCTAAACAAGGCCTAAATTTGACACAAGTAATCTGCTTATGAAGTAGAAAAACAGGGCAGTGACCAAGTGATTTGCAATGCCTAATCATGCAGCGAGGACATACATTCAGAATCAAATTTCATTGCCCTCTATTGCATATGTCGCCAAAACCAGGACATTGACATGGCTACATACAAACAGACTTCCAGCAAACAAGATGGGAGATACTAGAGACCATAGATTTTTTTTCCCTTTCTTTACATCAAAACCTTGCCACCAAAGCGAAAAGACATTCCTATCACCGTTTCCACTATGTATTTCTCCCTTGAGAAGGGCAGAACCCAATAAAATAACGGGGTATGGATGTATCTGACTTACAAAAATCGTGCTACTCGTGAAACCTCACTGATATTCTTTCTCACACACGACCTTCGGACTTCACGCCCACACCCTCCAATTGTCTGTCCTTTCATCTGAATTTCGTTGATGCAACCATCTCCGTCCTCTTCATTCAGGTATTTCTGGCTAATCATCGATGCCGTCGACCAGGTGATCTGGATCTTGATCTCCTTCCCCTGCATAAAAGCAAAAACAACACGTAAACAAGGCAGCTCTAGAAGGCACATATTAAGAAGCTTGGCAAATTCACCTGAGTAGCTCATTCTTATATGATGGTGGTGATGGGAGTTTTGTCTCAAAAACTTAAATCATAATCAGGTAAAACTTTGTGGCAACAAACCTGGAAGTATCAAGAGAAGAATAGGGAGAATGCCTGCGCTGAGAATGCTTGCTATGAGGAGACCGCGAAACTTGTCTAAAAATGAAACCACCGTACTGACTTGGTGAGTTAAAAGGCACACAAAGTTTAGGACAAAAACTCAACCTTGTACAGAGTCAAAACTCCATAGGAAGCAGCTTGTTACTGTAAATCTTTTTCTGTTTTCGATTAATAGAGTAGAAGACGCAATCAAAGTTTACTAGCTACTAAAACCTCAATAAAAGCTACAAAACTAACTGATGAGACCCTCTCCTAGTTCAATTAGATAGAGCGGAACAACCATCGTGTACCACAATTTTGTTCATCAAAAATTGAGTTCTTGCTATAAATAACTGGTAAACAAAAGAAATGCAATAGTACTTTATCACAAGCAGATACATGTATGACCCAAACAGTTAGTTGACTTGTAAGATGCACAGAATTTATAAAATTTTACCGTATAACTTGCACAGGGAAATGGCTAGAAAGAAATTGAATGAGATCTCAGCTTTAAAATACGGGAATTGCTAAAATCCCAGGCTCAAAAGGTGCAAGCAGAAACTAGCTATTAAATAGATCAACTATCACTAGATGAGTAAAGACAACAATTTATTTGGATTAATATGCCTTTGGGACCTTTTACATCTTGGTCTCAACTACTAACTTGTCATGTAAGAAGTCACTTAACTTGCCCCTAATCTTTTTATTACTTTCATAATTTATCATATTATTACATTTTAAAAGATTTTTTAAAAAAATTATAAGAAATAATATAATGCACGTCAAGCCTCTAGTAATATTGACAGCTCCTAGGTTCCGTTTGATATGAAGCATTAAAAATGAGGGGTAATAATTGGAATTAGGATTGAACAAATATGTTAAAAGAGTATTTAGTATGAGTGATTACTTGTTACTTAGGATTAGACAAATCCATATAAGTGGGATTGGGGAATACCATAGGGGAAAGTAGTATTCCCCAATCCCACTTATATGGGATTGTCTAATCCCATGTAACTAGAAATCACTCCTACTAAATATTCTTCTGCTCTTTAAATAAGACCTATTTAACTAATTTGATTAGATTAAAAAAGTTAGGTAAGTTAGTTAATTATAAGAAATATAGCATGTTTTTCCTAAAACACCATAATTATCTTTTTTAATATCCTCCTTTCCTCTTTTATTTGATTATGGTTGAGGAAATATCAATAGGGGTAATTTAAACAAAACTGATAAATATGAGAAATAAGTTTTATATTTAGGACTAAAATCAACTTAACAACCAAGTTTTCTATTAAGAACTAGAGGAGTACTCTTTAACCTTTTTTTTTTTATCCCAATCTCAATCCTTACCTTTTATTTTTAATGCTTCATACCAGATAGGACCCTAGTTCAAATTTAAAGTCTCTGCAAGTTTGACATAAAAGTTGCACTCATGCAATAATATCATCTTGTAAATAATACAAGTCAGCCAAGCAGAGGCATAATGATGAGCAATGATACATGCATTAACCGAGTGGCAAGAATCCAAAGCTCGGATATATTTCTGACCCGAAAAATAAAATAAAACAATTGAATATACAGAATTGTTAGGCTAAACATCTGGCCTATGAAAAGTGAGATGTGTTCTTTCGGTTATGAGAATTCAGGCGAGTGATTGTGGCATCATAAGACATCAACTAAGGCTGAAACCAGGAAATGAAAATGCCAAAAAGAAGATAACACAATAGCAGCTAACAGACGCATGGAGAAGAAGATAAAGGATTTGGCTATATGACTAACAGAAAATACGTTCTAATTCTTCCATGGTACCAAAGAAAGAATCAACTTAGTTCGCACATAAAATAAGTAAACAAAAATGTCACAAAAAAAAGAAGTAAAGTAAACAAAAAGTTATTAACCACAACCACCGAGATTATATTTGCAAAAAAAAAAAAAAAAGAGGATATGACAGAAACCTGTGTAAGTAAGCACAAACTAAATGATAATTAATACGATTGTTACTCTTTTTATATCTGGAAGGAAGAAGGAATTGCTTTAAGCAAAACAGCTCGTCTCTGTATCTAAAAGACCTGAACACCAAAAATTGATAGCACAAACCTGAATATAAATAATGAATGCTTAAATAAAGTATACCTTCTTCTAGACCTGACAGGAGATGGTGACAAGTCTCGTTTTCTGGCATGTGGCTTCCTGCAGTACAACAATGTCATGATGCACTCTACGTTACAGTTAAACGAAGAAGGTTAAGGGAACTCTGTCCAAAACCTTTTTGAGCCATCTGAGCCTTCATCACTTGACTCACTCGTGCGATTAACCGCCTGGTCTCTGCTGCTTCTACCTCTACTGCTTACTGATGATGAACGTTTCCTTTTATGCCTGTCAGACTTGCTTGACTCTTTGTGTCTTGATTTGTGTTCCCCCTTATCCCTTGAATGTTCCTTTCTTCGGCTAGTTTCTTCCATGGAACTACCTCTGCGGCTTTTTTCTGCTTCCTTGTTGTCTCCCTTGGCATCTGCAACTGAGGACTTCTTCCTTGACTCAGAATCCCTAGTCTTCTCCCCATGCCTTGCACTGTCATCCTTCCTCCTTTCTTTTACCTCATTGCTGCCATCTGCTTTTTCCCTTTTCTGATGTCTTTCATCCTTTCTTCTATGATCCTCATTAACTTTTTCATCTACCTTAGCCTTACTACTTTGTACATCCTTAGCAAAGTCCACTGAAGAATTCTGGCCATGTCCATCAGCTTTTTCCATTCTTTTTCTGTTTTCCCTAACTTGAGGATCTTCTGTTGCTTTTTCAGCACCAGTAGCCTTTCCATTAGTCCTATCATGCTTTCTTTCAAAAGCATTAAGCTCATTCTTCCTATCTTCGGGAACATTCTTGGAAGCTCGTAGATGATCTAATTTTTTTGTCACCTTCTCGTCATGCAACTCTGCAATAGCCACACCATTGCTAGTTTTGCCCAAATTAATCGCCAAATTTGTTTGACTTCTGCCATTTTCATCAAGTTTCAACAGTGAACTGCTATTAGTAGGTACATCATGCACATCTTTCAATGAATTCTTAATGCCAGCCTGATGACCATCTTTTAAAGGCAGCACACTCGAACTATCCATTTCATTATCTTCATCCTCAGCATCAGAAGCATAGTTCCCAAGACCTAAAACATCTCCTGGAGAGCTGGAATTAGATTTTTCATTGTCAGCATCGTGTTCAGGTTCTTTGACTTTAACTGGAACTAGAACCTTTGCGGATGCCTTATGAACTGGAACTGAGGGCGGGGATGCTGATGCCTTATGGTTTGAAGCCACTGGAAGAGAAAAAGGCAGAACTTGTAACGTTCAAGAGTCCAGAAAGTTAAAAATTCAATTGTCCATTAAGACTAGGGTTTAAAAGGAAAAACTAGAGCACGTCAGAATATTACCTTCAGAAGTCAGATCATCTTCCCTAAGAACTTTAGTTGCAATTTCATCAAAAAGCTCATCAGTTACCTGCTATGAACCTCTAGTTAGAACCACAGGATAAATGAATTTCTTTCTTTTTCTTTTTCCCCCTTTTCTTCTCTTTAGCAGGTAAATGTAGTGAGATAAGGTAACCAATATTTCTAACAAAACTAACCTTCAAAAGAACTTCAGTTAACACGCGTTTTATTTCCTGGTTAATGGCAGCAGTTCGAACAGCTTCAACATCATCCTACATAAAAAGAACATGGCTGATCAAATTTCAAAAACCAGAGCTGATATATAACAATTAATCAAAATTGCAGAATATATAGAAGACTTGTTTAGCAAAAAGAAACTTTATAGTAAAAAATAAAACCTCTTCATCTTCCTCCTCCTCCTCGGCTGATTTAGAAGAATCAATGCTTTTGCTATCTTGCTCGTCACCCTTTGTATATGACTTATCAACACCATCATTCATCAATTTTGATTCCTCCTTAGGGTGCTCAGCAGAAGGAGTAGCAATAACAGCTTTCTTTATTTCCTCTCTAAGCCAATTAGGTACTGAGGCCTGAAAAATAATTGCAAATGAGATTTAATAATATGTATGTACGTATGCATCCAACCAAGCACAAACCTTGAAAGCATAGGTACCTTTTTAGGACGTTCTGGAACACCAGAGACCCCATAAGCATCGACAGAGAAAGCTGATGTGGGATGTATTGTAGTTCCCGCACTTAGGGCAAAAGGTGCAGCACCTGGTGGAATTGGAGGAGGGAGGCCAGATCCAGGAAACCTTCCAAATGGCGGTGCCACATGCCCAGGAACAGGAGGTGCGGTAATAGAAGGGTCATGCTGCAAGATGTACTAAATGTCAGCATATTCATATGAAACCCATGAATTAGGGAGCAAAAAGACAATCAAATCAAGACCTGTGGCCCTGAGGCAAGAACTGGAGATATGGGTGGATAAACAACACCAGGTGCCACTGGAGGAGCCCAATTATTGATTGAAGGCACTCCACTTACAGGATCAACGCCTCTGATAGAAGTAGCTGGATCATGATGACCATAAGTTGATTGCATTTGTAGGTCACCATCACGATTAAACCTAGGTGTAAAATCTAGAGGCTGATCAGCAAGACTGATAGCTGGGTCCACTGAATGGCTACCAGATGCAAAGGGTGCTTGCACTGATGGCTGCACATGATGTTGTTCCTGGGATGACAAACTTGACAAATGCATCGATGTGTATGATTGCTGACTCTGATGATCAGTTCCATTACCTGTCATTTTAATCATCAGTCAACTTGGGAAATAATTGACAGAAGAAGAGAATGCTTGAAGTTCAAAGTAGGCCGCAGATGCCTGGAATTCCACTCCTCAAAGTAATGCTGTTGCTTCCTCACGTTTTGTATGATAACCCAACTTCAAATATCATACTTGGAAAATATGCTATATATCAATTATTCATCAAAGATCTAACAAAACAAATTTATATCTAGGAGATCCTTTACCACTATAAAAGTGCATCTAAAAAATGTTTCTCTAATTTCTCGTTTAGATAATCACCATAAAAATGCTACAACTACACCTAAACCAAGGAACAAAAACTACACTAACTGATTAGAAAACACTGAATAAAAAATAATATATTCACCAAATTGACAATTCTCTCAATTTTATATGCAAACCCAGTAGCATGGCCTGCCCATTTTACATTTTAATTGATGCTCAGAATTTCGAACAAAATACCATTAACATCTGTTAAAAAGAATTCTTTCTATGATTCCATTAGAGCATCTTTCAACAATGTAACATGACCCCCAATCAAATATTAAAATGAAGAAGCACCATAGTGATACGCAATTCACTAGGCAAGTTAGCGTCTGTCAAATGTGACAAATTATCAATATGAGGTAGTCCCAGCAAGTGAGGCGCAGAGGCGCTAAAAAAGATGAGTTCCCACAACGATGATATGCTATATTAGCAGCAATATGTTCCATCCTACAGAAGGATTACTTACAATACTTGGGATGACAACCCTCATAAAAAATTAGCATACAGTCGTGCAAATAATGATTCATAATGCATGATGAAGTCCACATTGGATATTGCCCCATCATTATATAACACGTATTTTGCTGAGAATTCTGAATCAATCTAAACATATAAACAAAACTCTTCCAACTTTAACAAGGTATGAATCAAGCAATTTGATGGTTAGTTTCCTATGTTTAATACCCCAAAAAAAATGTTAGAAAATTACTTGAAACAGCTACTAATGTATTCGTCACGTCATGCCTAGACCAGTGCAATTGCTCAAGCATATTAATGTGATCTAGTTTATTGATCTAAAAATATTTATTAGACAAGGTGTTATGTAATTGTAAAATGGAATTAGTTAGGGAGCTAGTTAAGGGTAGATGGGACCTGGAATTTACTATGCATTTGTGATGTTAATGACTATTGGCGATATTGTAATTAGGCTTGAATGCCTGGATAATGAATTGAGTTTTCCCTTTCCCTCTATCTCTTGTTCTCTGTTCTATATTCCTCTCTTCTCTCTGTTCCCCCTCTCTACCTTCCCCTCTCTCCTTTCCTCTCTCCTTCCCAATTACTATTATATATCAGTGGCGTCAAGAGCCTGGTCATCCTCAGCCAATTGTGATGGAACCCCCTTCATTCCCAGATCCCAACTACCCTTAACTAACTCCATACATAATCCCTCTTCTTATTACAATCACATAACCGAAAGATTGTAATAGAATATTTGTTCAAAGGAAATATAGCAGGGACGAGCTAGGGTCAAAGGATCTCTCTTTGGACCAAACTTAGAGAGCAATAAATTTATGAAGCTACGATATTTTGCAAATTGACATGCTTGGTTTACAACAGGTCCTCAATTCGTCATCATATATACTACAAGAAAAAATTAGAATATTAATTTATGAGCCATTTCAACACGATTCTTGAGCAAAGCTTCACTATCGAATTCAATATACTAAGTAAATAGTTACCTGCAACAGAACTATAACTAGAAGGTACCTCCTGCTGGTGAACTGATGTGTTCGTAGGTAGGTTTCCTTGGTGCTGAAACGCAACAGTTGGATCTCCAGTAGTGGTTCCATCTCTAGAATTGTATGACAAATGTCCATCTGATGCATAGGGTGCCTCTGAACTGACAGATGCATGCTCCTCCTGATGTCCTGGAAGGCGTTGCATGGATGCATCTGAAGAGGAAAATTGTGGATAGCCAGATGAAGGATGAGAGTGGTTTTGAATATCAGGATAACGTGAGTCAACAGGTTGTTGATACTGATCATGATAATGGCTTTGCTCCTGTGATCTTCCAGCAGGTGAAAATTGTGATTGCGAATGCTGATGCTGGCTTTCCATGGCAGCCTTAGCATCTGCCCATGCTCTGGCTCTGGCAGCCCAGTCTTCTTCGTTCTTATGCGCTACAATTACAAACCCATTAGTTAAAAAAGAAGATAGAGGTTGAAAATAGTTTTTAGCAACTCCCAAAGGGGCAGAAGAGGACTAAAAGGTAAAGCAGAAACACACATGAGAAATCACAAAATATGTAATCATATTTCCCTTCCAATTATTGCATGTCAAGCCACTTATTAGTAATAACTCTTACAAACTACAAACGCCATGACAAAAAAGAACACATAAGATGACAAAACAAAAAATGTACAGAAAAAGGATGGGAGAAGACAAAACAAAAACACAGGTTACAAATAAAAGCAACGATTCTCGTACAAAAGTGCGGCAACTAACCTGGATAATCCCAGCTTTGGTTGGGAGGCCAGTTAGGAGTGCTCCATTCCTAGAATAGTTGACGCAATTACGAGATTAGCCAATCAAACAATCTTAAACCAAAAGAAGCTCACATTCAAAGTCCACATACATGAACTTATAGGAATCTTCAAAAAAGTTATCAACTAATTAATCCAAGAAAAATAATTCAAGGAAAAAAAAAACAAGATAGCCAATGATGTAAATACAAAGGCACCACTGTGACGAAAAGAACACGTGCTCATAAGCACCAGATTTACCTGAGGATAATGCTGAGGAATGTGGGTGTAAGGAGGGAACTGAGGAGACACATGGGAGCGAGCAGGGGGCGGAGGTGGAGGGAACTGGCCGAGATGGTAGGAAGGGGGAGGGGGATAAGTATTAGAGTGGGGAATGTACGAACCCGTCAGAGGAAAATGGTCGGGGTGAGGAGGAGGAGGAGGAGGAGGTGGTGGTGGGGCCCACTGTGGTGGAGGTGAAGGAGTCTGAGACGGGTGGTACTGAAATTGGTTGGAGAACCAAGGGCCTTGAGGAGGGGCCGGTTGCCTCGGTGGTTGTATCTGATTATGTTGATGAAACTGAGAGTGGTTGGGATCCGGCGTGTGGAGCGGAGGTGGCTGTGGCCTCATGTAACCGTGAGGCTGCTGGAAGGAGTCCATGAAGGGCCTTCTCTTGTAGCTCTGAGCTGGTGGAATTCGATTTCGAGATTATGAGGTATGTAGATTTGGACCGCAGGGAAGAGTTCGCGGGGCCAGAGAGCGGAAGGGAATGAGAAGAACGGACGTCGGAGAAGGAATTTTAGGAGGACGAGGGTTCACAGAGTCGCCGTGGGGCCTAGCGCTTGGAATCAAAAGGCTTCGATACATCGATATTCATATTCATACTCTTCCGGCAAGTAATTAAGATTTAGTGTGTTCGGCTCTTAAAATAGAATAACTATTTTTTATATTTATTAATTTTTGTTAAATTATTTTTATGAATACTTCTTCAACTGTAATTAGGTAGAAGAGGGAAAATGAGTATTAAAAAAGATGATTATAGTATTTTAGAAAAAATATGTTACATTTTTTATAATTAACTAACTTATTTAACTTTTTTAATCTAATCAAATTAATTAAATAAGTTTTATATTAAGTACGGAAAGAGTATTGTCAAATTAATATGAATCCCCTTTTTGGTACAAACTATGGGGTTAAAAAGGCCCAACAAAAACGGAAGGAGACTGGGTGGGATTGAGATGCCAAGCTTTTGGGCCTCATTGTCTTACCCAATAAATAATAATAAATACAAAGCTAACTTTTTACCAACAAAATATGAACCTTATACCATAAAACGAGCAATGCCATACGTACTGAATACTGCTTACAACATGACTATAAAGTGAAGGTAGCCAGAGATGAGGGGAATGTGCAGCCAGGCGAAGGAAAAAAAAATTCATAATGAACATATAAATAAACAAGTTAGAATGACTTCTATAAAAATAAATTATAAAAATTGTTTGCAATGGTTTGTTTACATTAAAAAAAAAATCTTTGATTTTGGACACACTAATAAGGAGGATAAATTAAACAGTATGAAGTCTTATAAAAAAAAGAAAAATTCACAAAAATAAGATAAAGAAAAATTAAAGAGAATATTCAATAAAGTTATTGATATGATTTTTTTATCAACAATCTATTCAAAAATTTGGGCATTAATAAAGTTTAATTACATCATGCAGTCAATGTAGTTAATCTTATAAGACTTTGTGGTTATTGTTGTTATGGAGAAATAAGAGATTTATATTTTAAATAAAAAAATATTTATATTAAAATTCAAGAATTGCGAAACAGATTAAAATTATTCAATAATACGTTTTTTTTTCCTGTGAACATTGGATATCGCATTAAATACAAGACAAATCTCCAAAGTGTTCTTCATGTCACGAAGCTCTTGCCTCTTACACTATGTTTGGTACAACGTTTTTGGAGGGAAGGGGGGAGTTGTTATCCTCTCCTTGTTTGTATGGTGCAATTTTTTAGGAGGAGAGGAGAGCAACTCTCCTCTTCTTGTTTGGTTAAGATATTTTTGAAAGAAAGGAAGGGCTCATTTACCCTTCTTTTCTCTTCTAACCTCCCCTCTAAAAGTAGAGTTTTTTGAAAGAGAGATGAGAGATAATATTTTAATTCCTTACATACCTTTTCAATATGTTAACCCCTAATCAGTTGTCAATATTTCTCCATAAAAGAATTCTTTTAAACATTTAGTAAGAGGTTGTCAAGATAATTGTTTCCAAAATTAGTGAATATTTATAAACCTATTTTTTTTCTCTCTTCTTCTAATTCCAAGAGGCCGTTGGTATTTTCTTTCACCTTCAAGGTCTTTTTTTTTTAATTGAAATCTATCACTCACAACTTTTTATCTTGATATCTTATAAGTGTGTGACTGTGTCTTGTAAATCAAAATTAGTGAATTGTATTATATATATAATTATATCTTAACAAAATAAAAAAAGTGAGAAAATTTATTTAAATTTTATAAGGTCAAAATAATCAATTTCTTATTAGAACAAAATAAGGTATTATTAAAATTGCTCTCTCACCTCCCCTCCAATCAATTCAAACAAGAGATCATTAAAATCCTTCCCGACCCTCCCTTCCCTTTTGTAGCTACTATTCCCTTTTCTTAATTAAAATCCCTCCTTTCCTTTTCCCTCCCTTGAGCCAAACACAACGTTAGATTTTTTTTTCAAGACAAAAATTTACTACCACAAACTTAAAGCTGATACTAGCATGAACGGCGGTTGGATTGAGTAGAAAAAGACTCTATTTTTCCGAAGATCAGATTGGGAAAAAAGAACTACTATTAACCGAGCATGATAATGTTTAAACAGATTTGATATTACCGAATAGAGAATTTCATCAAATGGGAAGGGCTGTCAGAACTCACAAAGCAACATCTTGTGCACTGGCTGCCCAAGGTCAGGAAATGCGTTATTTACATCATCCATGAATTCATAGATTCAATAGAACATACAGGCAAACCTCCAAGGTGGCCTCCTGGCTATCAATCAAGCTTGGCTCTCAGGCTATCAGCGTTATGCCCCCTTCTTTATGCGTTAGCTTATGCCTTTTAAGAACCTGCTTCTGTCAAACTCTTCAATCCAAAACAACAGCAAGATGTATATATGTACTTGATGAAACCATAAGTTTCGCTTGTTTAATACTATCAACACATGGGTCCAGCAGTAGAAAAAATTGCTTGTCCCAGGACACCGCGGAGGATGAGAAAGAAGCAACAAAAAATCGATGAAAACTCATGCCACCGAGTCAGCCTGTTTACTGGTCAATCGTGCATATAAACCATCTCTTAAGAGAAGTTCACTGTGACTCCCAATCTGTGTGGATACAAACAGTTCGGCTTCAGATCAGGGAAAGATAAAGGAAACAGAAATCTCATGTCATAGTTTCTCGCCATCACAAAGGAAATAGTTTGTTTCAGTATATTTCGTGAGAGTTTAAGGAATACTTATTCTTGATGTGAGTTTTATGATTACTTTCCCCAGAAAAATGAAATAATAGATACAAATGAAAGAAATATGGCAAAAGTTGCTGGCTTCATAATCTAATACATAGAACACGTATGATCATCCAGACTAAAAACAGATGATGAGATGATCAAATAAAATAAGCTTCAAAAAGGGACATCAAGGAATAACAGTAAGTAAAGAAGGCGTTGGAAACGAGAGAATTAACTAACCTCAACAATTTTACCGCTATCCATGACCACAATCCTGTCTGCTGCTTGTATGGTAGAAAGCCTGCAAAGCAGGTCATAAATTTCAAATGCGGAATCAAGATAGAATTTAAACGATAACTTCAATAAAAGATGACCCACCTGTGTGCAATTACAATAACACTTCTCATACTCAGGGAGTCATTTTTAACAGAACGAACACACCCTGCAGATAAAGGAGACTCAATCATCAATATATCTTTCTCTCAAATTTATGGTGCCTATAGTCTATACTGCCAAGTGGCCTTAGGTAGCATTTGGAAGCAGACCTTGACATTATGCTCACTCTCAGCATCCAGCGCACTTGTGGCTTCATCAAGGATCAATATTTTTGGATCCCTAAGAATAGCTCTAGCAATAGCAATTCGCTGCTTTTGTCCCCCACTTAACAAATCATCATCAACAAGTGTTTCATAGCCATTAGGAAGTGCTGAGATGAAGTCATGGGCATAAGCTTGCTTTGCAGCCCATTCAACATCCTCCTGCTTAATCTCTCGAGTGCATCCATATCTTATGTTTGAACCAATATCCATTCTGAAGAGCTTAGGTTCCTGTACAGACAAAATTTTTAGGGTCAGGAGAAATTACTTTTAAGTCACTGTAATTCCACCATGTTGGCAAATCACTAACCTGTCCAACAAATGCAATTCTTTCTCTCCACCACATGATGTCCAACTCTTTAAGAGGGACGCCATCAACCAAAATCTGCAATCAAACTTAACATTAAAAACGAAAAAGACACACACACACACACACCCCTTCAAGTAAAAACCATCTACTCAAGTCATATTAATGTAGAGCATAACTGGTCACAAAACAGTTACTACCTAACTAGTTCCCCAGAAACATTAACCAATATATAAAGAAATGACAGAAAAAAGTGACTGAATCTCTTTTTCCCCTCTCTCAGCAACAGCTATTTCATATCACAGATCCTTTTTTCAGCTGTTCCTTTCTAATTCAATGCTAGAAGCGCCAAACTATCCGATTCCCATATTTCTAATATTAAATTTTAAATATGAAGCTAAACTAATGCTACCTGACCATTGGTGGGCTCATATAAGCGGAGCAGAAGGTTCACCAGTGTACTTTTTCCACTGCCACTAAGACCAGCCTATGTAAAAATAAAGGAAATGAGAACTTAATATCTCAGTCATTGTGCAGATGAGGAACCATTAAAAACATTTGAAGTAGTTTCTTACTATGGCAACCACCTCACCAGGTCGAACAGCAAAATTTACATGCCGCACTACAGATACCTGTTACAATGATTGTTCATTAGTTGTGCACCTATTGGTGACAACATGAGTGTTAACCCTATGCATGTGCGCAACAAATTTATATTTAGGAGGAAGACCATGCAAAGGGACAAGGGCTGGCAGAGATATTGTCAAGTCAAGATATTAATATCCATCACAGTAAAAGCATGCTACTCACATCAGAAATTGCATTTTTATTCAAGATATAAGTGATAAAATGAAGATAACGACAACGAATGAGATAGAAGCACCATACAGTCATAAAACTCTCCATCCTCCCCCTCCCTCTTTTTCTCAAAGAAAGAACCTGAACCTGATTTATTTTCAGACGTTTTCACAATTTATATTACAAATACGAGTTGAATCTTCAAAAGAAATAACATAATTCACAACTTCATGGATTAACAATGCACAAATTATTCCAGCACTACTCATAATGCATTGAAGCAATTGTTTTCAGCACCGAAAAGAGCATCACATGTTTTTGAGAAGCCAAATGAAGATATTATAAAAAGAAGAGCTATACCATTGGCCTTGAAGGATAGTGAAAAGATACATTTATAAATTCAATATTCCCAAGTAACCTCTGCAGCTTTACTCCTGTAACAAAGCCACGTCCAAATTTCAATATCAATTTTACATAACTATGAAAATCTCGGAAGAAACTTGCACCTTCTGCAATACGAGTTTTTCTTATCATTTTATTACTTATACAATGAAAGGTAATCTCCTCATTAAACGTGGCCACCAATCAAAGGAAAAACGCAAAAGACTTGTTCAAAGTTGTAAACATGTGAAGTAGTTGACATGACCCATAACAAGACTTGCCTTTTGCACGGAACTGACTGCTAGGTGAGAGATCCATCAGGTGAAATACTTTTTCACTAGCCCCGACAGATTGCATCAAAGATGATATACTGTCCCCCACCCACCAGGTTGAATAAATAAGCCATTCACTGTATAGTATAAACTTAGTAAGTTTCTCTGCTGTAATATGACCTGCTAGAATAGACATTCCTCCAAACAGCACGGCGATAACCTAAAAGATTAAACGTTCAAATAAAAGCAGAGGTCATGTACAGACTTTGATAAATAATTATGAATGAGGTGGTCCTAGAAGACTTTCTTTCAATGGTGTGATAATATTTTTAGTAGGAAAAAGAACAAGACATTCACACAGTTAGCATTCTCCATATTTGGTGTTGGACCCAAAAAACATCTTTATTAAAAAAACTATGACACATGCCAGGGCTTTAGGTCATTGTCTCTAAACCCAATATTTGCAAAGGCAAATGAGTTCACAAAATTCTTGTTTTAAAAAATATTTTGATGGCCTTGCATTTATTATTTTATTTTGCAGAAAGCTATGCTTATACCTCATTTAAAATGGGGGAGGAGATTCGACTCCAAACAGAATTGAGGAAATACATGAGGGACTATGCTCAAGGTAATTTCACATCCAAGGTGATTTAGCATTCCAGCATGTGAATTTATAACTTTACTTCCCAAAGTGCTTAATAGAAGATTCAGACCCAAATAGTTAAACACAGTTACCGTCTCTCTTTAACTATTGAGTAAACCCCTTTGGATAGAAACATTATTTTTATAGTCGATCCGTGGAGGTTAGCAATCTCTACGTATCCTCCTTTGACCATACTGTGCTTAATGTTTCACTCAAGGGCAAACTGAATGCAAGGCAATCTAAAATTTTGGATTACGTCTTCATAACCTTGCATTTATTTTGTTCTGGAAAAAGTACCCATGTATCCCTACATTAATTGTCAATTCACAAATGACCTAAATAGAGTTTTATCTGTTGTTTCTTAACGTGAAAAAGTGAAGGCATTGTTTTTTTTTTTTTTTTGGGTCAAAAAACCTAATGTAAAGATTTTGTGCTCAAATTGGCTATACCTGAGTTGAATGATAAAGATTATTGAAGCTGAAATTCCAAAATCCATACGCAGCACTTTGTCTCAAGCTTATATCAGCTAACTTTCCCAGCCACCATTTGTACCTGTAGAGAGAGATGGATAATATGCCTATCAAAGTTACTGAACTGTAGAAATTAATGTTTTATTTAATACGTCATAATTCAAGTACGCTCACCTTCCAAGTTCCTCTTCTTCTGTTCCATAAACACGGACAGTTCTAATCAGAGAAAATGTCTCTTGTGCAACCTATGATTCAACAGTGAAAAAAAAAAGGTCATATGCCACTGAAGAAACAAGGGGGAAAAAGTGTAAGGAACTTATTTACTTCATTAGCAGAAGCAGTGACTTCTTGGATCAACTTTGCAGCCTTTTTCTGGTACCTATGCAGACAGACACGACCAAATAACACAAATGATATACAGGAAACAAAGAAAAAGGGAAACACCAGGCAGAGACAGAGGAAGCTAATAAGGCAAGCTGAGACTCTGATAGAAAATTTGAGGAGACTGAAAAAAAATTCACCTTCCATAAAGTAGCAAAACTGCTGATAATATAGAGCATATCATCAATGTAAATAAACCAAGTGGCCAAGACAAAATAACAAGTAGGTCAATGCACCTGTTCCCTGTACAGATGAAAAAACAAATTCAGGGCCCAACAAGGGGGTTAAATTTTTAAAAGCATCGAAACTTCATAGGCAAAGCAACCTGAAGAACATTGCGCAATATCAAGTTAAGATCATTTCCAATAACACGTGAAACTTGTTGGCAATCAGCACCAAGCCTACTTGTCAGATCACCAACTGTTACATCGTCAAAAAATGATATATCCTATGACAAAAAGGGCACTTCCAAATGAATCAAAAGGACAGTAATGGGGCAAAGAAAATGAAACAGAGAAAGATTAAGATATCAAGTATTGAGGGCAGAAGAACCTGAAGAAGAAGGGAGGAGTATAATGTTTCTCGCATTCTTTTTACCTGCAGATATAATTAATGATTAAACTCCATTCAACGGTAAATATACAGGCGCCAAAGAAGTTTAATCAGACGAGTCAACGAAAACCGGGAGCTAGATTGGACATTATTTAAGTACTGTATTATTAAATTTGAAAAAATATATTGTGCTGTGTCAAGTCTCTTAAAATGAAACTCAGACAATGTAACCGCCTCCTATTTGTCGTGCATCAAGGGAGACATGACGGAAAAACTCACCAGTATCATATTTGCAATTCCAAAACAGCAGCCTCTTATCCCACTGAAGCATATTCCACATGCAAAATGAAAAGTTTCAGATGGATAACTAGTGACAACAACCGTCAAAAAAAAAAAAAATCAATCTCTCATATGCTGCGATTTGCCTGTGCTTTATTTCACCTGCCTTCAGAACCTTTAAAACATCCGCTTATTCGGCTGTTAATCAGGAATTTTCAAAGAGAACAACTAACCAAGGAGACGAGAAAAAGGTATAGAGAATGATACACTTGAGCTAAGTAGAAGAAGAGCAATTCCATTCCGTTCTTTATTGATTTTATTTAGAGCAGCAAGTGGCATAGAAAAGAGTCATATCACTGTCAGCAGGTAGAAGGGAGATATGACCATACAAGATTTTGACCTGCATATTCCCGAAGTTATACAGAACAGAACCAAGAGAAGCACATGGCGCCGGAAAACTGTAACATCCGCGCTCTGTGCGGAGAAGATAGAAGCTGTTAAGAAATGCGGTATGGAAATCTCCGAAACCTGAAACACAACGAAGGAATAATTGATTTTGACCACATCGTCAAACTAAGTTGCAGAAAGCAGTCAGCATAAGAATAAAATTTGACTGCACGCACCGCCGCAAGAATGAGAGCAGAGAATGCAGAGAAAATAATCCATCGGTCTTGAGCAACAAGTTGCCACATTTTGGCAAGAGCGCGCCACACAGTGACGGGTTTGGCCGAATCTTGAATTTCGACATTTTCGGAGAAGTTCCACCAGCTTCCACCAGGCAAAATCGAAGGAATGAAACTGAACCATCTCCTAAGCCTCTTCAGAAACTCTTTATCTTCTTCTTTTTCTTCACCTAAAGCTTCTGGATTCTTCTGCACAGAAAACCCATCTATGGACGCTGATTTTGGAGGGCTCCCAAGTATGCATCTCCGATTAAAAGAAGGACTGGACAGAACAGTATGAATTCTAGTATTAACAGTGAAATGGAAGCGTCTACGACAAACTCTGATACAAGGTCTTCTATGATCGTGACGAACAGAAGTTAGTATCAGAGGTTGAATGCCGCCCAGAAGCAGAGCCATTGACGATGGAAAGGAGCATTCCAGACCATATAGAAGTTATGGTGTGAGTTTTGGATAAAGCTCCGAGCTTGAGCGCGTTTAGCGAGGCTTGGTCATCTCAGGCTCCCAGCCATGCACGACCAATCAAAACGAAACGACGCCGCTTCATTTCTGGTGACGTGTTCGGTTTGGCGTGCACGAATTCTAATTCGTGAGTAAAACTTCCAACTGCAACAGTTGCCACACGGCCCTCGCCTCCAGCGTGCCACGTTTTCAGTTCTCACTCTCAAAGTCCCCAACGTACTCGCCCAATTCAGAAACCTTTGGAATCCTTAGGGATAGATTCATGGGCATTTTGGTCCTTACGTTTTACACCACCAAAATATCTTCTTGACTGTCTTTTCCATGGGGAACCAATTTTCTCTGATTCTCAACCCTGCCTCCTTCTCCTCCTCTCCTCTCTTCTCTTCTTTGATTCGATGGCCGTCAATCTGGGGAAATTGTCTCTGTTACTAGATGTGGCGTCGCCGCGGGGTGTGATACTGGAGCGGAAGGCTCGAACGGTGGCTCTGGACGTCATTTTGAGCTTGCCCAAGAGAGATTGTCACGCCTACTGCGCTTCTGTTTCATCTAAGGGTTTTGACTACGATGGAGAAGCTCGGAACAGAGTCGTGGCTCGTGGAAAGTCAAATTCAGAGGTAAACGGTGTTGATTTTGATGCGGAGTCTAGTGATGAAGAGAACAACGAGAACGGGCTTGATGAGGAGTCTTATGATTGGGAGACGCAATTGCGGATGAGACTGAAGGAGCTTGAGGAGAGAAGAGAGCTAGAGAAGAAAGCTGAGGAATTGCAGAGTCGGATGGACGATGATGAAGGGGAAGGAGGGGAAGAGACGGAGGAAGAGAAGAGGATGAGAGTCAGAAAAGAGCTTGAAAAGGTTCGATTTTTCTTGATTTGCTTATCTAAGGATTATCAGAATGTACAAAAATTAAATAATTAGACCAGAATCAGCTCTAAGTTGTTGTTCATGGATTTGATGATTTAGGTGGCTAAGGAGCAGGCGGAGAGGAGAGCCACGGCTCAGCTGATGTTTGAATTGGGTCAGAAAGCTTATGGGAAGGGTATGTATGGACGTTCCATAGAGTTTCTTGAAGGCGCACTTACGATTATTCCCAGACCTACATTGTTTGGTGGTGAGGTTAGTTGATTGTTGCATGTAATGCTCTTTATTTAATGAGCAAAACAAAGCGAGTTGGTTTTCTTTATTGATTTTTTTTTTTTTTGGGGGAAACTTTCAGATACAGATATGGCTTGCTATGGCTTATGAAGCCAACAACCGCCATGCGGATTGCATAGCTCTGTACCAGCAATTAGAGAAGAAACACCCTAGCCTCAGCATCCGACGTCAAGCTGCAGATCTTCGCTACATTTTGCAAGCACCAAAGCTCAAGATATCCCAAGAGGAAATGGTGACCATACCTTTGATTGGTTCTAGTTATGACAGGTATTTTGATGCTGTCACTTGCCTTATTATTTTTGCATAATTGTTGTTATCGCTATTATTCTCATTTGTTGCTGGTTGCGTCAAAATAACTTCAAATCAAAGCGTACAGGGTTGAGTAAACTTTTTTGATACAGTTTTTCTTCATTTTTCTTTTTTGATACAGTTACATGGTTGAGTAAATGTCCTTGAGTAATTTTGCGTTAACTTAACATGCTTTCTCATCATATGAAAGCCTTTTGGGCTTAATTAGGTTTTCTATAACTTGCACTGACGCTTGATCGATCCGAAAGACTCTGTATAGTGTGAGAGAGAGAGAGAGAGATCATGGGTGTTGAGAGGGGAGGTGAGTCATGTACGCAGTCATACTCTTTTTTGTCATTTTCACTCTCATTGCATGAAGGATTCAATTTGAAAACTATATACGATTAATGAAAAGAATGAATGATGGCAATTATCAAATTCCTGACCATTTGGTTATTAATGGTTACGTTAGAGTTCAATGATTAACTTCTGTTCTGAACATCCCAGTCTGTGAAGAACCCTTGCCAATTGTGGAGGGAGAGGGGGTTGGCCAGAGCCACACCCCCCCCCAAAAAAAAAATTCAAATTTTTTCTTCTGATTATAATGCAAGTGTTACACAACTCTGTACCAACTTCATACTTTAAGCCTGGTTCCGCCCTGTGGTCTATGGTGTCAGTTGAAGGAAGGCATTGTTGTCTGAGAACCTTATAACTGGGTACATGTAGTTATGATGCATCCCCTTCATATAACATTTGTGACTCTGAGCAATTCAAAATCTTGGATAATTTGATGTGTGTATGCCATGACTGTAGCTATGCTGGAACATGGAGTGATAAATACAAGGACAAGGATAAGAATAGAAGCGGGACAGTGACCAATCAGCTTCCATCAACGAGAGACTATCTGGCAGACTTCCTTGTATGGCGGCCGCCGGTAGGATTGGAGAAAAATCGAGCTTTCTGGGTTGGTCTGACAATATGGCTGGGATTAGTTGGAGCTGCACTCGTTCTTCACAGATGAATACGTATGCAGTTTGAATTGCACGGCTTGTGATGTATTTATTCAGAATATTTTGTAAGGTTCTGGTTCTTGCATGTTGTAAAATTATTGTATGTATATGTAGTATCGAGTATATAATTTAGTGAAGTGGCTAAAAGTATATATTTTATTAAAATTTCCTCTTCATGAGATTATTGTTAAGGGCATTTTTCATAGTATTGTGTTTAGGTGCTTCTTAACGTGAAATCAAGCCCGTATTTAGTTTATGAATTTTTTAATTTCGATTGGACTAGTTTGTGCTGTTCCGATCTAGCATTGGGCTGATTGTCTCCCTCGCAAATATTTGCTTCACCGAACATTCTTTAATCAAGTTTTGTTGTCTCCTATATAATTCTAAAACGAATATTTTGGTCCCCAAGCCTACTTCATTTGAAAATTTAGGCCCGCCCTCCTCCTCTTATGTACGGCAGGTGGAGGTTACGGAGGATGAGATAGTTTTGTTGCCTTGTGTTCCTTGTTTTTTGAGTTAGCTATACAGTTCATATTAAAAAAAAAAAAAGAAAAGAAATTTAGGGTTTGTTTGGTTGGAGGGGAGGGGAGGGAAAATGAGTCTCCCCCCCTCGTTGGTTAAAAATTTTGGAGGGGAGGGGAGGGGAGGGGAGGGAAAATGAGTCTCTCCTCTCATTTGGTTAAAAATTTTGGAGGGGAGGGAAGGGAGATGTCCCTCCTTTCCCTCCCTCCTCCTCTCCCCCATTTTGACTCCCCTCCAAATGGGAGTTTTGGAAGGGAGTCAAAATTTTGGACCAATATGCCCTTATATTTTTTTTAATATTCATTTCTACCATAAAATATTATTATAATATTTATTTCAAATAAAAAATATTATCCTAAGTAAAAAAATAAAATATATATACATTATTATAATTAAAAATATATTATAAAATTATTTAAAAATAAAAATTTATTTAAATAAAAATTTATAATATTATAAATTAATTGTTTTTTATAAATATATTATTTATTAAATATATTTTAAAGATGGAAAAAAAAGATAGCCTAAAGAAAATAAAATTTCATTTTTCTTAGAGCATATAAATTTGTTAATTTGATTATTTTAAATATATTATTATATTAATTAGAATAAAAAATTACTGTACCGATTTTTTAATACACATATTAACATGATAAGACTGAATTTTTATTAAATTATATGATTTAAATTAAGATGTAAATTAATTTATATAATATATCAATAAAAATATAAACTAATATGTAAGGTTAAAATGGTAAATTGATTATTACTATCCCTCCCCTCCCCTCCTTGAACCAAACAAGGAATCATTAAATACTCTCCCCTCCCCTCCTTTTTAATCAAACCAAATAAGGTGAGGATGAAACCTCCCCTCCCCTCAACCAAACAAGCCTTAGGCTCCTATCTTTATGCTATGATTGGATGGAGAGAAAATAAGGGATGAAAGAAAACTAGGAAGGAAAATAGGAGGAAAAATGGTTTTTCTTCTATTTGGATGAAAGAAGAAAGTAGGAGGAAGACAAGTTGAGGAGAAAATAAGGCGGGTATCATAACCTATTTTCTTTCCAACTTTCTCTTCATATATAAAGAGAAAATAAAAGAAGAACGCATATTTTTCTTCTGTACCATTACATATGTTTTTTCATCAAAATAATACTTTTTTTATTTTTTTTATTTTTTTACTTTATTTATTATTATCAAGTCTCTCTTCTGTGTTTGCTTGATTAAAAATAAAATAACTAAAATTGCAAAAATCTTTTTAAAATGAACTGAAAGGAAAAACAAGTAGAGTTGTTGTTTTGGTTTTTTTAGCATTACATTATACAAAAATGTTTTTTTTCTTTTTTTACAAAATTATTTGATATTAAAATATAATAACATGATAATATCTTTATCAAATAATTTGATTTTAAATTATATGATTATGTTAATGTAAATATGGTTTTTCATTATGATATTTAATTTGATTTTAATCAAGATATATTTTGATATAATAAAGGGTATTTTAGTTTTTTAGTCATTTATATATTTACTCATTTTCTTTCCTTTTTGTTTTCTCTTGTCCATCTAAATATGAGAGGTGATAATATTTTCTCTCCTCTCATTTTTCTTCCTCTCAGCTTTTCTTCCTATCCAAATAGAGGGTTAGTAAAATTGCAGATCCGCTGCCACTGAGAACATTAACTCCAAACCTGTCCCAACTAAAGTAGACCGGATACTGGGGTGTTTGGCAACATCAATAAGTGCTTTTAAAAAGTATTTTTTTTCTAAAACGAAACAATCTCCTTCACATATTTACTTTGTATACTGTAAAAGCATTTTTAAAATAATAGTTTGGTTTTTATCCAAATACTCCTATAGTATAATCAAAGAAATTTGTTGCTATCCTTTTAATCAAACAAAGCTTAAATAGGCTCTTGAAGACGAGGCAAAAGCAAATAGCATTATTTAGTAGAATTTCATCACTAGTTTAGATTACCTCTTACTTATAAAATAAACATGAAAAGAAGGGCCGTTTTCGTCTACAGTAATTAAATTAAATATTTATACATTTTTAAAATATACTGACTCTCGTTATTTTTTTCCTACACCAGTCTCCTTATGATTATAAGTTTCTGGCCCAAGAAAATAAGGTTCAGGCCCAAGTAAATAGTCAGTCCATGGGCTCCAATAACGAAATTTTATTTTTCCAGTTCTGCCCTTGTCTTCTGAAACCTAGAGGCAGAATTGCTAACAAATCCAACATTTCCATTCCATCTAAATAAATAACTGAAACCCTAACTCAGCAAGTCCTCGGGCCGCCGTTACCTGCTGGGGGAGAAGCTTTGCTGAGAGAGACAGATCGGAGATGACGACCCCGCTTCAAGAAGAATCGTAAGAAGCGTGGCCACGTGAGCGCCGGTCACGGTCGTATCGGCAAGCACAGGAAGCACCCAGGTGGTCGTGGTAATGCTGGTGGTATGCACCACCATAGAATTCTCTTCGACAAGTATCACCCTGGTTATTTCGGGAAAGTAGGTATGCGCTACTTCCATAAGCTTCGCAATAAGTTCTACTGCCCTATTGTGAACATCGACAAGCTCTGGTCATTGGTTCCTAATGAGGTCAGAGAGAAGGCCTCCAAGGACAATGTTCCCTTGATTGATGTTACTCAGTATGGGTACTTCAAGGTTTTGGGTAAAGGAGTTCTGCCGGAGAACCGACCTGTTGTGGTGAAGGCCAAGCTTGTTTCCAAGAATGCGGAAAAAAAGATCAAGGAGGCCGGTGGGGCTGTGGTTCTTACTGCTTAGGTTCTGGATACTTTTTCTGTTCATTAGAATTTTGTTTCTCTGTTGGTAGTTCCTTTGGAATTGATTGAAATTTAAGCTTTGATCTATCGAACTCTTGTCAAGGTAATGCTTTTGGTTTTCTTTTCCCTCAATCCCGCGCTTTCCTAGTTCTCTGAGTTTCTTACTGTTGATCACATCTTTAATATTATTCTCTATGAAATGGACGATTTTTTACTTTTGATTCAGAAGTTGATGTGCGTAGTGACAATAAATCTTATAGGACTTGGGTGCTATCCCCTGAACCAATCACGCAATCCTTTATCATTTTGCTTTACCCTCGATGTTGTTCAGTTGTGAGCTCACCGTTCTCATGATATATTCGATTGGATTGGAATTTCATGTAATGCAGTATTTTCCCCGCAGCTCATACTAGTTTTAGTCAGTCATCTATATAACGATATATAGTGTAAAAACTTCAACAAAATGAGCAATGAACCTCATTTTTCAGATTTCATGCAATGGACTGACACTAATTTTTGCGAGGGCAGAATCGTTTCTGTTTGATTTGTTTAACGATGTTGTCTTTGCTTCATGTACACATTTAAGTCCAGTGAAGAATTATACTGGTTGGGTTTGTTCATTCTATATGATTAAAAGGATTAAGATAAGGTGGACAAAGTTTCCGTTTTCTGATGAAGACATTATGCTGTGGCTTCTTTCAGCGAACTGCGGAGGAATGATCCGCTTATTTGTTCTGTGCCTGAATGAAGATAATTCTATGTTATTTTTGTCCTTATAATTCAAGAATTTGCTATGCCATGATCCTGGTGTTCATGTCATGGTATCTTCTTTTTGGATAAACATGTTGTGCTGTGCTATCTATGCCTCTGTCGTAGCTATACTTTATGATGTATTTGAGTGACTTGTGTGAATGAAAATTCCCAGGACAATGATTTTTTTCTTTGGAGTCCACTGGTATGCCGGCAGTATAAAGGGCATTTAGCAAGTAAATTGAATGTGGTCACCGGGAGATAAATAAGAAAATAGAGTTTGGAAGATGATACGGACAAGGGCAATCGAGAGATCCATTCTATTCCTAGTTGCATGATAAATGGCGTGGAATCGCGTTTAAATAGTTTATAACTGACACTAGCCAAATGGGGAAGGCATTATTTATTTTGAGAACAAAAAATAAGCTTTTGTGATGCAACATCAACAATGTCTCCAACCAAAATAAATGGCCAGATAACCTGCAGCTGAAGATGGCTTTGCTTTCATTTTCATTGATGGGTCTTCTCCGCTCCGCTTCTGGTTGAACCTTATGCCCATCCATTTTTTAGGGGATATTTAGTTTTACTTCTTCTAAAATGATTTTGTATGGCATAAGATTGATATTTCCCCCTAAATCCTATATTTATCAAGAGATGCCTGCGATTTTATACCAAACTCGGCCATCAAAATTTGAACTAGTTCATCATGCGTAGTGCCTTGTTCTTCATTTTTAGGGTTTGCTTTAATACAATTTAAGTCCTCCAACAAACTAAGCAAGTCGTATGACATAAATAATATGGCTCGTCGCTCAAATTTCATCCGGTTTCCAGTAATCATGCAAAATCTAAATCACCTCTATTCTATCTATTCCGGCTATGAAGACAATAAGGCAACTCATTTCTCATACTTAGCCTTTGAGACTTGAAGTCTCTATTTTCTTCAATTTTTTATTTCAGAAAAATATTTACTTGTAATTTAGTTTTTGAAAATCTTTCTATTCTTTCAGAGAATTTTTAAGACTCCTGCCAAAAGGATTATGATAATTTACTCATTTCAGACTATTTTTTATACTTTTAAACTCAAAATTAGAATGTTACAACTGAAGCTCTGTCTTGATATTTGTAACATGGTTGCTGACATCATTCTGGTTCATATGCCCTGCAGATCATTCATTTAAAAAAACTGTATCTCTACTCTTTTCCCTCTTTTATGAGGAAAATGAATATGAGGGATGCATGATTTATATAGTTGACATTGACATATGAGGACTTCAAATACTAAAATCTCCTTTAAGGATTTTAGAACTATCAGTTATATTCTGCAACGCTATGACTTATTCTTCTAGGTTTCAAGATGGTTTTTTTTTTTAATTTAGGCATCCCCCCGGAGGGGGGGCATGAGGGAATTGAATGTATGTGCAGTTCATTTCAAATTTCACTTGCAATTTTGTAATTCTAAATGACCCAGATCCTTTATTTAAAAGGGAAAAAATCTCGAGGTAGAAACAAATTTAAAGCGTTTATGTAACACAGAAGATCAGGTCAAAATTAGAGATTGGGAAGAATAACTTTAGAAAACTGATTCTTTTTAATGCTTCAATAGCAACACCTGAAAGAACAGCTTGAATGGTGTTGAGGGAGTTCTGGGCGATAAAGCTGAAAATGGTGGGCCGGCGAGGAGAGGTACCAGAGCTTCTTGAACTCGATGGAGAACTCTGAAGAAATCGGCGCGGCCATTGATGGAAGGAATGTCATCGGAATCCGCCGCAAAATGGGTGGCGTGCGAGGGGGCTCAGCGGGCAAAGGATGCTTGGGGAAGACTCCATGACCTCCAAGGATTGGGCTAAATTGCATGAAACCAAACCCTTTCCCGGCTAAATCTTCCATGCTGAGCAAAAGCTTATTTGTATATTTTAAGAAAGAGTATGACGCAAATGTGTGTGTGAAGTTTTATGTCGTCATCACGTTCACACATGTGTGGACTATAAACAATCTGAATTAAGTTCATTCAACCTATTTATATGAATAATATTGCTTTAGTAAACAACCTCAATCAAATGAATACGTGGCACGATCAAAAATTATGTAAAATAAGACAGTTGATAGACAAAATACACAGACATTACCAATTCTCATTGATGCTAGTTATAAGGGCTCCTGTTTCCTAAAGAAGTTACTGTTGATTCCATTTCTAACTCCTCTGTATAGGCCATAGAGTAAACTTAAGAGGTGTTTGGTTAAAATCAAAATCATGATTTTAAAAGTACTTTTACAACATACAAAGTAGATATATAGAGGAGTTTGCCTTAATTTGTAAAAAAAACTTTTTAAAGTACTTCTTCAGCAATCCAAACACCCCATTAGTTGGAAGTGGTTTGTCCTAAGTGTCTTGCATTCTAAATAAAATTAGTCTCTATTATTCACAGGCAATACTCCTCGTCCGTGAAAAAGGAGGAGGAGAGAACATACAAACTTATGTCAACATGAACAACTTGATTTTCAATTCCTGCCAGTATATCCCTTTATTTGAGCTGTCTATAGTCTCATTTGGCTTATTTTTAACAATATTTTTTCAGTTGTAATCCCTTTTTTTTATTATTTTCTTTTAATTTCTTGTTGCCAGTTATTAGTTCTCGCAAATAGAGACAATACGAGTTTTTTTATTGATGAAGCTGCGAGCGCGTATGTCGAGATTTAACAAATTAATTTATAGTGGGTTTCTAGTAACTACTAAACGACTTGACGTTCTCTTGCATCTATTCAATCTATTATGTCAATGTTATCCCATTCATCATGATGAGTTGGCGTGATTACGATGTTTTAAGGTTCATCCCACTTGGCAACACAAGCAAGAATTTAAGGTTGGTTTTGTCACATAATTAGTTTTTACATATGATTAGATTAGATTTACATTCATATTAGATTAGATAGATTAGCACCTTTTTTTTAGAAAATTATTTTGAGGATAGGATGAGCTAGTTAGCCGTCATAAACGCAATCATGATGGGAATGGGATTATGTGTCTTAAAGTCCCAACAAAGCGGCAGCAAAGTGCTCCATCGAATATTGTCGTTCATGTGATTTTTTGTCGTTTTTGCAGCGGGCAGACTGGCCCTCTCAAGCGGGAATGTTCTAGTTGTTTACCGGGCGCCAGCCTTCCAATCTTCCAGACGCATCCTCCTACCTTTTAAGATTGGATACTCTCTCTCCTGTATCCTCAATATATATAACGTCATGTAACTTTTTTTTTCTAAATTAAAAGTTAATTAAGTTAATTATTCGAGTATTATCTTCTCGAAAATATTATTATTAATCATATTCATTTGAACTACTTTTAATGAAAATTATAATATACACAATCATATTACTTGAGAACAAAATAAACAAATATAAATGACAAAATGAACTTAGGCCTTATGTCTAGAGCATAATTGAATCTACAAATAGTTATCATATTAAAACGAGAGGCAGTGCATATTAAGTTTTAAGTTAAACAAAATCATTTTAAAAAAAATAATAAATACATCAAAGAAAATGAATTTATTTTGTGATCTCCACGTAGGCGCGTGCGCGCCCAAAGCCTCCTGCCATTTTTTTTTACTTCCATTTTCTTGAAAATGTAAATTTTTTAGGAAAATAATAAACAAAACCCTTGAATATATGAAATCACGGTTTAGATTTGTCAATCTCAAGTAAAAATTACGAAATATTGGTTAAAAGATAGAAATGCCCTTCTGCTTTTCATATCCTCTTCCCATATCCATTTCTCAATCTCTCTTGTCATCTCTATCTTCATTTGCTCCATCCTCCCCAACTCATCTCTTAAAACCTTAATTGCACTCATTATTTTTTCTAGGGGTGTTCACGGGACGGATCGAGACCGGGACAGGCCCGTCCCGGTTCCGTCCCGATGAACAGTAACAGGATAGATTTTCTGTCTCGTATCCCGGCCCGTCTCGGGGTTGTCCCGGTCCCGGTCGGGACGGGACGTCCCGAAATTATTTTTTTTTTAATTTTTTTTAATTTTTTTAAAAAAATCTGATTTTTTATTATATATTTTTTTGAGCTTAAATCTTATAAAAACATCTTTTATTTGTTTGGGCACTCTTAAACAAAAGCTCAAATATTACATAAATAGTCATTAAAAACTCTAAACAAAAGCTTTTAAACAATAAAAACTTGCTAAAAATTCTAATCATCAATAATCTCAAATCATTAACAAATATAAAACTCTAAATAATATATCCATAGTTCTATACAATAGTCTCAAATCTTAAAAAAAATGAAAAAAATGATATTATATAAAAAATTAAAAAAAAAAGGAACCGAGACAGGACCGGGACGGGACGACCCCGTCCTGTGTCCCGTCCCCGTCCCTTTTTTGTCCCATCCCGAAAAATTTCGGGACGGATCTGTCCCCGTCCTAATAAGACCAAGACTAAAACGGGTCGGCCTTGAACACCCCTAATTTTTCTACTGGATGTCTGGATCCCTCTTTCTCTATCCACCCCCATCTTCCCCAATCTAATTCTATGTTTCAAAAATTGTCTTCTTGCAAGAGAGATAGACACCACTGACAAAACCAAAGGATACGACTGAATGTAAGAAAGAAGGAGAGGTAACCCTTCTTCAATCTTTGAAGGTGAGAGATGAAATGAGCGAAAGGAAGAAGGACACCATTATCATTGTTCGTCTCCACCTTCAACACAGAACCAAAGAGGACGTTGTGGAAGCTAGATCATGAAAATAAGATTTATGAACCTAATAAGTAATGTTAATCAGTTAAATGTTGGTAATAATATAGAGCTATTTAATGTGTATACTTAATCAAAAAGTGGTGACAACAATGCAGTGACAAAAACACAGAAATTCTGTCATTTGAACAGAGAAAATTAAATTCCTATAAATTGCTTATCAGAAGTTGTCATTCGCTTTATTGAACTTGTCATAAATTGTTTATTTAAAACCTGTCATCTGCTAAAAAAAATCTAAAAATTTCATTTAAACATAGAAAAATTAAATTATATATTACTTATCGGAAGTTGTCATCGTCTTGTTGGTGAACTTGTCCATGAATTACTTGTTACATCTGCCAAAAAATCTAGAAATTGTCATTTGAATAAAGAAAATAGATGTATATGAATTGCTTATCAGAAGTTATCATTTCTCTTACTGAACTTGTTATAATTTGTTTATTAGAACATGTCATATTGGTAAAAACAAGTTAATAAGGCAATCAAACTTCTGATATACATTATTAAATTTTAGAAAACTGCCCTATACCCTGGAATCTAGAGTATTTTTTATTTCACGCGCATAACTGAACGGTGATATATTATTCTTTCAATAATAAATGATATTTATTTATAAAAAATTCTAATCAATAATGTGTACGTGACAAAATTTAAAAAATTATTGCAAATAGAAGAAATTAACGACTGCACACATAAAATAAATTCTAGAACTCACAACTTAAATAATTGTTGTTTCACCCAAAAAAAATTAAAAATTGTTTGTATCATCATATCTTTCATGACTGAAAAATTGAGCAACTCAAAGAAAATCAAAAGGGGATCATCATAAGCAAGATCTTATATAACACAACAGATCAAACAGATCTTATAAAGCTTATAACTAAATACTAAATTAAAAACTAAAAGAAGAAATTGAAGAGATTAACATTAGCACAGAGCCAGACAAAAATACCTTACAGATGCATGAATAATCATATTACTAAACGTGATTGAGTTTAGTAAAAGAGACTAATACTAATTAATGTTCAAATTCTTGTGGAAAAAAATACTTATATTAATGTTAGACAATATCTTTACACATGATTTTATATGAGGGTATCTACGTATGGAAAATATATAAGACGATAGAAAAAATATTATAACATTTTATTCTATTTATACTGATAAGTAGCTTAATTTAGCGAAATAAATGAAAAGCGAAAGTCTTCGAAGCGGATAACGAGTCTTCTTTCCTGGCCACCCAGAAGCGTTGAGTCTTGAGAGCACGCTCTTCCTTAGCAATACCAGTAAGTTACGTAGGAGTCAAACTGACGCTTCTTCCTCCGTTACCTCCCCTGAACCAATCCCAGCCCACGCCGCCGGCTTCTTTTTCTCCCTTCAAACTACTTTCCGAAACACACATGTCAATGTTGTTATGTCCGTTCACGACAAAAAAACATGCGAACCAGAAGAACAAAGAATTAGTTTTATCGACTTGAGCCAGAAGAAATAACACCACCCACTTCTGGCCTCGCATGAAAGGCAGCTCTGATACACACCCCCTCCACAGAGATTACAGGAATTTCTTACCTTTTCGTTTCCTTCCCTCTTCCAAGATCACGACCAGTAAACGGTTGGGTTGACTCGGTGGCTGACTCATTGACTCGACGGAGGATATGGCATCGGAGAATCAGCGAATCGAAGACGAGCTCTCCTACCCGATTCTCCTGGCGGAACGAATCCGAAAGGCTGTCGACGAGGCCGAATCCTTCAAATTTGAGTGTTCCGAAGTGTGGAAGCAAGTCGATCGTCTTCTTCAAATGCTTCGAACCCTGGTTCGCTTCGCCAGCACAACCCCTTCGCTCTACGAGGTACCAATTCGGCGTGTGGCCGCTGAGTTGTCGAAAAACCTCGAACGCGCCCCTTACCCTAGTCCGAAAATGTAAGCGACAGAGCTTTCTTCGACGGGTTGTGAACATTGTTAGCACCGCCGATTTCCGGAAAGTTCTTAACTATCTAGAAGCTTCTGTGGGCGACATGAAATGGCTTCTTAGTATCTTCGACACCGACGGCACCGGTTGCGGTGGGATTGAGCTGTCTCTTCCTCCGATTGCCAGCAACGACCCGATTCTCTCGTGGGTTTGGTCGTTCATCGCTTCTATCCAAATGGGTCAATTGAATGATCGCATTGAAGCTGCGAATGAACTAGCTGCGCTTGCTCAAGATAACGATAGGAATAAGAAGATTATAGTTGAAGAAGGTGGGGTTCCCCCATTGCTGAAGCTTTTTAAGGAAAGCACACTTCCAACTGCTCAAATTGCAGCTGCTAGTGCGTTATGTCACTTGGCAAACGATCTTGACAGAGTTAGGACGATTGTGAACGAGCTAGGAGTTCCAACTGTCGTGCAGGTTCTTGGAGATTCGCCGATGAGGGTTCAAATTCGAGCCGCGAATTTGGTGGCTAGAATGGCAAAACATGACCCTGTTGCCCAGGAGGATTTTGCCAGGGAGAATGCAATTAGGCCGCTTGTGACATTGTTGTCTTTCGATACTTTTGATGATGATCATACCGGTCAATTGGGTAAGCAGAGTATTCATTCTATTATGCAAATTAACAAGGAATTGGAGAAAAAGTCAATGGTTAGGTCAAGCAATCGCCCGCTTACGAGTTCACATTCGAATTCATATTTGCATATGGAGGGAAGTAGCCGGGCGGGGAATCACAGAAAGGAGAGGGAGAATGAGGACCCTGAATTGAAGCTTAAGTTGAAGGTTAGTTGTGCCGAGGCTTTGTGGATGCTTGCCAAAGGAAGCGTGTCAAATAGCAGGAAAATAACTGAGACAAAAGGGATGCTTTGTTTGGCGAGGTTGGTTGAGAAGGAGCAAGGAGAGCTTCAGTACAATTGCTTGATGACAATAATGGAGATTACTGCTGCTGGCGGCTGAATCAAATGCGGACCTTCGCCGGGCAGCATTTAAGACTAATTCACCCGCTGCTAAAGCCGTGGTGGAACAGCTCTTAAGGGTGATTAAGGATTTTGACAACCCACTTCTAAAAATTCCAGCCATAAAATCAATTGGTTCACTAGCTAGGACATTTCCTGCACGAGAGACTCGGGTAATTGGTCCTCTAGTAACACAAATAAGTCATAAAATGTCTGATGTAGCAACTGAAGCGGTCATTGCGCTCTATAAGTTTGCTTGTCCAGAGAATTTCCTATGTGTGGAGCACTCGAAGGCAATAATTGAGTTCAATGGCGTCCCTGCTCTTATGAGATTCCTACGGCGTAATGAAGATACTCAATTGCATGGACTAATCCTTCTCTGCTACCTTGCACTGCATGCTGGGAACAGTGAATCCTTGGAACAAGAAAGGGTATTGACAACTTTAGAGGGTGTTGATCGAACAGTTATTTCCCAGCATCCGGAAATAAAAGAATTAGTGTCAAAGGCATTAGTTCACCTTAATCTGTACCATGCCGGATCCCATTCTCAAAGGATTTCATATTATCCTTGAGTACTTATTCAGTAAGTTGGTGGGCTATGTTTTCATAGGTTCATGAGAATGCTATCGAAATAGTTGCATCCTATGAAGCACTGATACTGGAAAAGATCTAAAGAAGTCATATTCTGTCAGGCATGGATGCTGCCATGCACTAGACGCTCCAATCAGATATGAAATGACACTTCAAATTGCACTTGAACGCTACTTATTTCTTTGTGTCATGTTTTGTGTGTGTATATATTCCGTATCAGTCTTTGGCTTATTAGGTTACATCTGGCTAACCCTTTGTGGATAAAGGGGGTCTATAGGAACAAACCGTACCTCTTGTAAGAATATACTTCAGTTTTTCAGCTTAGGCCGTCTTATCTTTTTTCCCGTGAACTGGGGAACGTGGTGAAGGTCAGAGGTTAAATTTATTTTGGATAATAAACTCTTTTAAGCCCTTGGAATTTCTCTGTATACCTATTTTGTTGATTAAATTGATTCTCTATCATTCCTTTCGATGCTGCATTGTCTTGTAGTGGGAATAGGATTCTCTGAGATTTGATTTATCCATAGAATATGCAGCTGATATCTTCTTTGCCTCAGACTTGTCTTGATGAATCCTGGACGCTGATATTCTGTGAGTTTGAATATGCTTTGTTCATCTTTGTTTTGGATCTTGTCTTTGTTAGTTTTCTATAGTTTTTTCTGTGGCTACCGTCTACAGGAACGTCACCAATGAAAATACAATATACACATGCTTCAGATGAGATGACATGCTGGACATAATATGGTTAGTTTGCAGATGAGACAGAGAAATCCGTTCATGTTTCTGAAAAATATCTAATTTAATGTTGGAATAATTCCTCCCCCTGTTCTCAAACAGTTCATGTAGCTTTTTATGAAATTGAAAAATTCTCAATATCTGGTTGTCCTCAGGCTCTGAAATTACCGAGTTTGTGACCTTGGGAATTCTTGAACTCATCCCCAAAAAAAAGGGCTGTGACTGTAAAAAACGTTACTATTGATCGAAGGGCTTGATTTGTCTTTGTTGATGCTCTTTAACTTGTAAGTTGGGTAGCTTATTCTGGCTTCTGGTTTCATGCTGTGTTGTCATTATCTAAAAGCTCTTCACTAAGAGGAGTTAACTGATTTATGGTCTTCAGAGGAGTTAGAAGATGCTCAATAAATATATACACTTTAAAAGTCATATAAAAGCTGAGGCGTAAAAATAGAATGTGATGATCCACTTTAATGACCAAGGCGGGGGGCACTTTGGATTATGGTCAGGCAAGTCACTAGTTTTTGTGTGAGACGAGGTTGAAGAAATTTTTTTCTTTCACTTTCGCAAGATGTTTTGGCCTTCTGGTTACAAGGCAGTAATTTCTTTACCAACAGCGGGCTGGAGGTGGGGTGGGCTTTCATATTCTGTTGTGTGGCGAATAAGATAGAATAGAATTCATGATCTATTTTCACAGCGGCTTCAATTTCTTTTTTTTTTTTGGGTGATAAAACAGGGGCTAGGCCCACTACATTACAGAACCATTACAAACAGTATAGACTCTTTGGGGAATCTCAGTGCCAGCTAAATCTTCATCGAGGATTCTCCGTATTTCAGGCGGAGTGTCCCAGATGGTTCTTGGTGAATCAAGCTGTAGGCTAAGGGGCTAGCTTGTCCTGTCGGTTTCCCTTCTCTAAAGACATGTCTGATCCTGATTTGCCAATCCTCTTTCATCATCTCCTGAATTTCCTGGAAAACATTCATATGTCGGCTGCGCTCTTTGTTCTGCACTAACAGGTCCACACTTGCTTAGAATCACATTCCACTTCAATTCTCATGAATCCCATGTCTCGGCATAGTTCTAGTCCTACCAAGATACCCCACGCCTCAGCCTCTACCACCTCACAGCTTTCTAGTTGCACCGAGAAGCCCTTTAGCCACTCTCCACCATCCCCCCTTATTGCTCCTTCAATTTCTGAATACAATACGGTGGACTTCAATGTATTGCAGATTTTAAGGGAAAATTAAGAAAAACTCTTTCATGCAAATTTTATTGGTAAAATGGACTTTGACAAATTTTTATACATAAAAAAAATATCGGTAGCATACAGAATGAAAAGTAAGGAAGAAAAAGTGGACCAGACACTAAACAAGTTAAGTTAGCAGTTTGAGAGTTAGTTGGTGGGATCGAGTCAACTTGGATCAAACCAGTTATATTAAAATATAATTTAATTAAAAATAACAAAATATAATAATATTAATAATCACTAACAACAAAAGACAAGAAAATATAACAATAACAAAGTACAACAACATTAAGAATTTCAAGTTTGATGATTTATCACTAACTAAAATTACTAACATTAATAATCATTGATATCAAAATCATCATTAAAACTCATTCAAATCTATAATGATTGAAAGTTAAATGAGAAAAAAATAGGACTAATAACAATATAATTATCTAAACCAGTTCATTATTAGTTCACTCCAGTTCAATATCAGTTTAACTCTCTTCTGGTTCAACATCCAAACTACCATTTTTTTCCTTTTGAAAACCACTCTGTTTTTTTTGCCAGCATGAAAACCACTCTTCCATTAGGAGATTAATTCGTGATTCTTACAAAACAAAGCCTACGATCGGATTGCTAAACCTTCCATATTGGTTCATTTAGGTGCAGTGAATAGTGATGAAGGTCAACCGGATAGAATGAGCCAAACTCTCTGCATTCAAGCGGACATGTCATACTTGTCATCGATCCAGACCATCCCATTAAATTTGAACAGTCGAGGTTTGATTTAATTTTAAATAAAATTTCATCAATTAGGTAAACTCTCACTTTTTTGAAAAATAATTTTATCATCTAAAAGTTCCAAATTAAAAATTTTAAATGTAGATGACTCAAATTTCACTTTACGTCTACTTGATGCAGCGAATTATAAGCTTGTATTCTTCCGAATAATCATCTCTCAAAATGCATTCTACCAATTTGTCCATCCATAAGAGAAATTGGCATCATATAATTCACTACAGCTTTTATGAGAAGGAGGAAAAGCTCAGGGAAAATCAGCATATATTACAATCAGATGACCCAAATGTTACATATACCAGCATCGTCGCCCTTAGTTTTATCACACTACAGTATTGGTTAGAACTGCCCTACCTGACACGAAAGCTTATAACCTACCCAGACAGTTTTTTCTTCAAAATTCCACAGGGGGCGTCGTGCTCCAAAAGGAACATGGCTGCTGAATTGGAGGCATTAACGAACAAGTTCTGTGACTTCTAGGGACCCCAAAACTAGTCCGAAGGGTGGCCTTGTATAATCTTACCATCTATTGTTTGCTTTCAGAGCTACAAGCACAAGCTAGGTTATTTCATAAAGGAAGACCACTATGGCACTACTTTCAAAATTTGTAGGAATGGCATCCTAGTCAGTTCCTTTTTTTAGCCCATTTTCTGGCTTGCTTTGTCGAGTCCATTGTCAAGAAGTTGCAACATCAGTAGTCAAGGCAAGGGGAATATGAGACTCTTTGCCAGGAATGCATGACAAGTCAACATGAAGGCAAAGCACGCCACCTGTCAGCAAGATGCATGGCGTGATCCCGTGAAGGCAATGAAAGCCTCTGTAGAACTACATTCTTGACACGAGCGGCGGCTCTTTCACCAGCACGTGTGGCAAGTTCTAGGTATACCACAGCTTTCATCGAGTCACCCTCCTGTTCAGATGCAACATCTCTGTTAGAATCATGTATAATCTGAAACACATACATATAAATAAGACAAAAACCCAAAATCTTATGCCCAGGAACACTTAGCCATTGCTGACAACTATTTCAATCTTATGTATAGATGTCATATAAAAAACAAATTATAAAAACCTAAAGAAAGGGAATACAAAGGTAAATTGGAACCCCCATTAGACGCATAAATGCATGAAAGGCTGTTTTTATAGAACCTAAAACAGGAAGAATACGCAAAGTTCATGTAAGTCTAATTTGTGTTAGTAACCTAGTGGAACTGAACTCTGAAACTAAATATCGTGATCATGTAAATCTGAGTAGAAATATGGATGATGTGAACTGAAAGTCATATACTACACCTGGACAAAGATCGCGGTTTAATTACTAACGAACTTTAAAAATAAAGGATGGTGAGACCTTAAAGCTCAAAAGCCAAATCATGAAGTCTAGTTTGATATAAGAAACAGTCACACAGAAGTTGTACGTTTCATTTTTCTTTCTTTTTTTTTCTTGTTTTTGGGGAACCATGAATATTCAAAATAAGAGGGCTCATATTGCTGGTCAAGAAAATAAAAGGTATAGGTCGATTGCTTACAGAAAAGAGAGAAAGTCCATGCTCGAATTGAGCTTTACTGTGACCATGATCTGCAGCCCGCTTCATCCATTTTCTTGCAAGCTGATGATTATGTGCCAAACCTTCACCGGAGGAGTAGCATAAGGAGATATTGTACATTGCACGCACATACCCTCCTTCTGCAGCTTTCAAATACCATTTAGCCTGTTCCGTGGAAAACTCGTTAGTGGCAAAGATCAGCATACACATGCTTGTGCAAGAACAGAATGGCATACTATGACAAGCATTTCTTACATTAAAAAGCCAATTCACAAACAAAGGTTTAATACACCCATCAAATAAAGAAGGAATATAGTTACTGATATCAAGGGATGCTTTATGTTGATGTCAAGCAAATTAACACTTACAGCTTCTCTTATGTTGCAATTGACCTTGTGACCTCGATGAAGGCAAAGCCCCAGTTGGTATTGAGCACGGGCATTCCCACCAATTGAAGCTTTGTATAACCATTTTAAGGCTTCCTTAGTTTTTGGAGGTTCAGCTGCAGAGCAAATTTATACCTTCATAAGCATTTTTTATTGTCATAAACTTTGGTGCCATCAAGGCATGATATGTATGGACAATTTTTATTTTTTAGGATAAAATATATCTCAAACAATCTTTTGTGAAGGAATGCAATGCAATTGCAAATATGGAAAGAGGACCTACTTAAATTAGCTTTCATTTTCTTGTCACTTTCAAGCAAGGAAAAAGCTTTCTTGAAGAAATGCAGAATTCATTTTTTGGGATGCGGGGTTCATATACATGCAGGATAATTATTATAGCAAAGATAAATTGTAACAAATCTGAGTACGAGTTACAGATAAGTTTCATTGATATGCACCATATAACTGAATTATGAAGCATGAAAACCATCAAACATTATGCAGTCCCAAAAACCGCCCAAGTTCAAATTAAGGTTAAAAATAAAAAATAAAAAAAAAAACTTACTTGCGTGACTATCGTGAGCCAAGTGAAGTTATATCTTGGAAAGAAATCCTTTGAACGCCTAATAAGGCAAAGCAGAAATACAGATAAAACCAAAACCTCAGTTATTTATAAAGAACCGGTCCTCGAAAACTGCAGTCTCCCATGACATCGGACAAGTGAAATTTTCCTTCAGCACTCATAGATGCCATAATATTGCACTCAACCCTGAAGGACTAAATGGTTTCACAGCAATGAGTTTCTGACTTTCTGCTGCAACCCGAAGTACGTGCATAATCTTCCATTGTGTGCTTTACGTTGTTTTTATGTTTATTGATTTTGATTTTAACCTCGGCGCAAACTGAAACTCATATTTAAGAAAACATTTGTGCATGAAAATTTCAAGAGCATGGATATCATTATTACATAACACACAGCTAAGAATCGCTATTAGTATATGTAAATAGTGCACTCAGCAGAAGTGTAGATGAACTATTGAAATGTGATGGCAAAAAGATGAAGTATTGAAATATGAAGGCACAACATAAGTCTAAAAACATTACATCTTCCACCTTCCGACTTCCAATTTCATTTCTTCTATGCAAATTCTAAATTCACAAGTCCATATTATCAGAATTTATAAATATGCAATATGTAGTTTGGATGAAGGCCTGAGGAGAGGCACTTGTTCTCAAAAACAGGACGGGAAAAAAGGATTTTAAGACTAAAGATTGAAGCTTCAACTGAGATTTTAGATGAAATGAAATAAAAATGGTAACTATAAAGTTTAAATTCTGGAAATACCTTGCAAATAGGAAATTCCCAAATTGCACTGGCCAGCTGGGTCTCCGAGTTCAGCAGCTCTCTGATACAAAACAATTGCCTTCTCCTTCTCGCCCATCTGCCAGTAAATCAGACCCGCATCAACCATAGCCAGAGCGGAGCCCCGAGCCGCAGCTTTCAGGAAAGAATCTAGGGCCTTGTCTATATTCGGACGAACGCATCTCTTTCCATGCTTGAATCTCTTTCCCCAACTCAGAAGACGCATCGCCTCCCTCAACGGCTTAAGCGCCTCCGACCACGACCGACAAACCAGAGACGCCGCTTGAAGGTTCGGGAGGGTAAAGGAAGCGGCGATTTTCGCAAGAATGTCATAGGGGAGGGCAGAGAAATCGGCATCACGTGATGAAGATCCTGATGGAGCAGACACTGATGATGCCCTTGAGCAGAGCCGAGTTGAGCGACCTGAGTAAGCCGATGCTTTGAAAGGGTTTTCGAGGTAGAATTTTTAGTGGAAACATCAGAGTTGATCATATTAGGAAATGGAAGAGATGAGAAACGAGAGACCCCAGAGCGAGAAGGCCATGTTCTGTGCTTCATCTTCGTTTCTTGGTGTCACAGGGCTCCGACAAAGGAACTGAAGAAGCCACTGATTCGTTAAGGACGGGACGAACGGAACAGATTGGGTGACAGACGAAACGACGTCGGTAATTGCTTTCACCTCACGCATTCGCAATTTCGCAAGTCGTGTCCCTTTCTTTTTCACTCCTCTTTTTTTTTCTTTTTTGATAAGAAAATTACATGCTTCTATTGCAATGTGAACATATAATTTCTATTTCAGAGTGTCGTTGATGTTGATATGTCGTCTCAGAAAAAAATAAAAGAAAAGAAAAAGACAAGCCATCGTTTTCAACTCTGATATTGAAAGCTTTCATAAGATTTTTTTCTAATTCGTTATTTGCCTAATTTTGTATCAGGTCAATTTTTGAGTTGGTAAATTCATTTTTTTAAAATGTAAAATAGATCTTAAAATTTAAATCTTTATATTGTATATAAATTATTGTATAATTAAAAAATAAGTTTTTAATAAAATATTAACTTATCAATCAATCATTAGTATATTATACTCCTTCAATCCTTAATGTAAGACTAATTAACTAATTTAAGTGAATTAAGAATATTAGTTAAATTGA